>NC_050531.1:9475618-9663581 GCF_002922805.2 Oryzias melastigma | reverse complement strand
TTTATTGTAGCCCTAAGCAGACATGCCTCCATGCAGGTAAACCTTGTTGCAGAGGGTCACTTCACACCACACATTTATGAGGCCTTACATAACCACTTGAAGGAAAGGGAGTTGATTATTGAAAAGGCTCGGCACCTCCTCCGCTCCATGGGAAAGGATGCTCTGGCTAATTGCATATGTGCTTTTGGAATCAAACATGTACACAAAGTTCTGCCTCCGTCCTCTGTGTGTGCATGTTTGTGCATCAGCGTGCATGTTCCTCCTCATCTCCAGGAGTCTAATCTGGCTCCAGCCGGCTGCTGTGTGTGTATGTGTGTTTTTGTATGGAGGTGGAGGGGGTACTCCTCCCTGAGCTCTTAATTAACTCTGGACCAGGGCCTCCAGTGTGCCGCTCCCATCAACAGATTTGCAAAAGGAAGCTGGTGAGACACAGAGATCCTCCCATACTTGCTGCATGTGAAAGCGTAGCAAAATTCTGATGTGAGCTCAGACTGCAGGAAGAGATATTGAAGCGTACGTGAGTATTTATGGTCTGGATCTTAGTAGTTGCATGACTTTATTGATGGACTAGCAGTAAACATTGTTTACTTTGACTTAATTTCTGGAAAAGGAAAGCATTTCTGTTCATTCAAGTTGAACTTTAGATCATTTGAATAGTTTGATGTGATGTTTTATGAATGTGTAGTTTTTGTAGTAATCAGAATAGCAGAGAAAATATTTCCCCCCAAGAGGAATTATATTGCATATCTTATTGATCCTTGGGTACTTTTTTCACTATATTTTTTTGTTATGTTTCTACCAAAACTCTGAAAGTCTGAAAATATTTACTGCACTTTTGATTATGGTTGGGCAAATTTATATATAATATTTCACATTTTTTCACACCAAATTTGATTTCCAATTTTTATTTAGTTATTTTAATACCTTCTACAAAAATTAAAAATGACAGAATACATTTGTATTTAGGAGTTTGTACACAATTCCTTGGTGTTTCGTTAGCTACTGCTAGCTTTAGCATCTCGTGAGAAACTCGACAGAGTGCTTCTATTTCAAGTTTTATGGCAAGAAGATTCCAAGAGCCTTCCAACAGATTTTGAAATCACAAAACCAAACAAGCTCCAAAAAACCCAATAAACTGTTCCTGTTTTGGGAACAAGCTCCTCTTTGCGAACTGCTGTTTTAACGTTTTTGTGTGGCTACAAACGGGTTGAAACCCTAGAAAATAAAATCAACATTTTACAAAAAAATAAATCTTAAATGTGGATTCATCAATAAAATTGTCCAACTTCCCACATTTTAAGTTTTCTTTATTTTATTTAAATAATTTTATGCTTTTTTTCATTATTTTGTATTGTCTCTACAATAAAACCTAGAGTTGCGTTCAAGGCAGTCTCTTTATTTACATCTAAATGCTAAAGGTTAAGAAAACATACACAGTGGAGAGTTAGTTGAGGATTTTATCCTTTAAAAATGTCCGTCTGTGTCAACATAACGTATTAATAGTGCTGCCAAGATTTAGTAAGTGCCAGCTGCAACAGCTGCCTCAGGGAGGAAATACAGAGTAAGAAGGATGGGACAGACTTTTATAACCTCCATATATTAAAACTATTCAATACAATCTACTTGAGCTGTAAACTTCCCTTTACCTCTCTGTGTAGGAAGTAAATGGATATATTGATCTATTCTTGAAAGTTGCTTCTCAACATTGTCTTCCTCTGTTGTGGAGGAGAAAGCACAAGCAGAGGATTCAGCAGCGTTTTCAAAGCAGCACATTGTTTTCGGGGGTGTTCAGTGTCTGTCAGCAGCGGTGCTTGGCAGCCGTGGATCAGTGTTTACATAAGTGTGATGAAGCAAGCTGGTTGGAGTGACAGCAGATTCCACAGTGGTTGATTGAGAAAGCTCATCTGCCTTTTAACATGCACCAGGGAATTATGGGAATGTTGCAGAAGCACTTTGTGCATAATCTTGTGTTATCTAAACATAAAGTATGCATACTCTATTTCAATTGCACTTTCCAAAATATTTACTTATAATGTTATATAAAAGTGAGGCTTGAATGTATATTTGAAAATATGCTTGTTTGCATACAAAGAGTAGAACATCTCAAAGATGTGAGGACATTTTTGTTACTGTGGTCTCAGACAGCTGTGGAGTTTCTTGTATTATGTCATTCTTCTTGGAAGATGGCATTAACAGTATAGGGTATTATATACAAGAAAGCACCAGCATGTTATCCACTGCCATTTACAACATGCAAACATAAATAAAGATGCTGGTTTACGTTTCCTTTGACAGTCAAAATGGATCGGAATGGAAAAGTTTTTTATTGTTTTCTCTTTAGATCAATGATGATTCTTGGTAAAATCATGAGGTTTTTCTAAACTTATAGTTTTATTTAGCATAGAGCTGCCATGATTAGTCGATTAGTCACGACTTTGATGACTATTAGAATAGTTGACGACTAATTTAGTAGTTGATTAGTCGTTTTTCTTATTTTTTTTTTTTTTTTTAATTACAGTACGTACGTTTTAATGCCCTGTCTGCTAGTATTTTTGATTAGGGGTGAAAATATTGATTTTTGGTATTTTGCAATATTTAGTCCTGTGATTGATTCTTTATGGATTCTCACTAAGTATCAATCTTTTATTTTCATTTATAGAGGCTGTAAAACATTATATTTGTTATCCTTTGGTGAGACGTTCCTTTGGAGGTAGATAGGGGGCGCCAGTTGTAAGACTGGCTGTCGCAAGCACCAATGTGCCTGTACGTGAATTATTTAGTTTTTGTTGTATTGTTTACAACAGTTTTACACAAAGTAGTGACACTCCTTTTCATGTTTACTATTGTTAACACTGAATTTACAGATAATTCAAATTTAATCGGTGTATGTGCTTGTCAAAAATAGTATTACTAATTTTAGCAATGTTGCACAAAATAAGACACAAGTTAATTATTATTGTGTTCAAGCTAAAAAATAAATGGGGGTATATTTTCCTAAAAAATATATGTTCTTCTTTATAATGTGAGTTAGAGACAACTTTTACCGATTATCGCAGTATCACGATATCGTGAGCCATGTATCGCGTATCAGTGATTCCCAGCCCTAATATGCAATCCTATCTTTTTTTTCTTTCTATTTGGTAAATAATTACCAAAAAGTAAAGAAAAGAAGCTTTTGAAAAAGAAACTTTAATATGGGATGACCTGAACATTTTATTCTGGCAGTTTGTTTAAAGTTTGTTCTTCAAGGAATTTACATTTTAAGATGTGGTGTCTTTGTGCTAGTTTAATCATGTTTACATTAAAAGCGGGGTCATCTGGACCCCACAAGACAGCACACTGAACTTTTTTTTCAGGGATTTTTTTATCTTCACTGATATTCCATGGCAGACATAAAGTCCTGTCTATCTTTGTCATGGAAGGGATCACACATTAATATAAGGGTGGGGTCATCTGGACCCCATAAGAGAGCACGAGGGTTAAAAAAACACAGAATTCATTCTATAATTTTTTTGTTTTTCTTTTTTTGTTTAACAATTTTCTATAATTTTGCCCTAAAACATTGTCTTCATTTTCTTTTATTTGTACAGCTTGTTTATTAGGTAAAAGAATACATAATCCTCAATAAACATCTGCTTATCTTATAAGTCACCAAGATTTAAAACATAAGTGCTGTTAGAGCTTAATGGACTTTAGCTCTTTGTTGTATGCAGTCTCAATTCCCATACCTGCTTCTTTCTTCTTTCTCATGGTCGCACTTTTCCGTTGAAGTCCATCCCTGTTTTTATTAGACTCTGGGATTGGATAGATTGAATTTTTGCCACAACAACCACACATTAGTGCACAATTTTTGATTACATTTTTCAGAAAATTCTACTTTGTTTGGCTGCTGGAGTAAATGGATACAAGCCAAGAATGGAGCCGGGATAGTTTTACCGTAAGGCAGCCGTACTGACCTGCATATTTTCATGGTCTCTTCAGGAACATACAGAAAAATATTAATACAGGAAAATGATTTACTTTGGGGGGAAAATGTTGATAGTTGAATTATCGCTAACTATAATTAGGATAAAATAGTAATGATGAAGAAGGGGAACAATTCAGCTCATCTTAAGAAAAAGGATGATTTTACTTAATCAATCTAATTAATTAATCTAATTTAAAGAGGGTGGTGCTGTGCAGTTCCAGAATTCCTTTATAGTAGAAGTACATTTTCCTGCTGCTGAAAGAATATTTAAAAGTACACATATTATTATGAAAGTACACAGATTATAGCAAAATTTCAAAGTTTTTGGAAGAAAAACTTATCAAACTATGCTGCAAATTTGTGATATTTAGTCATTTTTGGTTGAACTACTTTAATTTTCATTAAATGTAATAAAACTACTGTTTTGAGGGAATGTTTTTTTATGTTGACTTGATTACTTAAGCCTTGGTGATGAATGGATAATCTATATTTTGAGCTAGAATTCCAAAATGAAGAGTACTATTGAGAGTCTCTATATTGATTTAGTGGGTAACCACTGAGAATGATTCGTTAAGGTTATCACTGACCCGATGACCGGGAGATCTATTGCTCAATTTTCTATGTAATCTGGAGAAAAAAGGGCAATTTGTTGCATTAATCACAATGGATTAGCAAATTTCATTGCTTAGTCACGCTCACAAAGCTGCACTTCAAAGCTTCAGCTGCTTTAGCCACTGCCATGAATCACACACCCCTTAAAACTGAACTGAGCGCCCCCCACCACCCCAGCCTGGGCCTCAGCTCTCCTTGGACGTTGAAATGGAGCACCAAGGACAAATACGTGTTGTGTTCTCAGTGAAAGGTCCTTCTCCTCCAGACCCTGTGCACAGGGGATCATTCATCTGTTTACTCATCTCGTCGTTTTTGTCATTTCTAATATCTTAGAGGACATTTTTCTGTAACCCTTGTTAGGTAAATGTATTTTTCCACTTAAGTTCTATTTACTTGTTACTTGATCTAAAAAAACACTAAAAGGAAAGGTGTTTGAGGTCATTTCTGTCTTTCTGATCAGCTTTAGTGAACTGTGTTATGTACATTGTGCTTTAGAATGGATCTCTGAGCTCTGCTGGAAAGCACGTGAAGGTCATTAAGAACAGCTTTGTTTGTCTTGCAGGCAGATCAAACGGAAAGGGTCTTGTCTGACCCTCACCCTGGTCTCCAGAGCTCAAAAGCTGATCCGCTGATCCGGAACAGACCACTTAGTGACATATATCCATTTCAGAACCACGCTGAGAGGGGTTCAGTCCCATATCTGCTGCCTGGGTGTGGTGCCCCTGTCCAACCTATTCCTCACTCAGATGAGAGCCGACTGAATGGCGTCAAGTCTTCTGCCTGGTCCAGTTCTGTTTCAGGTCAACATGAAAGAAAACCTTACTCTTCAAAAATTATGAGGCTGTTTTCTAATTCAAGGAAAGGTCCTGTCCCTCTGCACACTCCTGCTCCTGACAGTCCGTCTGCGGCCCACGGCAGCAGCAGCTCTCAGCCGTGGACCGGACTGTCAGGGTTTGGGGTTGTAGACTCGTTTAAAAAGCTGCGATCATCTGTGCTACAAGGAATTCAGACTAAAGAGGCAGCGATCTATAATGGAGACCACGTCACGTCAACTGACCACATGACCAATGGCTCAGATTTTAGCCATCCTGACCACGCTGCAAATTATTTAAACACTTCAGAAGGATGCAGTGCGTCTACGGCGGATGTTCCAAGCCAGATGTTGGCTGCCGTTCACCAGTACGGCTCAGGCGCGGAGGATTGTGATGAGGAAGAGTACGAATTCGATGAATTCTCACGGAACCCGCGATTCTCAAGGAGTATCAGAAGAGCGTATGGAGCGGGACGCATCTCTATATCTGACAAAGTAAATGTGAGACAAGCAGGAGGGTGTCACCGTGAAGCTGGGGTTACCCCACGGGAACAAAATCAGACGCCCAAAGCCAATGCAAGAACAGAGAATCTGGACGAAAACACAAACGTGAAGGTTTTGAGTAGACTCAGTAAAAGCACAGAGAACATTAATTTATTTAAAGCTCCTTTTAGGCGCAAAGCCCCATCATCAGGTCCTGAAGACCCACAGAGAAATGGTTTGTCCAACGGGACACCAAACATCCAAAGGACTTCTAGTGCCTCTTCAGTAGATCTGCGATCCAGTATGAGGAACCACAGGAGCGGCCTCTGGAAGACTAAAGGATCGATGCTAAAGCTAGTTGGCAGCATGACTGACCTAACTGCTCGGCGTAAGGGAAGCTCCTCCCCTGGACCTCCATCTCCCCCTCCCTTGTCACCATTGAGCCGTCTCCATGACGACTATTCTCGCCGTGTACCCTGCCTTAAAACTAATGAGAGACAGCGCAGGCCTGTGCCTGTCAACGTCCAGATCGCTTCTGTTGAACATACTCCTCTGGTTCATCCCCAACCCGATAACGACGGAGGATCTGAGGAGGATCGCAATATTGACCGTGTTTTCTTGGAGCCCTCAGAGACAACGGAGCAGATCTCAGCTGATGTGTCTGCTCAACATGAACGTCTAGCTTTTGGGTCAATGAGCACTTCTAAAGAAAAGCTCCAGTGCTGTTCTTCGCCACAAAACCAAAGAAAGCCTTCACAACAGCAAGACCAGAACAACAGCAACTTGTTACCAAACCAGGTAAGACAGCAACTCTTTCTCACACCTGTAAAGACACACTCCAGTGAAAGTTTTGGGTGCTTTTAGCATGTTCTTGTAGCATTTTTCTCATGGTCTAGGATGAAGATAATTTAGATTAAAACTGACTTTCTGAGTATTCTTTATTTAAACTGTGGTGAATCAGGAACAGATGAAAAAATTAAGTAGTTGTTACGTACAAATACAGTCAGTAGTCCACAATAAAGTCTTCGTTTTCCTCATCAGCTGGAATTATACAGATGTCTCCCCATAGATGGCGCTCTACAGATAAATGCACTTTTGTTCAGGCAGAGAAAGTTATTCTGCATTCATGTAGTCTTTTTTGTGTGATCATGTGTGATTTCCAGTTGGACAGTCATTTTTCCGATTATTCCAACACCACATGAACGCAGCATTTCCCTGAGTTTGAGTTTTTCCCTAAGGGACATTAACCTATTGGTGAAAATGGCACCAAAATTTGAAAAATAAAAACCTCTGAAATGTTCTGTTTTAAAGTAATTATTATTAAGATTAAGGCTTGTTTTTGTCCAGATCCTGTGTTAGTTCTTTCTTTTATGAGGTGAAATACCAAAAAAAGCCACAAATCTGCTCCTGGTCCAGCCCTTCTGTCATATTTTAGAACTTTCTGTTGTCCACGAGTAAGAAAATTTGCACATAACTGGTGTAGACAAAGGGATGACGGGAAATGAGTTCAGGCTTACTCCCTGCCAACCTAGAAAACAACAGGTTTCTTGATTTTTGCCTAAAAGCGGCATAATCAGAATGAAAAGACCATTGGGAAACACTTTTAAAATATATTAAAATATTTTAAAAATGGGACTTTAACCGATTGTGAACGTTGCTTTTTATTCGTAATGTAAAGGGTGGAAATAAACACAAAACTCTCAAGAGTTTTAGTGCACTTCTGCAGGAAATAAATGTATGAACTTTGACTCTCTAGAGACTCTGTCAACACACAGAGATGCACGTGTAGACCAATAAAAACAGATAAAAGTGCATCTTATATAACCAAAATTGAAAGCAAATATTGAATCTGATATAAAACAAATGGATCATTTATGCGTTCCTTTACTTGAAGAGCTTTGACCCTTATCTTCAGAAATGAAGCATTACCTGTGTCAGTATGAAGTTATCTGGTGTGTTCCTTATTTATTGAGATAAGCTGTTATGTCGATGTGAACCTTGCCAGCGTTGTGGACATGTGTCATAAACCTGAGCTGAGAGTCGTCTTTACCGCCACGGCTCTCCCCCTCCTGCGGTTGTGTTCGATTCCCGGTATCCGCTCCTGCACAGCAGCACGCTGAGCCTGCCGGGCTGTGGCACTCCGAAGGAGTCGGGAGAGTTAATGATTAGGCCTTGTTTATGATTAGTGGCTCTTGCGCAAAAGGGCCTCATAGTCCTGTGGGAAGGTAAGAGGCGATGACTGAGCAAAGCCCTCTTTCACCCCTCCTTCTCTAAAAAGTAGATGAAGCATGAATCAAAGTTCAGCTCTGTGAACTCCAGGCTCTTGACAGCTATCAGCAACAGGACAGATAGGACTAAAAGTTTCGAATTTTTGTAGCCGATCTTTGGATTTTCCTGTAACAATGAATCGTAAAAGCAGATTTGTTTGCTTTAGGAATCTAAGGGCTTTAACTAATCTTAGAAAGCTTTAATGGCTTGGTCTTTAGAACTGCAGGCCAGCTAGTGTTTTTGTTTCATAATGGTGCTAGCACACTGTGTGCCGTTCCAGTGCATATGCCGCGGTCCAGACCCAGACTCAGACAAGCAAGAGGTGAGGTTTGATTTTTATGGATGATTAAAAATCTTTGTTGTAGTTTCTATATTAGTGAGCAACTTCTGATTGAAATGCAAAGGAATTAAATCTGCTTGTGATGTTTTGTCACAATTTTTGCACTTTTGGCAACCTTTTTTCTAAAATCTGCATATTTTTATGTGTTTATTAACATAAAAATTAAGTTCCTCACTAATAATTAGTGGTGCCACAATCGATTATTTTAATAGTCAACCAATCACCAATTATTTTTTCAGATTAATCGACTAATCGGGTCATGCATAAACTGGATGTATTTATCTAACCATTATTAGCTTTAAGCTTACTACAAACTAAATATATAGCACTACTTGTGATAATGCTAGTGTGAATGCTGTATGCTAAATTTGGCCTCTGTAGATGCTAAAATTGATAGCTAAAAACCCTGAAGTTGATAGCTAAAATCGCTGAAGCTAACAACTGAAAATGCTGAAGCTGATAGCCAGCTAAAATATTAGTTAAATGCCAAAATAGCCTTAAAAAAAACTGAAAAAAACATAGGTTAGCCAAAACTAGCATGTAGCTTAAAAAATAGCTAAACTTCAAAATACCCTAAAAAAGTGAAAAAAAAGCCTAAATTAGCCAAAACAGCTAGCGTGTAATTAGCCTAACTCCAAAACAGCCTAAAAAACTTTTTTAAAAAAGCCTAAATTAGCTAAAACAGCTAGCATGTTGCTGAAATATTAGCTCAACTCCTAGAAAATGGAAAACAAATCCTAAATTTGCCAAAATAGCTAGCATGTAGCTGAGATATTGAGATATATGAGATTTGCTAAACTCCAAAATAGACTAAAGAACCTTAATGAATCCCAAAACTAGCATAATGCCACAAAACTAGCATAATGCCATTATAACTTTCAACTTTACTACACTCCAACTCCATATAATATAAAGTAATCGCAAATCGACTATTAAATTAGTCGTTGACTATTTAAATAGTCGATTAGTCATCAACTAATCGTGGCAGCCTTACCAAAAATAATAATATTGTTATTTTTCAGAATTTAACTCTTCAAGTAGTGTCATCTGTCTCTGAGTTGAATATTTTATGACCAAAGCAAAGTCTAACTGGAACTTTTGCTTTGATTTTCCAGGTAGCATCACATCTAGAAGGGCGAGAAGCACTTCTTAAGGAGGAGGTGTCTCCAGCAGCAAGCGGCACCGCTCCCGTGTCCCCAACGAGCCTCTCGGAGTCACCGGTGTCGCCCACATCTTCCGAAGATGCAGCCTCGCCCTCTGCAGAAACACCTTCCGTCAAACCCCGGAGGAGAAGTGTGCGCCCCAGACCGCGACCCCTATCCGACTACGCGCAGCTGGTTTCCAGGAAGCATCCCATCCCCGAGGAAACGGCGGAGCTAAACCATGAAGAAAGGACAGCAGAAACTCTGTCACAGAAAGGTTCCAGTGATTTTGAGAATGAAAGCAGCCCTAAAAGTTTCAGAATGAGCGGGGGCGCTCAGATTCAGCGCCGCATGTCGGTGGCCGGAGCCGTTGACCTGTTTCCTGCAGACGCACAACTGAAGGAGGAACGCCTCCCCCCTGTAAGCCTCATCCACGTATTTATCTCAGACTTTATTTTCAAACCTAAAAAGAGTTCAAGACATTATTTCTGTTAAACCAGTTATTTGTGTTTTTAGAGTAGATTAGATTAGAAATGATTTATTTCAAGCAATCAAAGTAAGGATAATGCATAAACAATCAACAGAGGTTTACATACTTACAAAGTCATGTCAAACACAACAATTATAGGTTGCTTGAAAGGGAATGGGAGGAAGCAACTTGATATATATTTTCACCGTACCATTTTCTTTACATGAATTATCTTTTTTCCGTTCATATTTTCTAATCAGATGTTTATACCTTACCGGCACAGATACAGGTCATTAAGAACTCTTAGGTGTCAATAAATCACATGGTCATATAAATAGACAGAACACTACTTGAGAATTCATCAAATGCAGATCAAGTATCAAAAATCTGATTATTTTCAATAAAAAAAGAATCGATTTAAAAATTTGCATTTTTTTTTTTCCATTAGAAAAAATATTAATATAAATTAGCTATCAAAAATATGTTCATAACTTCATTAAGAGGCCAAAACATCAAAATTGTCTCTTTTTTTTACTTCTGTTGCAAATATTTCACTCCAAAACAAACAAAATAGGGTGAAGTACACTAGTTCATGGAAGGCTCTGAGGTTTTTATTTTAGGTTTTGCCTCCATTGAGACATAATCTAAAAACAAAAATCTGGAAATCCCAATTTTTTTAATGATTTGAAAATCCATGTTAAGATTTGGTACAGTTGCCTTTATTTGTGATTACACAGGTCAAACGTTTCCTGTAGGTCCTGCAGCAGAAGGGATTTTGTCCCACTCCTCCAAACAGATCTTCTCTAGATCAGTCAGGTTTCTGGGCTGTCACAGAGCAACACAATTTGACTTCCCTCCAAAACCACTCCAGAACCATCATATGCTTCTAGCTGAGCCACTCCTTGGTTCTCCTGGCTGTCATGTTCAATGCTCTGAGAGAAAGAGGTTGTTCTTTAAAAGTGTATGATCAGTGTGTAGACCTGAGTTTATCTTTTATTGTTGAAGAGGCTTTCTTCCACTTTGATGGAATCTACCTGGATGTGACATCAGAGACATGCTAATCCCAGGGCCTTTGCTGCTTCTCATCTTTGCAGCCTTTGTCGCGCCCACCGATCCCCTCCCACCAGGTGCCCCCCTACAAAGGAGTGTCTGCCAGGTTCCGTCCCTCTGTTCTCTCCCAGAGCACCCCCATTGGACTGGACCGCGTGGGGAGGCGCAAGCTCCACAGAGTGCTCAGCGGTGAGGGCTGGAATCCTTTGTGTACAAGAGGAAAAATGTCAGAGGAGGACATAGTTGACGCAGAGCCAAGGGGTTTGCTGCAGATTCAGAAGTCACGTTAACAAAACAGATCAAGATATGCTGCAGTTGCATCATTTGCACACACCTGCATCTATTTCATCCATCTGCTCGGTGCTGTTTTGTAATCTCTGTTTACATGCCGCAGATGGCATCTCCGAGTGCTCTGCCACCCTCGATGACAGCGTGAGTGAGGAGGAGGAGGGCAGCTTCGACGAACTCACTGATGTCACACCTTACCTCGAGTCGGGGGTGGAGCTGTCTGCGCTCAACGAGGTAATGCTGGGAACCCTCCTGATCGTTCATCTGTGAGCAGCCATGTGGTTCATGAAAACAAGCCCTGCTGTACTCACATGTTCGACATAATCTTACATGTTAGACTTGGGCTTAGCCTCCTTGTAATTGTGTGCTTATCTTATCTGTGTGTGTCACTCAGTGGATAAACTGTGGCCACGCCGTGTATGCGGAGGCTCTCTGGGACCATGTGACAATGGAGGAGCAGGAGCTCGCCTTCAAGGCTGGAGACGTTATCCGGGTCCTGGACGCCTCGCATAAGGATTGGTGGTGGGGCAGAGGAGCTGACAGGGAAGCCTGGTTTCCCTCCAGCTTTGTGAGAGTAAGTTGTGACCCCGTGTTTGCTCTCCAGCAGCACAGAAAAGACTGGCAAACTGACTAAGCCCCAAACAAAATTCAGAAAGCCCTCTAAACAGTGTGTGAAGAGGCTCCAGCCTGAAAGGGCCAGCTGGTTTCTCTGGTGACTAGGACTAATTGACAGTTGACTCTTAATTAGGGAGGCTGGCGTAACCATGGTGATGTCATTTGATTGGCAGATGGGCATCAGCTGTGCTCAATCCGTGTTCATGAACAGGAACCATAACCTCCACTTTCAGTTGCCATGGTAATTTTTAAGTAGGTTATTTTGTTCGCTTGTAGTTCTTAGTTTAAAGGAAATTACAAAAATATGTCAAGAACTTCACACGCCTTAAAGACCGCATGTTGGACATTGTGGTTCAGAGGGCTCATGTTTCGGGTGTTTCAGGTGCGTGTGAACCAGGAGGACTCGGGTGCTGAAAGTGTTGAGAGTGTGGCCGACCAGCAAGATCCACCGCACAGGGACGCACCCAACAACCAGCACAGGAAGCAGATGAGATCCAACGTCGTCCAGGAAATCATGAACACTGAACGCATCTACATCAAACACCTCAAAGACATCTGTGAGGTATTTTCTTCCTAAAAATCCTCAGTGTACGTCTAAATTTCAGTAAATGTCAATAATGTATTTTAGACTTTGCTCCACACTGCCACCTGCTGGCCAGATTTTAGAAAGCTTTGTGTGTTCCAGGGGTACATCCGTCAGTGCCGGAAACACCCCGACATGTTCACCGAGCAGCAGCTGAAGATCATCTTCAGCAACATTGAAGACATTTACCGCTTTCAGAGGCAGTTCCTTCGAGATCTGGAAAAAAAGTACAACAAAGAGCAACCGCATCTCAGTGAAATCGGCTCCTGCTTTCTCCTGCAGGTTTGCACACCGCTCCTTCTGTCCCACCTTTAAAATCCTTAAATACTAACTGAGTGTTTCTCTTTACCTCAAGGGGGAAGGCTTTTCCATCTACTCAGAGTACTGTAACACTCACCCGGTCGCCTGTGCGGAGCTGCAGCGCCTCATGAAGATGGGGAAATATAAGCATTTCTTTGAGGCCTGTCGCCTCCTCCAACAGATGATTGACATTTCTATCGCCGGCTTCCTGCTCACGCCAGTCCAGAAGATCTGTAAATACCCGCTGCAGCTGGGAGAACTGCTCAAATATACACCCAAAGACCACAGGTAACATTTACAACTCATTCAAAAATATTTTAATTAGTCATGTAGAAACTAAATTGGAATATTTTTTTTTTTTTTGGATGATAAAATTAGTAGATAAAAAGCCTTTTTTTGCTTGGATTATTGATGGTCGCCTCACTGTTTGATTCCAGTGACCACAGTGGGGTCAGTGAAGCATATGAAGCTATGAAGAACGTGGCCAGTTTGATCAATGAGAGGAAGAGGCGGCTGGAGAGCATCGACACCATCGCTCATTGGCAGGTTTCCATTTTGCACTGGGAGGTGAGGACGACTCTCTCATATGAACATTTAACGCATCCTTTTGGATGTTCATCACATAAATCGATTCTGCTTCTATGATTGTGTTCCAGGGGCCGGACGTTCTGGAGCGCAGCTCCGAGCTGATCCACTCCGGAGAGCTGACTCGAGCGGTCCGGCAGAGCAAGCTGCAGCAGCGGAGTTTCTTCCTGTTCGATCACCAGCTGATCTTCTGCAAAAAGGACGTCCTGCGCAGAGATCTGCTCCACTACCGCGGACGGCTGGATATGGACCAGACCGAGGTCTTGGACGTGCCTGATGGGCGGGACCCAAACCTGGGCCTGAACCTGAGGAACGCCTTTCGCCTGCGCAACACCTCCACTTTAGAGTTAATGTGTGTGCTGTGCTGCCGAAAAGCCCAGGACAAGCAGAGGTGGCTGCAGGCCTTTTCTAAAGAGAGGCAGAGAGTCAAGGATGACCAAGAGATGGGTGGGTGATTCAAACGGAGAGATAAAATGGTGTTTTCACATTCGGCCTTTACTCCCACTCGATGACATAATCAATTGTCACCAGTCAGCTCACAAATACATAACAGCATTGGTTTTATAACTTTATAAGGTCAAGCACATTTGAATTAAACTTCAGTGCATCAGAGCACACCCGCATGAAGAAAAGCGCAGTGGCGTGGAACACCCTTGCAGCGTAGGGCTCTGTATCCCTCCGCTGCGAGGATTAGCCCTTAAAAAAACATTTTCAGACGACCTTACTCCTTCAAATGGCCCTAAATTTGGACGGGAAGAATTTGGATTTGGTCTCAATTTCCAGTTTTTCTTAAATTAGGCCGCTTTAATGTCCCCCCTCCAATTATCTTTTGAAAATATGATGCTATTTTTAGCCAAAATGTTACAAATATCGTTTTTACAGAGCAGTATTAGTTCATTAAGACTTCACCTCTGAATTGTGGGCGGGACTGTGGATGTAAAGCAATCCTATCCTCTTTCCCCTCCCTGTTGCTGAGAGCTCCCATGCTAGCGTACAACCCCTAAGCTAACATTAGCGGTGCAACAAAAATGGCGAGCAATATTGGAGCTATCCAGCTGTACAGTTTTGAGCCGGATGCCAGCTCAAACGAGGAAAATGGATCTAGTCATCTACAAGTGGAGCCCATTATATTTTTCATGTAAAAAATCCAATATTTTTTAAACAGCATTTTTCATTTGCTCCTGATTCCAAATGATTTGAACAAACAAACTCAAAAATGCAATTTTAAGCTCATTTTTTATATATCAATATGTCCTCCATCATCAAAAAAGACACAAAAACATGTTAGAAGCACCCAAAACATTCATTTTGATTGAAGTCGACAACTTAAAATGTTCAGTTAAAAATCAATTCAGCTAAAAAAAAATAAAAATACCTGAATAAGCAATAATCCCTGCAATGACATATCATAAATGAAGTTGGTGGCAATAAATATTCTGTTTTACATGTATTTTTTTTTGCTTTTCTTTGTAGGAATAGATATCAGTGAAGAGCAAAGAAAACAGGCCATCATTAATGCCAGAAGACCAAAACATGGAAAGATTAAGAGTAAGTAAATACTTTGATTTTTCCCTTTAAATGTATATATTTTTTTATTTCTATTTTAATTGTTTCTGTTTTCGTAGACATTGGTTACTCTGGTTCTGCTGCACTGCTCCATCAGAACCTCCCTCCGCTTCAGCAGCGCCACATCACCATTCCAACCAGCGTGCCTGAGCAGCAGGTCTTCACTCTGGCTGAACCGCCCAAACAAAAGCCCCACCACCTGCTGTACACCTTCACCCGGAATGCCTTCTTCAGGAAATGACATGTCGCTTCATTTATTCATCCTCTCTGCATGTTCAGAGCTCGCATTAAACACCTTTTTTGTGTGAATGAATGTATTGTCAGGTTTTGTTTTTGTGCCACAATGTGTGTTTTTTTATGTGTATAAAGTCGGTGCCTGTAATTTGAAAAGGGCAGTGTTAAAATACCTAATGTCTATTTTAATAGTTTGTTAAAGATGCTGCTTACTCAAATGATGCCCTTTTTTATTTTAGCTTAAAGATTTTTTTTTTATTTGACAAAGATATATATTCTGCTTTTACACTGACATACGGTTTTAGTTTAAAACGCAAAGGCTGGACCCTTTTTTCCCCTTTTGACCAATGGATTAAAAGCACATCTGCATAAACTGTTTAACACTGTAAATAAACACTTATACAAACATATGAATTCCTTTTTCAAACCAATGATTTTTCTGAATATTATTTAATTTGATCAAAGGTGGAGCGGAAGGCTAATGCATGAAACCTGAGGCGCTGGCATGAAGGCGATATGCTGCTTTCAGGGAGCTCCCTCTTTCTCCACCGCTCGTCTGTGCTGAAGGATCTGGTTTCAGACACCTGCTGAATGAGGCGCTGAGCGGCGTGCGCTGTGGCTCAACACCACATCTGAGAGTTACTGTTCTGAAAAGAGAGGAGAATGACTGAAAAAGCAAATGGAAATTAGATTAGATGGGATTTCTGGGTCATGGGCACAGAGCAGGAGACCAAGCAGACAAGCGGAGAAGATGATGATGCATCTCAAGAGGACACAGCTAGTGTAAGTAAATCATTAAAAAACAGTTTTCAGACATTTAAAATCCACAAATATGACCATAAAAACGTGTTTGCTGCAGCTGTTTTTAGCTGTTTGGGAATCCATCTGTCAGCAAATTTACTTTATTAGAAAACTGTAAAGCTACAAAAACATGTTTTGAATCAGTCTCCAGCTGTTCTATGAAGTAATAGAAAGAATGTGCCTATAGAGTCAATTTTAATGTTTTTGTTTTCCCTCATCTGTCACATCGTCAATAGAAATCTATCGCGCGTGCCTCCACATGTCTCACAGATGTTTTTTTATCAGATCATCAAAGTTTTCTCTCCTTTTCCAAATATTGAAACTCCAGAATTATAGACTTTTTATAGAAATATATATATTTTTAATCAATCCAGCAAAGGGATCAACAACAAATGGTTCTACTTTTTGTCTTTGTTTAAAAATAATAATAAAAAAAGCTGCTTTTGGATTAAATTAGATTAATTTCATAAGAGAAATAAAATATTTTATTAACATTTTAAAGAACTGAACTGGTGTAAATATATCTACACCTTAGATCAGAAGCTTTGTGATGCCTCTGTAAAGTATGTATTTTTTTTGAAGATCTGCTGGGAATCCATACCCTGCTGTTGCAGCGTATGGAATGACAAACGGTGAATAATTCATGAACGTTTGGTAACACATTGACAGTATTTCTTTCATGAGCTGATGCAGCGAGGACGGCAGCATCTCTTTCCGCTGACCAAAGCTTGCAGCATCACTTTAAATGCAACAATACTCACTTTATTTAGTGGAAAAACTGCTCCGTATTCAACTTTCAGTCACAAAACTAACTGATCTAATGTCATTTTAAGTCTTTTTTAACCTTTGCGCTGTCTTGTAGTGTCCAGATGACCTCTACAAAGATGAATCTGGAATTTATTTCTGGATCTTTGGTGCTGCAAGGCATGCTGGGTCATATGTGTGTTTAGATTGCAGACGTGTCAGTGGAGGTGTCCACCGTGGACCACACTCTGCAGAAGCTGCGCAGGATGTACCGGAAGACCAGACGGAAGCCCAAAGGCCTGAAGAGGCTGTGGGCCTACCTGCTGAACATCCCACACATTGCAGTCATCGTGACCGCAGTGGTGTTTGTGGTGGTGACCGTCATTTGGTCCCTACTGTGGGTTTTTATTTGTAAGTCGAGTTATTTCAATTAAATAATTATCATCACTAATTATTGTTATTAAAAGTTTGGTTTAGTCCGCAGGGAAAGTTACAACGGAGCCTACTTTGCTGGGATGTTCCGGGTTGCAAATGTGGAGTTTATCCCTGAGTACCGTCAGACAGAGTCCCATGAGTTTGTGTCCATGGCAACCAAAATACAAGTTGTGGTATGTTTGGTATATTGCATAACAGTGAGTGAAGGAATGTAGTATTCATTGGTTGTGTCTCCTAGGTGAGCAATGTGTACAAGATGTCATCAGTGGCAAAACTTTACAAGCAGGCGGTCATCTCAGACCTCAGGTACAGCTTCTCGTGGGCCAACATGAGCCACAAAGAGGCCAATATTTAGAGTTATTTTTTGTCTTTTAAGTAATAACGACCAAGGAGGGGTGCTGGTCCATTTCTGGATGGTGTTCATAGTGCCCCAGCTAAAAAGCACAGCCATGTGTGAGGAATGTCTAGAGGCCATTCTCAGAGACTCGGTCCACACCAGCCTGAAGAACCGGTCCTCTGTGGGATACCTGATGGGGCTCCCTGTTGACATAGACTCCATCCTCGTCAACGGTACCTTTCTGATCGCTTGTAAGGATGTTAATTCTCCCTGAAGTCAACTTCTCTGTCGTGTCTGCAGGTGTTGACCGCTCAGATTATACATCCAACACAGCAGGTACAGTCACTACTTCACTTCACTTCAGACATCAAAGTCAGAACTTACCTTTTTTTTTCTTCCACCTTCAAGACTCTCAGTGTGTAGATAAATTATATGCCAACCTTCCTGGAGCCAGCGTCCCCCTGAATGTCTACTCGCCGTGGGGGGGTGTGAACTGCCATGTAAAGCTCACCTCCGTCCCCGGCTCTCTGATCCGCCTGACTGTGACTTCTTTTGTAATTGAGCCCACGGACTGTGTGAACGATGCGCTGACTGTGTACGACGCTCTGCTGCCCATGAGAGGGCGCATCCTGCACAGGTGAGACTGCAGCTGACAGTCAGTATTGAATACAATTCACATGTTAGAAATCCTCAAGTTACAAATAATGTTTAATGCAAAAAAAAAAAAGTCTCAAGTCGCTCATGTCTGAGTCACTTATTTATGATGTCCCTTCACATACTCCTGATGTAATTTAAATTACTGTATTTGAAAGGAACCTAAGACTGAGTATTAGGGCCAGTTAACATTAAAAAATTGAATAACAACTATTTAATTTATTTATTTTATTTTTCCTCAAAGATTCATAAGAAAAAAAGTCATAAATTTAGCCGATGACTTTTGAAGTCGTAAATATATGACTTTATCCCTGTTATGACTTTAAAACACTTATATTTACGGTACAAAAGGAATAAAATTACAAGAAAAGTTATAAATTTATGAGAAAAAAATAATAAATTTACAAGGAAAAACTCATAAATTTACAAGATTAAAAATGGTAAATTTACAACTTTTAATCTCATACTATTACTTTCTTTTCGGTGGCCCTAATACTCCATTGTATTTTCTCGTTAATTTATTACTTAATGTACAACTAATTTTCTCATAAATGTACGAAATTTTTCTCGTATATTTAAGAGATATGAAATCATACATTTCCGACTTTAAGATACATAAATGCACAAGAATAAAAGTCATAACTTTTAAAGTCATAAACATATGACTTTCTCTCGTTAATTTACGAGATTTAAAGTTGTAATAAAACATTTTTTTTGTTTGTAAACTGGCCCTAACACTTCATCATAGTTTTGAATTATAGTACAGTATTAATTTCCAAACTATGTAAAAACTTGAAATATGGATGGTAATTTTATTTAGTTTTTTTGGTATAAAATCTGAACTCTTTCATGTCATATTTTCTCTTAAAATCCAGGACTCCACAAAAATTTGCATCTACTTAAACAGCAAAAATATTAAAGATTTTTTTAATTATTATTATTGAAAATAAATTCAGACATTAGGAGTTAAAAGTTAATGATAATAAAATAAAAATGTCGGTTCCACATTCAGTTTTTTCAGTTTCTTTAACTTTTTTTTTTACCTGATAAATAATTTGATTTCACTTAAGAAAAAAATGGATGTGTTTCTGCTGCAGGCTGTGTGAGTTGGTGTCCACTTCTTTCTCCATTGTCTCGACCTCCAATGTCATGCTGTTGACCTTCAGAATGACACATGGAGACAAAAGCTTCAAAGGCCACTTTGAGGCCATTGCTGAGGAAAGTATGACTCTCTAGTCAGTTCCTGTTTTGGTCTGTGGAACACATTCCTCTTCCAAAAGTTGATCTCCTATAGTTACTAAAGATTCACTGGTCAATATTTAAAGGAAGTTTTTATTTTTTTACCAGAATGTTTGTCTCACATTGAGATCCAGTCGGAGTCTGACAGCAACGGTCGGATTTACAGCCCCTTCTACCCCAGCCTGCTGCCCCCACAGTGTTCATGCATCTGGAAATTTCAGGTCCTCAAACAATCTTTTGTGTATTGAATTATGTGCAGTGGAGCCTTGATTTAAACAGCAATCCTGGCATTTTCTGACAGCAGTGGTAAACATTATGGGTGCAGAAAAAGAATAATTGTTAACTTGGAATTCTGACTTAAATCTCGGAATATTGTCTTTTTGTAAGAAATCTGACTCTTAAAAAAATCAGAATTCTTATAAAAAAGTTAGAAGAATGACTTTAATCGCCAAAATCTGACTTTAATATTAAAACTTTAACCCTTTTTTCTCGAGCTACTGACTTTGATTAAAAAGTTCTGACTTTTTTCTCAGAATTTTGACTTTTTGTCGGAAATCTGACTGTTAAAAAGATTTCTGAGGAGAAAAGTCTGACTTCAATCTCAAAATTTTAACTTTTTTTTCTTGGAATTTCCACTTTAATCTCAGAATTTTGACAGTAATCACAAAATTATGACTTTTTTTCTCTAAAATTTGAGTTTAATCATAAAATGCTGCCTTTAATCTCAGAATTTGGTTAAAAACATCCAAGGGATCCAAGGGAAATAAAGTTTGATCTTTATACTGCTGAAAAACTGACAGAAGGCTCACTTTCCTCTGAGCTGGCTCAGTCTTTTTTCAGGTTCACATAGATTTGTGTTCTTCTGACAACTATGTTCTGTTTTGTTGCAGGCCCCAAACCCAAGTTTAGGAGTCGCACTGCAGTTCCACAACTATGAGCTGAAACCCAAAGAGATGAAGGGCTGTGACAGCGGCTGGTGGAAGGTCAATGAACTCATGTAAGCGGCTAAATCTGCACACTCCTGCTGTCAAAACACTGAACTACTCACTAGTAAACATGAACACTTTGATAGTTTTGTCCGTACTTCTTCTGAAGTTTCTGCGGCAGCTATGTGGGACATCAGACTGTGTTTCGGATTCCTGACCATGATCCAGAGATGGAGTTTCGTTGCAGCTCTCGCACCTCCACTCTGCCTTTCCAGGCTTTCTACAGCAGCTACAACGTCAGCCAGCGTAAGATCTGCTGCACTGTACCCATAGATAGATAAACAGAAGATCTCATGACCACAAGGCAACGAGTTTTTAAAAGTATTTCACAGTTTCATCAGCTGCAGAATGAGTAATTGTAGGCTCCAGCAACCCCTTGACCCTGAACAGGGGTTAAGAAAACGGATGGATGTTACCATGTTGTTTTTAGCTTCAAAATTTGATCACAAAATGTTTCCACCAGCCTGTCCAGACAGCCACTTCCTGTGCACCACCGGGCTGTGCGTGGAAAAAACGCGTCTCTGCGACGGGCTGGACGACTGCGAGGATGAGAGCGACGAGGTCTTCTGCTGTGAGTCGTTTCACACGTCATCAAACATTTGAGACGAATAAGGAAGGTGTCATTTTAACTGTGCAGTCACACAACACTGGCAATGAGGTCCTGCAATAAAAATGTTTTTAATTGTGTGGCGCCACTCATCCATGGAGAATGTTTCCACAGCCAGCTCCACGATGAATTGCGGTGCGAAGCATCCTCCACACCCTTTGTTTGTGTGCAACGGAGAGCGAGACTGCAGGGATGGATCTGATGAAGTGAACTGCACTCAGGGTGAGAGTCACCTACATGATTCAAGATGCCAATTTTCCTCTTTGACAATAACAACATCCTGTTATTTCAGAAACAACCTGCTCCGACATCAGGTTTCAGTGCAGAAGTGGATCCTGCATTCTGAAGAAGAATGCAAAGTGTGACAGTGTTAGTGACTGTAAGGATGGAAGTGATGAAGCAGACTGTGGTGAGCCGCCACTTCCCTCATGCGCCTTTCATTTTAAATTATTGTCTTTCACAGAAACAAATCTGACTAATAATCTCACTTAATTTCCACCACTATTGACTAAAGACTGAGAGTGAGCATTAAGGAGTGTTATTTAATCCTCCAAGGTTGCCACCACTATATTACAAGTTGCTATTACATTTTACTCAATTAATTAAAAAATGGTTAATAAAAAAAAGAAAGAGTTAAAAACACAAAGACAAAGCATCATTTTGTAACTAGCTGCACATTTACATCCTTGAAATGCTCTTAACAGCTTGATTCTACATCCTCCTCAGGTTGTGGTCGTCCCTCCCCACTGACGAGGGTGAATTCATCGTTAGGCTTCGGCCGTATTGTGGGCGGAGTTAATGCACTGGAAGGGGAGTGGCCTTGGCAGGTCAGCCTTCACTTTGCCGGCAACATGTACTGCGGCGCCTCTGTGGTCTCTTCCAAGTGGCTCGTTTCAGCCGCTCACTGTTTCAGCAAAGACAGGTCAGCCCCTCAGTCCTTGCAGATTTGATCCATTTACTTTTGGATGATTCTGTATCAACAATAACTGTAGTATTGTCCGTGCTATAGGCTCTCTAAGACGCATTTCTTCAGGTCTTGACCTCTGAACTTTGACTCTGCAGACTGTCTGACCCTCGATACTGGAGCGCCCATCTCGGCATGCTGACCCAGGGCAGTGCCAGCTACGTGGCAGAGATCCAGCGGATCGTTCTGCACGAGTACTACAACCCAAACACCTTTGACTACGACATTGCCCTTCTGCAGCTAAAGAAGCCCTGGCCTGCTTCCCTGAGCCCGCTGGTGCAGTCTGTGTGTGTGCCGCCCTCGTCCCACACAGTGACCGACAATCACCGCTGCGTGGTTACAGGGTGGGGGTACAAATCGGAGGATGGTGAGGAAAATCCAATTTCAGTTACTTTAAGAGGGAATCCAGTGCTGACTGACCTCCAATTGATTTTCTATGGTGCACGTACCCAAAAATTTGTCGTGTTTTAGTAGAACTTTGGTAAACTATGAAGCCGCACCACTTGATGCATTTCTGAATAAAGTTTGAGTTAGTTTACCTTTTTTTAAACTTTGCCTCTTATTATTTACTTTAGTTATCTTTTTAAGATTAAAACCTTTTTTTTCCTTTAACCAAAGAGGCGCATGTGGCTCCAGGGCCTCAGGTTGCAAACTCCTGTCCTAGACGGAAACACAATTTATTTAGTCAAAACCCAAACTTCTATTTGTTTAAAAAAAAAAAAAAACACATACATCCAACAAATTGTGAATCCTATTGTTCTACAACTGTTAATCCACTGAAAAATCTCACTATTAAAGAAATAAGACACTTTATAAGTTCATATTCCATAAAAACTCAAATAAAAGACTGCTTAAACTTTAAAAATAATCTTTTATTAACATAAAATGAAATGTCAGGATTTTGTCTATCCTTTATTTCCCTTAATTTTCGACTAAAATAGTTTTACATTTTCTTCTTAATTAGATTTCTTCCATCACTAGATATTAATTAATTATTTAAATCTTATTTTTGTTTTAAATCCTTGTTTCCCACGATGCTCCTCTGCAGATAAGGTGCTGCCCTCTGTGCTGCAGAAAGCAGAGGTCTCCATAATGAGTCAGACTGAGTGTAAAAAGACTTACGGCCTCATCTCCCCACGCATGCTTTGTGCCGGGGTCCCTTCAGGAGCGCGGGACGCCTGCAGGGTGAGTCATCTCCTGCGTTTGACTGTGCATTATTGTGCCGTGGCATTCTTGCTCTCCGAATCAGGCTGTTTCCTTTACGCATGGTTTCTCAGGGGGATTCAGGAGGACCTTTGTCCTGTCAGGCGCCAGGTGGGGGTCGCTGGTTCCTGATCGGGATTGTCAGCTGGGGGTCCGGCTGTGGCAGACCAAACTTACCGGGGGTTTATACACGGGTCACCAAGTTCACTTCTTGGATCTACAGTCATATCAGCTGACATGAAATGGATCATCTTATCTCTAATAAAAACGTTAAAATGTTTAAGCCTGTTTTGCATTTATTTTTGCTTCTGAACACTAGATAAGTCAGATGTTATATAATACTGTAACCACTTGATTGAAGCAGCTTTAAGCTGTTGTTCCTCCAAACACCTCAGTGAAGCTTACAATATCTGTGCAGGCTTTGCACCCTTTCATAGTGGACTCATTGTCCCCGCGCTGCATTCAGGGGCTCTGTGTGACACCTGCCGTACAGTCCAGGTAATCGGGAGGCGGTGAAAGCCCACCGCATCCAAGCCGCTCAGCTCAGATTTCTGCTCCCTTTTTCTTTTTTTAAAGAGGAGGCAACAGAAGGGATTTCCTCTCTCCCCTTCGTTTCTATGCCCCTGGTATTGGTGCATATTGCCTCTGCAAACCTTACCGGGACAGTGCGATGAGGACGCTCCCCAAAAGCAGAACTTGTGAGGTGTACTGCGTCTCGGAAACACAGGTAAGCCATCACTGACGAGATGTTCTAGCATCAGCTACTGAGAGTTCTGGTTCGTTAGTTGGGATTTAAATTCTGTTTGAGTGATTTTTTTCCAGAACATAATTCTGGAATCATCTTTAGTGCAAATTGTGAGTGTTTCTCCTGCTATAGTCCACATCAGGTTGACTGACACTGCAAAGCCGGGCCGTGGGAAAGTAGACCCTTCCTTCCTCGCTTTGTCTGCTTCCCCAGAGAACCCTGTCAAACCCTGAAATGCTTTAAAGATCTTAACGTTCACTCCCAGTCCCCTAAAGAGAAAAGAGTCAATTCACAAATCCATTCCTTATTGATTTTGGCTTCATTTTTACCCTTGTTGTAAAATTGATAATCAGAAGAAAACATATGACATTTGAGTTGTGTCTAAAAGGGAAATGGGGAGTCAAGGGAGCCCACCCAGTTCCCGAGCCTCCCCTCGAGGCCGGAGGCCCCGGTGGAGAAGAGGGTGCCAGCATGCTGTTCATGGAGGAGATGGATGCTAGGTCTTCTGCCTGTCTTCCCCTTCGCTGCTGCTGTTGCACTGACTCTTCACCACCTAACACGTGAGTGCACACCTGCCAATGTTTTTCTTTTTGTCTTTCTCCTTTAATGAGTCACACAGTTCAACAGTCTCAAATCTCTTCCTCTCAGCTCCGCCTCGCTCAGTGTTCTTCGTCGGAGGCAGTGTGGAGTTCCCAAACTTGAGCTTCTCCTCAGAACTGGCTGACTCCACCTCCCCTCAGTTCGGCCTGCAGGTTCAGGCTTTGAAGCATTATGTAAGTCCGGTGTCTGTCATCACACAGCCCTCCTCTTGGTTGAAGCTCCTTTAACTTTCATTCCATCCTTTTTTTTAAAAACACTCTTTTTCTGCCCCAAATTTATTCCTTTACTCTCATTTTATCTCCTCTGTCTGCCTCTTTTTTTTCTGTACTCTCCTCTCTTCTGCGCCTCTATGTTGAGCTGAAAAAGGAGCTGTACACAGTGTGAGTGCGATTTCCTCAGACCCCCAGGGACGGGGTCCTTTCAGAGCTGAAGACAAGCACCATTTGTGAGCCGAGCAGGACTCAGGCAGCAAGAGTGAGAGGAAGAGCAGGCGCTCAATAAAAACATTGTCTCTGCGGCTTTCGCACAATCAGCCACTATGTGTGCTGGATCCTACCGAGAGCAGGACAACCTGTGTTTGATGCCGGGGGTTAAGAGGGAGAGGAAGGGCAGTGGGACAAGCTGGGATGACAGAAGGACGCAGAAACAAAAGGGAGGCAGAGTCTGCATTTTGGAGCAAAAGGTCAGATGCATATTTTCCAATCGCTCAACTGATAGAAGGGAAATTCCCAAGTTTTTTCAAACTTTCATCAAGTCAAAGATGAGACAGTCCTATTCTGTGAGTCACAAAGCTGTTAAAATCCAGATATGTGTTGATTTATTTCATAAAAAACAGTTTTCAGAACTCTATGAGTCCACTCCATGGAGCTCCTTCCACCTGCGCTCAAGAATTACTGCCTTCAGGTGAGATGTGCCAAAACGCTCAAAAATGTGCCATTCAGAACCATGTTTGCTAACCATCGGCAACTCTTTGTTTGACAGTGAAGGATCCGATGGGCTCAGAGTCTTCTACTGGAGTAAGTTCTCCGCTCCTGGTAACTTTGCCGCAGAAATCCAGAGGTCCGGCCCGGACAGGCAGCAGCGCAGACTCCCCGGGACCAACAAAGTACAGAGGTACAGCCGCAACGAGCAGCAGTACCTCATGGAGGACGATGATGACGTGCTCTCACTACTGGGTAAAAGCACTTCCTGTTGATGTAAAGCAGAACAAATGAATACAGTAGGGCAAAAAAGCATTTAGTTAGCCACCAATTGTGGAAGTTCTCCCACTTAAAAAGATGCGAGAGGCCTGTAATTTTCATCGTAGAAACACCTCAATTATGAAAGAAAAAAAAGATCCAATGTTGAATTGTTACAGAAATTATTTGTAAGTTATGGCGGAAAATAATTATTTGGCCAATAACAAAAGTTCAACAGTAAAGCATTTTCTGTAACTTTTCACAAGGTTTACACAAACTGTTGCTGGTATTTTGGTCCATTCCTCCATGCAGATCTCCTCTAGAGCAGTGATGTTTTGAAGCTGTCGCTGGGCAACACGGACTTTCAACGTCCTCTAAAGATTTTCTATGGGGTTGAGATCTGGAGACTAGATAGGCCACTCCAGGACCTTGAGATGCTTCTTATGAAGCCACTCCTCCATTACCCAGCAGTGTGTTTGAGATGGTTGTCAAACGTTGCCACGTTTCATCTTCAATGCTGATGGAAGGAGGTCTTCACTCAAAATCTGACCATACATGGCCACATTCATTCTTTAACACAGATCAGTCGTCCTGGTGTCTTTGCTAAAAATAGCCCCAAAGCATGATGCTTCCACCCCCATGTTTTATTGTTGGTTTGGTGTTTTTTAGATCCAGCTCCTCATTTTTTCTCCTCTGAACAGTAGAGTTCTTACTAAAAGTTCTACTTTGGTTTCATCTGAGCATAGGACATTCTCCAAATCCTCTTCTGGATCGTCCAAATGCTCTCTAGCAAACTTTAGACGGGTCTGCACATGTGCTGGCTTTATCAGGGGGACACGTCTGGCACTACAGGGTTTAAGTCCCTGCATAGTGGTGTAGTGTGTTTCTGATGGTATACCAGCAGGTCATTCACTAGGTCCCCCCGTGTGGTTCTGGGATTTTTGCTCACCGTTCTTGTGATCATTTTGACCCCACAGGTGAGATCTTTCAGGGAGCCCCAGATGGAGGGAGGTTATCAGTGGTCTTGTATGTCTTTCATTTCCTAATAATTGTTCCCACAGTTGATTTCTTCACATTAAGCTGCGTATCTATTGCAGATTCAGTCTTCTCAGGCTGGTGCAGGCCAACAATTTGGTTTCTGGTGTGCTTAGACAGCTCTTTGAGGTTGTGGACAGGTGTCTTTAACATAGATAACGAGTTCAAACAGGTGTCATTAATACAGGTAACGAGTGGAGGACAGAGGATCCTCTTACAGAAGAAGTTACAGAAATCTTGCTTGTTTTTTGATGACCAAATACTTATTTTCCATGACATTTTAAAAATAAATTCTTAAAAATCAGACCATGGAATTTTCTGTTCTCATTTTGTCACTCATAGTTGAGGTATACCTTTGATGAAAATTACAGTCCTCTCTCATCTTGTTTAATTGGGAGAACCTGCACCGTTGGTGGCTGACTGAATACTTTTTGACCCACTGTATTTGAGCATCTTGATGTCTGCTTCATTTGCAGGTTTGGAAGATGAGTCAGACGATAAATCAGAAAAAATGAAAAATCAGAACAGCATCCAGGGAGGGAAATGGCAGCTTGGTTTCCAAGGTGAGGACCTGTGTCATCACAGACTTTACAAATATCTTTGCACTTCTGGAAAGTTCTTTTCCTTCTGCTTTCTCTACCCAGCGATGTCCTTTGACCTCTACGCTAAACTTGGGAACAATCGTACCCTGAGCCTCGTCAACCCCAAGAAGCCATACTATCAGTGGCGCCTCCGTGTGCCGTCGGGTCACATGGTCCGCCTGGTTGTCCTCACGCTTCAAGGCGCCACACCAGGAAGCTGCAGCACCCACAAGCTCTCTGCCTATGACTTCCTGCTTCCTCTACAGAACAAGATCATTGCCAGGTAAAGGCGTTTTGTAGAGCTGACTCATTTGTGACGAGGAATTTCCCGTCAGGAAAAACAAAGTACATCTGAATGAAATGACCAATTCCTAGATGATTGCTCCATAACCGACCATATGGAGGACAAAGATTTCTAAAAATGCAAGCGGAAATGTCTTTCAGGTGGTGTGGACTGCCTCTTTCAGGCTCGCCGCCGGTCATGAAGCTGATGTCCTCTGGAAATGTCATGTTGGTCACGTTCTCCTTCAGCAGGCAGAGGGATGGAGCAGTTTTCAAAGCCTACTTCCAGGCTGTCCCCAAAGCAGGTCACTAACGGAAATTTAGTGTGCAGCTTTAGTTTGAAAATGATTTTTTTTTAAATTAAAATGCTGTTGAAATTGTTGTGTAATGTATCTCCCTTTGCAGGCTGTGGAGGATCAATTACTTCTTGGAATGGCTCCATTTCCTCTCCGTACTATCCTTCCTACTATCCTCCAAACATCGACTGCACATGGACGCTGCGGGTGAGCAACAGTAAATCGTTAAAGTGCAACAAGTACAGTGAAATCATGAAATCAGCCAAACAAACTTTAATGTCAGATCCTGATTAGATGTGTTTTCTTTATCAGGTGCCACTGCCGGGATATCTGATCTCTGTGACAATCGTGAAGATAGACATTCAGGACTCTCCATCATCCGACAGCTGTGAGAAAGACTGGCTGGACATCGGTGGTGTCAAGTGAGTCTCAAAAAAATAGAGATAGAGGAGAAATAATAAAGGATTAAGATGGTTTATCGTTGTCTTCTTGTTCTAATTTACAGACTGTGCAACCCTGTGTCTGACAGCAGCAAAAAGCGGGTGTACTCCTCCCCTCTTTCCATCCAATTTCACTCGGATGAATCGCTCACACACAATGGCTTTTACTTGCTGTACCAAGCATTCTCTCCAGAGGGCAGTAAGTCTGACAACATGGTTTTGATCATGACTGTGCAACAGATTGATTTGATTTATTGCTTTATATCAAGTATTGATTGTAGACAAAACAACAAAATCCCACAGATGTAACAAACTCATTCACAGAAATAATGAAATTTATTGATTTTAAAAAAAGAAAGAAAACAAAAATAGAGATTTTCTGGTTGCTAAACTAAACTAGACAGACTGCCCTTAGACCCTCCCTTCTCGATAAGGAAGAACTCCTTCAAAAAAAAAATTAATTCCAGGAAAAAAAAAAAAAAATTCTCTGAATTCTTAATTTTTTGATTATCCACAGTAAATATTTTTCCATGATTGCACTAAGAAATAACATAAATCACATGTCATGTAATAGATTAATCCAGAAATTATACAAATTAAATTTTCAAAAATAAAGTGCTCATTGATTATCCTCAGAAAACATTCTCACATCATTTTAGTAATATGATTTCCACTATATGTAACAGTCGTACTAACTCTTTTGAATGCATTACATGATCAAGTAATCATTGCTACACATTGCAGATCAAATAAAAAATTCTTTCTCATCATTTTAATAATAATTTTTCCACATCACACGTTTATTAACAAAAATGTAGAACACATTGGTTAGTAAAATGTATTCAAACACCCGTCGATAAAGTTTCTTTATACATTTTCTTAATTTTTCTGTAATATTTGGATTCTTGATCAGCTCATTATTTAACATTTTCGAAAGTCAAAGCCACCTTTCTTTGTGGTTCATTAGTTTGATCTCAGATTGTAGTCACCTTTATTTCTAAGGACGTTTTTTGTTAATGTAGGTTGTAGTTCTGCACCAAATTTTAGGCGTCCAATGTGTTTTATTTTGAAAGGAAAGCAACAACATTTTTATTTTTTAGTTTTTCTTGTGTGTGTATGTTGAAATAAACTTAAAGGAAAGGTGAATTTCTGACTCCTCTTGTGTCTCTCTCAGCTTGCCCTCGCCAGTTTCGCTGTGGAGATGGTCGCTGCATTCCTCTGAAGAAAGTCTGTGACGGAGTCAAGGACTGCTCAGACGGACGGGACGAGGCGAAATGCTGTAAGGGTCACAGGTCACATTTTGAAACCATAACTCTGTTCCTGTATCAGGAGCAGAGGTGGGTAAAGTATCCAAAATCTGTACTCTAGTATTAGTACTTTTACTTTAAAATACTGTTACTCAAATAGAAGTAAAAGATAGTCATTCAAACAATTACTTTAGTAAAAGTAAAAATGTGAATGGTTTAAAAAAAAGTACTCTAGTAGCTGAGAAGTACAAGTTTTTCATTTTTAATCTACTTGAGTAAAAGTAAAAACTATGATACTGCAAAAATATACTCAAGTAAATGTATCTGATTACGTAAATGTAACCTGGTATCCTATAATTAGATCCTGGTCTTATTCAACTTTGACATAAATGTGGTTATGATCGATTTTTTTCAAAATTTTATTTATGCTTTCCAATTGAACCCTTGTGTAAAAGAGTTTTGGAATTCATTTAAATTAAATTTGTAAATAAGAACTAATCAGATTTGAAACTTCAGAACCAACAATCTGTTATTCAGATAAATGTATTTTGAAAGATTTTTGCTTTTTTTTCCACAAAAGTTTTAATTTTACATCAAATGATTTATTTTCATGTTTCAGTTTTTGAGATTAAAAAGAATAAGTGCGGATCAATGATGTTCATGTAATTCTTGCCTTTTTCGTATGAAACCTGCAGCGTCCTGCAGGCCGGGGGAAGTTCTGTGCAGCAACGGCCAGTGCAGACCTCAGAGCAGCCAATGCCTGAGTCAGAGCTCCTGTGCAGACAGCAGCGAAGAGGGAGCCTGCGGTGAGCTCACACATTCTTCCTCCCTTCATGCAACGCCTTTTTTTTTGCTTCATTTGGTGCTTTTGTTTTTCAGGAAGTAAATGTTCCCACGTTTGTCCCAACAAGGTGTGCTTGCCTAAGTCATCCGTGTGTGACGGCATCTTTGACTGCAAGGATCGCAGCGATGAGCTCAACTGCACCAGAGCCTGTGAGCATCCATGATCCATGATACTTCTGGTTTGGTTAGATGATGGACAGAAGTTTAGTTTGATGTTTTTTCTTTGCTACTCAGATGTGAAGAGCTGCTCCCCCTCCAACTATAAATGTGGTAATGGAAAGTGTGTGAGTAAGGTGAACCCTGAGTGTGATGGAGTTAAAGACTGCTATGATGGCTCTGATGAGCGGCGCTGTGGTAACCTTCTCACTTCTAAACTTTACTAAAAACTTTTAGGGAAAGCTCTCACTTGTTTCCTCTTTGCTCTCCCAGGATGTGGCACCAGACCCAAGAAGCGGGCTAAGATAGTGGGAGGGTCAGATGCCTTGGTGGGTTCGTGGCCCTGGCAGGTCAGCCTCCAGATGGAGCGCTACGGTCACGTCTGTGGAGCCACGCTGGTCTCCAACCGCTGGCTCATCTCTGCAGCCCACTGCTTCCAAGACTCTGATGCCATCAAGTAAGAAAACCTCCCAAAAATCTCTTTACAATCAGTGAGTACTAATCACCTCGTTTTTGTAGATACTCCGACCCGCACGCTTGGCGAGCTTACATGGGGATGAGAGTGATGGCGAGGGGGAACCACGGAGCAGCCACCAGGCTGATCCGAAGAATCCTCCTCCACCCGCAGTATGACCAGTTCACATCCGATTATGACATCGCTCTCCTGGAGCTCAGCGCTCCGGTCTTCTTCAATGACCTGGTGCAGCCTGTGTGCGTTCCTGCATCCTCGCACACTTTTACAACCGGAACGAGCTGCTACGTCACAGGCTGGGGGGTTCTCATGGAGGATGGTACAAAACAAAAACTTGTTAAACTCATTCAGAGTTTTTTTTATAAGTAACCTGATATTTAACATGTTTTGTGTTTTATTAACTGCAGGTGAATTAGCTTCTCGGCTACAAGAGGCTTCGGTGAAGATAATAAACAGAAACACTTGTAACAAACTCTATGATGATGCTGTAACTCCCAGGATGATGTGTGCTGGAAACCTGCAGGGAGGGGTGGATGCTTGCCAGGTAACCGTGTCCTTTTATATAACACATATTAATAAATGTATTTTGTTCTTCTGTCTTCTGAGTTTTTTGTTCTGTTGATTAAATCTTTGCATTTTACTTTGGTTCTGATCAAGTTTTTTGCCTTTAAAGTCCCACTCCAATCATATTTTGATCCATTTTAAAAGCATTCCTGGCGTTTTTTTTTTTTTTTCTTTTTTTTTTTTTTATCATGACTGTGCCGTTTTTTTTAGTCAAAATAAAATTTTTAAAAAATTTCATTTTTTTAGGACATAGTTTCTGCAGAGTGGCAGGAATTTTTTTTCAGAAATTTACTTCTGAGTTGTTGGGAAGGAGCAGATCCCACCTTCTTTCCCTCCCTATTGCTGAGAGCTCTCTGTTTACACACTAATTTTTTTTCGTCAGCTTCAAAATGATTTGAATAAAGAAATAACCAAGAATACGGTTTTAGCATAGACTGTATATAAAATAATTTTTACAGTCTATGGGTTTTAGGTTTAATTTTCTTTATGTACGTCCTCCATCATTAGAAAAATGAATGTTAAAAAGACCATTTTCATTGGTGTGGGCATTTAAAGAACCAAACAGTCACGCACCAAAGTCATGGCAGACTTTTTAGACCCAACGCTGCTGACTCAAACCCCTGAGGTTTAAAGAGGTTGATCCTAAACTGATCAAATCCATTTGAATATTCTGAGTACAGGAGGGAGGGTCTAAGGACAGGGATTACCAGTTTTATTTAGTCTGTTTAGCTTAGCAATTAGCTTTTGTTTCTATTTTATGACCGACTTTCTGCTTCTGTAAAATTACTCGAATGAAGCCCAATGAGGCAATTGAATTGTGATATTGGGCTACATACATAAAATTGACTTGAAATTTAATTGAATAAGAGGTGGCAGATTTCTCTAGTGTTAAAGTTCTTCAGAACCAGATCTGAGATGCTTTTATTTTGAAAAACAGGTCTTCAGAACAGAACTGAGATACTTTTATTTTGAAAAATCTAAAAATAAATCAACCTTTTATGGCTTAAAAAAATAATGAATAAACAAAAGATAATGTTCTCAGTAGGATTAAACTTTTACAAAAACTGTTAGTTTAAATGCAAAATTTTTAGTTGGCATTTATTCATTTTGTGTTAAAAACCGAAGTTCAGAAATAAACAAAATCCACTTATATATTCTAGATGGATGGACTTGGTTTTAATTAGTTATAGCTTGACACCAGATTTTATCATTAACTTCATTTACTCGTTTCATAGTCGGATTTTGAAGGAAAGTCGATGTGTGTGTCCTCAGGGCGACTCAGGAGGTCCGCTGGTGTGTCTGGAGAAAGGCAAACGGTGGTTTTTGGCGGGGATTGTGAGCTGGGGGGAAGGCTGTGCGCGGCAGAACCGTCCTGGAGTTTATACACAGGTGGTAAAGTTCACCGACTGGATCCGGCTGCAGACTAAAGGGCAGGTTTGACACAAAAGCACCAACTTATGAAGAAATAAATGACTGACTTAGCACGAAGGATGATTGTTTTCAGCCTGAAGTTTGTCATAACCACACAGTGATGCATTCAGGCGCTTACAGGAACCTTTTCAGATGAGCTGAAGAAGACTACTCATCCTCGCTGCTCCAAACCTCCCAGCATGCTCACAATGTGCAAACTAAAGCTACATTTTTGACTTTTGTGAAAAGATTCTGACATTTTGATTCATTTTCATTCAGCTGTTTGAATATGATCTCAATGCAAAATTAAAATTTAAAGTTGATCGTGTGGGAAAGACCATTTTTTAATGTGAAGTTTTACTGTGCATGAATGCATAACATTATGCGGAATTCACAAAAAAGTAAAATCAACTAATTAAAAACACTGTGTCAACCATACAGACATATACAGATGGAAACATTAATATTTTATATTAGTCTTTAGCCATCAATCTATTATTAACTGTATATTAGTTGTCTTGATGTTGGCAAATGTGTTTTTACAGCCAGAATTTCTCCAACAAACAAAAGAAAACTTTCAAAAAAGTTAACTCCCAGAAAGCTTTTGAAATTTTAATTATGATTTGACTATTTTTAGCCAAAATGAACAAAAAAAAGTGTTTTATTGGGTTGTAGTTTCTGCAGAGCGGCAGGAGTTTGATAGACTGTTGGGGCAGAGTAAGCACATGCCCCACTTCCCATCATCCATCTGTGTCACTCTCTCCCACTAGCTTACAGCCCCTTTAAAACTCCAACCTAACATTACAGGTGCAACAAAACTGTCGAAACTATCCAGCCCTATAGCTTTGAGCCAGATGCCAGCTCCGACGAGAAAAAACAAAGACAAAGTGGATCTATTTGTCTACAAGAGGATGTATCAGAATGAAGCGGAGCAGGGAGCTTGTGGCTCGCCAATTTACGTCACCACTACAAGTTTCATCCGCCATTTATGTCTACTTCTGAGTCACAATAATTTGAATAAAGAAATACTCAAAAGGTGTTGAATCTTAATTTTCTTTAAATATGTTCTCCATCATGGGAATAATGTCACAATTAAACAAACAAAAACACTATTTTCCTCAGAGTGGGTCTTTAGAAGACTAAAAGTGTGGATTTTGCACAAAAATCACCCCAAAAAAAGACAAAAGCAACACCAAACCTTTATAAAGGAGACCAGGACTCGTCTGTGCTCTGGTGTTTATTGCTTTTTTCAGTTTTCACATAAGCTTAAACTATTTTTAAGATTTGCATCAAAAATATTATTGTGTGTGTTTGTCCAACAGAGATCAAACATTTCTGTTTTCCTTCATCACATGAGAATAATGATGATACTCCGACCTTTTTCCTCAAATATTCTCTTTTTATTTTTAACAGGGAAAATAAAAAATAATGAAGTACAGTTTTACTTAAAAAATGCCCACTTGAACTATTAAAACCAGGTATTTTAGTGACCAGACTGTAAGAAGAAAACAGCACCTGCAGGCCCTCAGATGAGAAGGAGAACTAACCTTTAGTGCAATTGTTCAAAACTTACATAACAAAACTCTTGACATATAATAAAAACTTTAAATGTGTGGATTTTCTCATATTTGGTCATTATTGTTATCAGATACAAGTACTTTAGGTTGAAAAAGTGTCAAGTTTATCCATCTTTTGTCAGTAATCCATATTCACCTTTTTCATTTCAGTGAATTATTGCTACTGGTTTTCCTTTGTGTTTGCTGGCTTTTGTACAACCTTTAATTATTGAACAAATGACTTTATGAAAAGAAAAGTTAGTTTATTTTTTGCAGTTCATTTTGTGTGCAAGTTGATATCACACCAGATTTTTTACTCTCTATGAAGACCTGGTTTATTAGTGAGTTTTCTCAGCTCACATCTCCACCCAGTGGCCATTGTCTATTAGCATATGACAGAATCTGATGCGCCTAACGGAATCCATCATTGGTGTCATTTGTTTTTATTTTAAATACAACAATATCACTGCAACTTTCACCTGTTTTTTTTTTTTTTTTTTTTTTTCAAAAATTGCGTGTTTCTGTTGATTTTCTTTTATAAGCAACTATAAATAATAAAAACTGTTTTTTCTTATACTGGCTGACCACCTCAGGTGAGTTTTTACAAAGTGGTACACTTCTCCACCAATCTGGGATAAATGCCTCACACTGCACGTTTGTTTCTGTGCCTACGTGCCCCTTATCCCGTGCCCTCTCCATATGCAAAAACTGCGCGCAGCTGCCAGTGCGCACTCCTCTCAGGTTCATTTTAACCGTACAAGCTGTAGCTCTAGTGTGAAAACAATTCTCTTTTTTTCCATCTTTATTATAAATGATCGTATTAATTGCATAACAGCGTCTCATTAAGTTCTCATTATCAGGTGACAGCCGCATGAGGAGTTCGGAAACGCTTTTACGCACGGTGGGTGTGACGGTCACGTCACGAAAACCCACCATCCGGTGGCCGCTCTGTGGGAACGGTATAAATTTGTGCAACAGTTGTAAGCCAAAGGAAACAAGTGCCGTGGAGTTGAGGAGTTGCGTGCTGTTTCGTGATCTGGAGCCACCCGCACCAAATCCGCCGTTTCCATCACCTGATCCAGCAGCGTGGCGCAGCTGTTGGCAGCGCTGATTCTGTAGCGGAGTTAGAAACTCAGCAGCAGGAATAAGATTTCTTTAATGAGTTTTGTTTGACAGCCTCTCGCTGCCGGAGCCTCCAGAATGATGAATTCTATTTCCCTGTGTTTTCTTTGTGGATTGTACAGTGTTTTTGGAAAAGGTGAGTTTAAAGTATTATTTTTACTGAATACAGTATACTTTTATATATTGTGGCTTTAAAAGTTCTTTATTTAAGATGCAAATTTCAAGACTACTTGTTTTGCGCAGAACTTTTTATCAAAGCGGCGCTCTTATCAAGCAGCAACAAAGAAAGAAAACTAAGTGCGCACTTCTGTTGTGTGGCTCTGCGATTATCAGCCACTCAAGTTGTTGATGTGGCGTGTGCCTGAGGCTTTTAAGCCCAATTTAGCCACTGTGCGCATGGGAAAGATAAGCGCCATCCAAGGGGGCGCCTGTTTGGATAACGCGGACATTTACGCATCGGCTCCTGGCGCGTTTGGCACCGGTTGAATGGACGCACGAAGGGCGTTGTTTCCTGACTCTGATGAGTTTGTTAAATGACTGTCCTGATCTAGAGGAATGATGGATCACGACCAACGGAGGAAAATATCCGCAGAGCAGGAGGAACCGGGGTTCATTTGAGTGGAGGTGAAAAAGCAGCGCAATCCATGGTGTTTTTACGCGCGCCAAAAATCCAGATAAAACGGGAGTCTTTTTCCTTTCTTAAGCACAATCATGGACCCTCACAGTAATTTTAAAGTTAACTGGTAACCAAAGTGTCAGTAACTTAAGTAACTTAAATCTTATTTACTTTAGAAATCATTTTTATATAAAAATTACAGATTATATCAAATACAGTTACACACATTTTCAGTTAGCATTAAAAAAAGTAGTTTTATTTAGTTTTTTTCAGGTTTCATAATTTTAATACCTAAATGCCATAAGCAAGTGCAGTTTTAGTCTGCAAATTCCAATAAAAATGTAATAGTTGCATTTCTGTCAGAGGATCTTTTAGTTTATTTTAATTTATCAAGACTGCATGCTTTTAAAATGATTGCGTTCAAAGGTTTGATTTAATACATTTTAAATTTATTTATTTTAGTATAAGATTTTAAGAATTGCTGTAAATCCTACATCTTTTTCTGAAAAAAAAAATTTAGTTACCTGCTAAGTCTTCTCATGTACACGTTTTTGAGTTGTTAGGTGTTTGCTTTTAGTTTCTTTATGAGAGATCTTACCAATATGTCCAGTAACCAAAGGAGGCCACATGCCAGTAATCATTTACTTGAAGTGGAATGTCAGATCTGTGCTAGGATTTCACGGTTTTTGCATAACTTTGCGCCTATTTTTTCACATTTAATAATTTTCCTAAAACGATTTGATTGTATTCCTCTTTTTTCTTTATTAACTATAGAAATGAAGTTATTGCAGCTCCTGCGAGATTTCCAACAACTATAAAGAACAAAAACAGAAAACCTCACCATTAGGAACAGAACAGGATGCTCATTTAAGAGGTTATTTAAAAATTATACACAGTTGTACACATTTTTTGGCTTCTCACGCTCACTGAAAAATCTGAGGAAACTGAGTAGGAAGTGCTAACTGTGTGTAACGCTGGACCTGCTCAATGGGGCATCCACTGGGAACAATGATGATGACAAGTGACAGTTCACTAAGTGCTTCACTGCTGATTTAAGAGCCTGCAGAGCAGTAGGACGGCTGCCGTTTGAACTGATGGTCGTGTATCATGTGAACGGCTGTCAGAGTGAAGGACAAAGTTACCTAAGTGATGTTTTCTCTGCTGCTGGGAGGAAGGAAGGGTGGACAGAGAAGTGCCTTTATCTCCCATGAATCCTTCATCGATGAAGTGGAGAAAAAGGAGTGCTTATTTGAAAAAAGAAGGCATTCCAACAAGAAGGTTTTGAGATACTAGGAGTAAACTGTTTAGATGTTTGTCTAATTCCCGCATCCCCATCTTTCTCCTTCCCCTGCAGATCAAACAGGAAAGTTCAGCGTTCCTCACTTGGATGTAAGATCTCGACAGATGGTTCTGGAAGCTGACAAGACGCTGCTGCTCAATTGCAGGTCAGTTTGAGGAACTTCCAAAGCTAAGAGGGTCAAGTTTGAGCCAAAAAGGTTTAGGCAGGACTGGTCAGAGGCACCCACCCTGCTCCAGATCCATGCCAAACCAAAAGAGTGGAGAAGTTATCATCAATTCAACTTGATTGTATTTACATGGCCCAATATCACAAAAGAATTGCCTCACAGGGCTTCATATCGGTGATTTTACAGAAGCAGAAGGTATGTCATAAAATATAAGATAGTTAAACAGACTAAATAAAACTGGTAATCCTCGGAAAAAATCCTAAAAAACCTGATTCAGGAAAAAAGAAGAAACCTCAGGAATACCTACATGAAGGAGGGATCCTCTCCACGGACAGACAGGCGATTTACCAGGACTATTAAAGAAGAATTAGCTTATCTAACTTTAGAACTACACATTTGAGTAGAGTTCAGCCAGATAGGATTGGAGGACATGTAGGGGTGAGGTCCAACGCCAAGATGAGCCAGAGGCGTGGTCCACGACCAAGAACAGGAGCACAGATGATCCACCTGGAATCTCTCCCACTCTGAGATGCGAGATTACGTCAGAGACGGCCAAGAACAGGAGCACAGCAGATCCAACAGGAATCTGAAATCTCTCCTCAGAGGGAAGTGGGAAAGAAAAACAACATGCGAATCACACTGCACCAAACAGAAACGCAGATAACTAGATATAATAAAGGTTCAACATTGGAACAAACATAATTTCTCTTTTAGCACTCTTATCTAAAGGAGATTCCTTCAGAATCATTTCTTAGAATATAAATAAAAGCTGAATATCTTGATTGCTTTTGCTTGAAGTATTCTAATTCAATAATTAGTGAACAATGTTCAGATGACTTGTCACTGTTGGCCAGGGGCCGGTGGGAGCTGTCCTGGGCGTTCCCAGCAAGCCTGATCCGAGATGAGGTGGACCTGGATGAATCTCGTTGTGGGAGGACAATGCAGCACTACTGCAGCAGTGTGCGAGTCAGCAAGATTCAAGCCAAACACACCGGCCTGTTCCGCTGCCGGTACAAACACAGGACAGAAAAACAGGCGTCCGTCTACGTTTATGTTGCAGGTAAGACCCCTGACTCCACATGCCTCGCGGTGATTTAGCCTCACTCCTTCACCCCTCCGTGCTTTTGTTTATCCTCTCAGGTCAAACAGGATGCGGTGGGTGCTAAATACAGACCAATGCCAGAGAGCCGATTATATCGAAGCGCTGTTTGTCCTAACAACACATCCTTCTAAATGACTTTGGCACAGTTTCACCCTGCTCCTCCCCTCCCTGTCCTCTCATCCCAAGTCCACCTCCTTCTCATCTAAATATAAATCCTTTCTAACTTTCGTTTACGTGCTATCTTGAGGCCAGGAATAGCCCAGCTGCTGAAAGGCTCAGGTCCGGGCAGAGTTTCCCATGCCATCAGCCTTATCTACTCGCCTCAGCCTCGCTTGAAGCATCCTGTGCTTGGGGGAGGAGGGGAAGAACTTTTGAGGGGGGGCGTACTAGGAGGGGATGTGTCTCTACAAGGTGTGTGCAGATGTGAGAAGCTGAAGGCTAGCAGCTCCAGAGACAGAAGGAGGCGCAGTGTCTGTCCTCTCTGACCTGGAAAGTGATGCTCCACAGCTAGAACGGTCCATGGAGCCAGGCAGCAGGCCAGGGTCACGGGGCATGCTACTGTTTGGCAAAATGGACCCTGGGGGGTCATCAATCGCTCAGGTCACTGTGTCCATAAAGCATCAGACTTGGCCTGCAGCTCCGTTCAGATGTTGAGTCTTCTATTAGAAATCAAAGCAAGAGGAGGAAGCCTTCAGTGTACTAGTCCTTGGGGTACTTTTGTTCAAAGGTTCAGAGATTTGCTTTCCTTGAATAACACCCTATGGTCCCAAACAATACACGAACAACACCCACATCTTTGAATGGCACAGAACTATTCCAGCAGTGGGACTGAAGGGAGACGACGCGGAGCGGCCGTTTGATTGCCTCCAAACAATCTGTGTGTTTGTTGTTGACTGCCTGCAGTCATGTGCTGAATAGGTATTCAGCCGGTTTGTTTTTGTTTATAGTAACTCAGAGGTTTTTGTGTGACTTTTTGTTTTGGGGACATTGTAAAATCATGAAGGATGCTTTTTGTAGCATCAACATAAAAGCTCCTGCTGTCCGTTTGCAGCGTCCAGTTATTTCATAGAACTACTAGTTTTAATCTGGAGGATGGAACTTGCTAATTTTAATCAGGAATGGATCCATGATCTTCCATGTGGAATATCTGATTGGACTTCCATCAAAGAAGTTGCTAAAATATAACAAAAATGAAGCTAAATAATCGACTTTTGGTTCATGCCTCTAACAAAAAAAATCAAAATGTTGTCGTTTTCTGAACTAGGGAGGATGTCACACTTTGACTCATGTCATCTGAGCAATTAGAAAAAGGAGATTCATAAAGATTTTTTGCAACATTTGGACTCTACTGCACACATTTTGAACTTTAATCTCTAAATTTTAACCTCTGAGAACAAATGCAAAACGCCATAAGAACACCTTGTAGCATATTTGTTCTACAGAAGCCCTGAAGGGTCAAACCAAATCAATTTTTGATTCATGTTACCTGAGAAATTAGAGAACTAATTCAAATTGTTTGCAACTACCCCTAACTACATTCAACAGCACATCAAGGCATCCGTCGATAGAACAAACAGCGGCTTTATGTGTATTAATGCCCTTCTTAATCTTAAATTAACAAATAAAAAGTTTGTTTTTCTATTTTAGGTCAAATTAGTTGATATTTTCAGGTGGGAAAGTCCATCTTCTGGACTCTAAAGTACAATTTTCCAACTTTAACCTCAAAATTTTGGCCTCTGTGCACAAATGTAGTGCAGCATAACCCTAACTTGCTAAGTAATTTTCTACAGAAGCCCAGAAGGGACAAAATAAATCAAATTTATAATGTAAACAGGTTAATTTCCTCTCTCTTTTTTAAGATGATTATTTTTGCAAACTAATAAGGGAATAATATTTCAAAATTTCTCCTTTTTAATTGATATTTTGGGGTAAAAAAGGAATCACTTGACAGGAAAGTGACCTAAACATAATGGAAGATTAGGTCAGAATGACCTGTGTGACCTTCTATTGAAGTAATAGTGGTTTGAACGGTTGTAAAGATTATTATGCATGCTGCACTTCAGATTTTTTTCGTTTTATTTATCTCACGTGAGTCTCTTTTCACTTTTATTTGCGTCCCTGACCAGAGTTTTTGGGTTTCAGACAGTCGGCAGCCGTTTGTGGAACGCGCCAGTAAGAGCCTCAATGTGCTGTACATGAAGGTGAAGGAGCCTCTGGTCATCCCCTGCCGGGTCACCGATCCCAACATCACCACCACTTTGGTCAAGGTCAGTACAGGAAGTCAACATCCTTCATCAACCAACACTTCAGTATTCCTCAGTGCAGAGTGCGTCTACAGCCTCACGCCACGCTTTGTCTTCCTCTGCTCAATCACAGCACTCAGCTCTGTGAACATCATCACTTTCCCCTCCAAGCGTTTCCATTTAATCCTGCACATGCACGCACACACCGAGCCCAGTCCAGTAGCTTCTCCCGGTCCAGATCGTTCACCGCATTGTTCTGGACTTGGCAGCCATGGCGCTGTCGTGTGTGTCCATTTGTTTGTGTCCTTTTGCGGATATGTGTGAAAGTGTGTGCGGATGTGTTTGTGAGTGTTGGCGCTGGAGTGCTGAGTGAGGCCGAAAGCATTTAGCCGGTTTGCGTTTCTGTTGTGTGTTTTTCATTTTGGGGCCCGTTTTTTTACCTTTGATTAAACGAGCAGGTCACGTTTTTCTGGTCACATTTCAGAGTGGCCCGTTGGCCCCCGGCCACCATCACGTTCCGTATCTCACCCCCCACACCACCTCCTGTAGTAGGAGTCATAGCTGCCAACTTTCTCCACTTAATGCTTTTTACAGCTGGTCCAACTGACGGAGGAAGCTGCTGATCAAAGCCTGTTTGTGTTACGAAACTTGTTAGTAAACTCTAAAAAAAAAAAATCTAAATTATCTCAGAAATTTAATAAATTAAGGTTTATTCTCATGTTTCCCACTTACTTATGTCTCATGATGTGAAACGTTTATGTTTCTCAGAAATGTTTCTGAAGAGTTTCTTCATCACATGGAGATAATTCAAAGTAATGGTACAGAAATATCTTTGGTAAAACAAAAACATTAAATCGCAATTAAAGCATAAAAATTAGTAGATTACTACACCAAACTGTCAAAATTTTAAAACACGACATTTATGGATTCAACCGAACCAACTATCAACGTTTTATTTGCTTTATAAATCAAAAATATTTTATTTAGGGGATTTCTATTAAACTTTTTGACCAGATAAATTTAATTTATTATTGGCAAAACTGCCCTTAAACATCTATGAAGTATTTGCCTAAAACAAAAATACTTGTTTTAAGAGGATTAACATTATATTTGATCAAATGTAGGTTTTGAAAGGGACTTAAAGTAGAGTCTTAATAGGAGTAATAGGAGCACGTTTGATTTAGGTCAACCTGACACAAATATGACCAAAACAAAACACGACTTGAGAATAATAGAACTAAACAGAGTAAAAAATTTAGAAAAGGTAAAAGCTCTATCGATTACATGGTGGTCATTTTGATATATGTAACTTAGATAAAGTTTCATATCATAAAAAATGCTCCAAAAATAAAACAGTGAGATTATTCCCTCATAAAAGGACTTTAGCTCTTTCAGTATTGTTTTATAAAATACTACACATACAAGAATGCAAAGGATAGCACTGCACATTTAATACCCTGCAGACAGATAAGTACATGTACAAAACGCCATTTTGCACTAATAAAAGTATTGATTTGATTAAAAAACTTAATAAAATTATGGATAAAACTTTTTAAATTTCCTTTGAACGTCAATAAAGTACAAAAACTGCAAAAATAAACAAAAAAGACAAACCAATAGTAGTTGAAACGCCTATTTAACTTATTTTTATCAATATTAATGATTATATATTACGAGTAATGTTATTTTTTCTTATTTTTTAATGTCGTTTTTCTCTTTTAAAATCCTTAGCTGCATGCTATTAAACTACAGTTACAAAGATATAAATACATGTAAATAAGGTTTTCTCCCATAAACAGCTGAGATTTCTTTATGGAAAAAAAATCCAAAAGTAATAACAAAATAATAATAGTTGATTCTACTTTCCTATATTCAAGTTGTTAAGGAAAATAATTCAATAATTAAAAATCTTGCAAATACTTATGAACAAAACTCTTGAGACAAAACAATTGTTAGCTCGACACATCAGGATGTTAGTTACGTTAAATGACAACTTGCTGATGTTGAGCAGCTCTGAAGCCTTCCCTTTTCATCAAGTTTCTTGATTTTGCTATTTCAAAAATATTTGTTATTTGGACTAAACGTAAAGATTAGCTAAATTATCAAGGGTTAATTATCTAGCAGTTGCGCCCTTCCCAAACCTTGTGTTATTATAACGTTACTAGTTTAGAGCAATAAAATAAAAATTAAATTGATTTAAGACTGTAATTTATGAATCATAACATGCTAAGCTAGAGCATTAAATGTGTCCATCTGTGCAAATCCAGCAGTATAGCATGCATGTGCCAAAAATCCAACAAATGAGCTTTAAAATCTCCATTACTCAGAAATACCCAAATACAGTTTGAGGTTGACTGTGGAGCAGACATGAGAAGGTGCTCCTTGCTTATCATGGGTGTAGAAAGGCTTCAAGAGGAGATTTGATATTTCGTGCCAAGTCTTTTTCAACTGTAGGTGGCTGACATGCACTAGTAAACAGTAGAAAAAGTAAAAAAAAAAAAAAAAAAAGAGCTCCTTCCTGCTCGCCATCCTTCTCAATCCCTAACTACTAAAAAAAATTGTAGTGAAGGACTATTTATGCCCTGGATTTTTAAAAGCAATTCAGACAGCATGCTCACTCCTTTTTTTATTTTTTAACCAGCTAGTATGATGTCACCTATTTCACAAAGTGAAAACCTAAACAATATAAGCATTTCACAATGAACATGTATGAATTCATTGTGTTCTGATGATAAAATTGTGATTTTTTTTTTAAATATTACATCTCAATACATTTCTTTTTCACAAAAATTGTTTAAACACAATGCATTGTGATCCATGTTCCCAACTCTAGTGAGCAGAGATGCACACTGGTTTTTCACTGAGAATTCTAGGAAATTACTAGAGCACTCAATTTTGTAATTATAGATTCAGACAGCACTAAAAACTGCATTATATAGTGATTAGTGAAGGAATTTGGACAGAGCCTAAGTGTGAACACCATAGACTATACTCACCTTTCAAGAACCTGCATTTAGCAATTTCTTAAACGCTTGTGTACATGGCTAAATATATACAACCCAGTTATTAAATCAGGACCACCATGTTTTCATATATTCTGTCCAGTAAGCACATATTTTGTGCATGCAGACCTTTAGTAGAATTCGCCCTTTTGTGTTCTATTGTGATGAAAAATCAAAGTACCGTATGCTAAAATTTTGCTTTTGATTGTCACTCAGAAAATCTTAAAATTCATTCTCAAAAAAGAGGGATTTTTTTAAAGAGATTAATAAGAGATGAGCAAAGCTCCAGTGATGAAACTCCAGTCTCTTTTAGTAATTTCTCAATTGTTGAGCATGATTAAAAACAGTTAAAAATCTGTTGTCACTGCAACTATTTGCCTGAAATAAGGAAATAAACCAACAACTTGTTATTAGTTGTTTATGGAATTTATTTGCCAAGCTGAAAGCCACGTCTGACTTTAAGAAAATGCATTGCACCGAATTAAAAGTGAATTTAAGTCAATGAAGACCATTTTTAAGAGAAGATAACTCCAAAATAATTAATCCAGACAATCAAGCTTAGCAATTTTCATTTTATTGCATCTAAATTTCAACTTTAGTGACTAAATTATAAAATTAAGTTTGTGTTATATTGTTGTATGTCAAGGAGACTAAAGTTGTTAGTTCATTTTGAAACAAAATACATCCATTATAGTTGAAAAATGTCTTATATTTTTTCATTTTGTGCATTTGACCAACTACAATTAACGAAAAAAATCAAGAGTTTGAAGACATTGTGACTGATGCCTTCACAGCATTATTTGATTTAATAATCGTTGTGATATTTTGATCTGGAACAGAGTGTCCAGAGAGTCATGGCTGCCATAAACAAATAAGAAAAATGTTTAGGAACTCGACAGGCCGGACACACAAACACACACTGCCTTACAAATGCCTGACACTGCTAAGGTAATTACTCTAAAAATAACTCCCCTCTTCCTTCATCTCACTCCTCTTCCCATCCGCTTGGCCAGGAGTCGATTCGCTGTCAATCACTGGAGTGTTTTCTTCCTGGAAGGACTTTGCTCTCTCCTTGGGTCTCCACTGTGACCTTTCTCAGATGGAACAATACACAGGAGGCTCTGCTCTCTCGCACGAGCCGTGAAAGTGAGGTCTGGAATGACGAGGTTTATCGCAGGTTCCTGTCCAAATGTCTATATCCTGCAGTAACAGGATGCAAAGAGCTGGACTCGAGTCACGTTTCATGTATCCTGATTTCGTTGCTCCACCCCTCCGTCACTCAATCGCCTCCATCTCTACCTCGGATTTCTGAATGACAGCGGGAATAGATGGTTGGGCTGAACGGGGCACAGAGGACGCTCAGACAGGACGTCACTGAGATGCGAAGGAGGAAGTAGCGGAAAGCATCAACTTCACAGAGCAGAGTGAGGAGGAGGAAGAGGTCAGAGGCGTCACCTGAGAAGGGTGACGTGGGAGGGAGGTGTCAGTCAGTTTACAGTGGGGACATGGTGTTGTGGACGGAGGATCCGTCTGCTCCCTGGAGAGAGGGCGTCACACAAAAACATATCCTCGATGCCAGAAGAGTACATAACAGGTTATAAAACATGACATAAACATCCAACTTCTGATCTCATATATTGAATTTCAAAGAATTTTTGGACAATTTTTATCTTTATTCTTTTATTGTAGCACCTTTTTAATTTTTTGTTTAAAATGAGCAACAATAAGTCATGAATTTAACATTTTTTGGCAACTACAGGATGCTTATTCATTTCAGAATTAAAAAATGTTATCAACTTAATGTAAAACTACCAACTTTGCAATCAGAAAAGCCTTCCCTCTTTAATTTTTGTCCATTCAAATTTCAAATAAAATGGGAGACACAATAATTTTAACCCTTTAACTACTCAAAAAAGAAAAAAAATAATTAAAAAAGTTTTTTTTCCTGCTTATTCCTTCTAAAGGGACATTGAAGTTTGAAAAAAATGACTTGAAATGTATTTATTTATTCTAAAAATAGATAGGGATCTGTAAAAGTTACTATCTGGTGTGCACTAGTTACTAACCAAACTTTTTTTTCTTTTTAACTTAAATTTTTAGAATTAATAATGTTCTGGTGCGTACCAGATATTAAGTGGAAAAAAAAGTATTTTCTAAAAATTGAAGCAAAAATATTTTTTTTCTGGTTACTATCTGGTGAGCACCAATTAGTAACTAGGAAAAACATGTATTTTTCTTCAAGTTTTAGGAAAAAACATTTTTTACTTCTATTTTTTTTTTTGGATGTTCCTTTAATTCATCAGTACGTTGGGGACTAATACACAATCAATATTTTTAAAACCATGTTTTCTAAATGGGCCTTACCATTCGGTTGAGCAGGGAGTTAAAGGGTTAAGACTATTACTCAGTTACTCACATGCTCTGGTCTCCTCCTGCGCTTGTGGGGATAGTCCCTTTCCCTCTCTGGAAGTGTGACCCAGTTGTTCCATATTCTCGTCATGTCTTCCTGGTATGATTAAATGTCACATCCCTCGTGCTCATCAGCATCTCGCTTCCCCCGCAGTCTCAGTACCTCAGCAAGAGTTACAGCGCAGACCAGAGGAACATCATTTGGAACAGCAGACAAGGATTCACCATCCGAGCTCCCACCTACTACGACGTCGGCCTCTTCTACTGTCAGGCCACCGTCGACGGGGTCAGACACCAGTCGCAGAGTTACTTCGTGCACAGAACAGGTGAGAGTGCTGCTTTATGTGAACGATAAATCAGCATTAAACAAACTTTTATTCATTTTTGTCTCTCTTTATCCTCATGGTAGTGAGCAACATCACGAAGGTGAACCTGAACAGCACAGATGTAGTCCGAGCCCTGAAGGGCGAGAGGCTGGTGTTGAACTGCACCGCAACGGCAGAGCTGAACACCAGAGTCAACATCACCTGGAGCTATCCTGGGAAGGTGAGCAGTAGTTTAGAGAGGTGGTGATGTTTTATTTTAGATTATAGAGCTGGTTTATGAGTAATTTGTTTAGAAAATTATTGATTTTATTAGAATTTTCTTTTGAAAATCACAAGAAATATTATTACATTTTTGCTGCATTTCTACAACATTTCTCTAACAAGACAGAAGAAATGTTTTTTTATTATTATTTCAAATCAAATTACAGTGAAATTAGAAAAATATATCACTTCTGTCTGTCGATCAACCTTTTGTCTGAACTCTTCTTGCTCCTCCCTCTGTCACCTCTCAGGGGAACAATGCCGGCTTCACCTCCAAAATGCTGGTGAGACACAGACTGCACGTGTTGTTCTACAGCACGCTGACCATCCCCAAGCTCCAGCGTTCAGACAGAGGTCTCTACACATGTCGCGTCACCAGCGGCAACCAAAGCAAGCAGAAGCAAGTTACAGTCACCATATATGGTGAGTGTTTCCTGCTGGAAACATCTCAGCTGCTCCTTTGGATATACATGACGAGTTTCTTAATTCTCATCTCCTCTATTTTAGACCGTCCATTTATCCGTCTGAAACCCCGAAACGGATCCCTGATGGTGGTGCAAGCTGGACAAAAATCTTATAGAATTTCCCCCAAAGTACGAGCATTTCCTGCCCCTGAAGTTTTCTGGTAAGATTTCTGCTCCAAATCAGAAACCTAAAAAAGTTGTTTTTTTCTTTGGAAAGCTTCTGAGATCTGTTTCTCCCCGACAGGTTTAAGGATGGGAACTTGGCTGCAGAACACTGCTCCAGATACCGCATCAACGGGACTTCCCTGGTCATTAAGGATGTGGCAGAAGAGGATGCAGGAAAGTACACAGTCCTCGTGCAAATCAAGGAGCACGGGCTGTTCCAGAATCTCACTCTAACCCTCATGGTCAACGGTGAGACTCGACAATTTTCAACCCAATGTCCTGCTTTGGCACGTCTGCTCATCTGAATGTTTGCCTGGTGTCTCACAGTGAGTCCTCAGATAGCAGAGAAAGCCGTGTCATTGCAAGACCCCGGCTCGGTGCCGCGGGGGAGCAGGAAAACACTGCGCTGCACGTCCCACGGAGTTCCTCCTCCACACTTCCAGTGGCTTTGGCATCCTTGCCCGTCCAAAGGCCTGTAAGTAGTTTAGAGGATCAGAGCCAGAAGAGTTATGTTTGAAATTAAATTATGGAAAAAGCAGAATTTATTCTCACTTTGATGAGTGTACATAATTGCAGCCATTGAAAACGTCAAGTTCAAACTGTGAGGAGTTAGCTCTGATTTAAATTTGAAAAGGTCTAAAGGTAAAGGCAAATTAGGTTAATGGTAAAATAGAATTTATGGTTAAGGACTAGTATTAAAAAAAAAAAAAAAAAAACAGAACTCCAAATGTTGGCAGTGATTTAAAGAATCTAAACATTTATCTACTGGTATTTTAAAAGTTGTTTCTGCCAACAACTAACTTTTTCTAATGTAGTTGACAAATTTCTAAAGTAGCTTTTTAGTTATTGGTTAAAAAGGAAAGAAAATCAATAACCACAAAGACGATTCAGTGCTAGATCTCACCAGATTATACTGCAAATAAAACATAAATCCTCAAAAAACTCCTCCTTAAAAATGTGTCTTAATTCCTTCAGTCAGAGTGAGTTGAAGCCAAATAAAGCAAAAAGATAACCTGGAAAAGTAACGTTAAAGGCTTCTTTTAAAGGCAAATAGAAAGTTTATCTTCTCCTAAGCAAAATAAAAATAATGCTTAAATTAGTAACATTTTATTTGTCATTCACAGAAGTAAATTTTACCAAGCAAAAGTTGAAATGAAAGCTTTAAATTAAGAAACACAGAAAACAGAAATAATGAAAAGTTAAGGATTTATAGTATATGGAGCCTCTAGAGGGACATCAAAGTAAAAAAAAGAATAACATTGTTTTTCTAAAAATTTATTGTTTTTTTCTGGTTACTAATTGGTATGCACCAGATTTTTTTTTTTACTTTAATTTTTAGAAAAAAATAAATATTCCATTATTACTTTTCTTTTACTTCAATGTCCCTTTAGGGGCTTTGTAATTTTAAAATTATTTTTGTTTTTAAATTTTTTTTTTAGTTAGTTTTTGTCAAATTTTTGAAGACATTTCATCTTTATACTTAGAGACCATCAACTAAGTAAAAAAAAAATGTTTTTTTTAACTTCAATTTGTTTTTTATGTCAATGTCCCTTAAGGGGCTCTGTAGATTTCAAATTAAGATTTTTTTTTTTTTTTTTTTGCATTTTTTCAAATTTTTGAAGATTTTCTCATCTTTTGACTTGGGGACCATCATCAATCTGTCTATAGGGATGGAAATTAGCCGTAAAGGTTATAATCGTTTATTCTTTTTTAAATGTTATGCTAAATTGTGCTGTACCAAACTTTTGAATTTCACTTTTCCAACATCAGGTGAGAAATATTTTTCAATTTGTTTGATCTTACAATGCAGAATATGGAAAGTATTTGTGATTTGACCAAACTTTGACATAAGCTCAATAAATATTAAAACTAACTGCAAAAATCTACAAATTTTCTTAATGCATAAAAAGAAAAAAAAAGATTTTTTCTTTTATTTATTATAATGGTGTTATATTCATAAATGTGAGTATAAAATGAGCGCGGTGGCATCAGGTGACTCAATTACAGAACAAATAATAATGTTTGCTTTAGCTCAGTTGTTGGCGTATCTGTGGGATTTTGAAAAATGAGACATGTTTTGTCTGTTTCAGCATGCGTTCAGACAGCGCTTCCTTTCTGTAACCAGAACAGATGCCTTATGGGGCCTTTCATGTGCTGGAATGTGTATGTGTGTGTGTTTGCGTGTGTGTGCACCCACATGTGTGAAGCTTTGTTTGTGTGTTTTTATGCTCATGCAGATCCTTTTCCCATCATTCTGCTCACCTAACACTCATGTGTTCTTCTCCACATGTTTAACTGCAGAAAAACCGGAATGTGTGAGTCTGCATGTGTGTGTGTGTTGTTCGTCCACACACACAGACTTTAAAGGACAGAAAAAAGAATAGAGGCCAGTTCTGTGCTCCCAGTCACGATTTGTTGATTTCCAAATCAAACACTATGATTTAATGAATTTCCTGTCCCTGGCGCAAGGCGAGAGGCCTGTTTATTATTGTGATTGCATCCTGTGATGCCTTTTCTTATATCTGACACTTTATATATAAAGTTCTCATGAGAAATGGCCCAGCCCAGAAATGCGGGGGGACAGTCGCAGCCCGCCAGAGCTAAAGCACACACTTGGCAGGAGCTCTGATTGAGCTGTTCTTGGAGGTCACTCGCTTATTGTGTTTCGTACGACCAAGTCAGGGAGGTTAAGTATTACCTGCAGCCGCCCATGCTGGACGCAGACATCATCTGTGTACTTGAACTGTAACCCTGGCACTGTCGGATGGCGCCAGGCCGTGACGCCTTTCTGCTCGTAATCATTTGCATAATGAAACGGCACCACTTTCCTGAATGAGTCACACTTAGAGTGCCAATTTCTGCAGTTGTATGCGTTCACTTGAACAGTAGGAAGCCATATGCAGTCTGCACATTTAAAAATAATCTATTTCTGTAACTTTGCATTAAATTGACACAAAATTTTATGGTTTATCTTTTTTTTTCAGCTTAAATTAAAGATATTGTGTTAGATGGAGCTTATTTCTTTGCAGATTCCATGTGGCCTCCTATCTGCCTGGTTCTATGTAAAGCTCTGTTCTGGTTTGTCTCTACTCAGTGTGTCTCTTTAGACCAGTAGTGTTGCTGGATCCTCACTAGGCGCTTGTTCTTTGCAGCCCGGCTGCACCACGAGCCTGACGGTGTGCTGGAAGAAGCCCAGGGACAGTCGGCCGGGCTGGGCCAGGCTGATGGAGGGCCTCTTGCCTTGGGTCCTGGGAACCTCGACGCTCTTATCTGGCCTGGGCAGGAGGCGCTCTGGGTTTCCTGTGCAAAAATCAGAGTGCTTTCCTCTCGTTGTTTGGCTTCCTCTCCGACGCGAGACGCTTCCCAGCGGCATGATTGTCCCTTCGTCTTCAAACGTGGCACAGTTTGCTTCCTCAAGAGCTTGATCTATTCTTAAGAGCCCCCCCACACACACACTCCCTCCCCCCCACATACCTCCACAGGCCCCTTCCCTCACCAGCTCGCCCTCCATCCCATCCCAGCATCCTCCTCAACCTCCAAAGCCGGAGCACCTCCTCTGCTTTCAGTGCCTTTTCTCGAAAACAGCGCTCAGTGACAGTAAATACGAGGAGGATCCTGTGCCTGCAAAACTCTGAACACTGCTGAGCGGTGACGACAAGGAGACACAGGAATCTCGGAGTTGAATAAGCCACAACACGAAGGATACAAAAGGACACCTGCTTTTCTGGTTATTTATTTATTTTCATGTTTTTTTTTTCCCCAAGCAAAGTGTTTCCCCAGAACAGGCTGCAGCTTCACATTTCATAGACATTATGAGCCAGAATAAGTGCAATTCCACCTTTTCACCAGCCACATTTCTGGAGCTGCTTTGCTTGTTTTTTGGTTTTGTTTTTTTGTGTGTATGAGTGTGAGAGTTTGTGTGTCCTAGAGTGGTACTATAACAGGTGCAAAATCTGCGCCAGGCCTGATCTGATATTCCGACATCCACAAAAGCTGTGAGTTTCTGTCTCAATATTTAGCCGCTGGTTAAAGGTTCAAGTGCAGGAAAGAGAGAGGACAAGCTTTCATTATGGGATGCCTCCAGTTCTCTTGCAAAGACTGACAGTAAGCAGAAGCCTACCATGTAGGAAGTCTGAGACCTTCCTGTGCTGTCCAAATGTCTTCTGTGTGAGTCAAACGACATCAGTTTAACATTTCTGTTGTTTATGTATCGAAAGTTCATCAAAGTGCCTTTTTAAGAGAATGAGTGCCATGAATCCTGGGTGTGTGAGTAAATTGTTCTCTCGTGTGCATGTATTCCAAGTTACGGGTGTCTGCCAATGTGATCCATTCCATGTATACAGATGTTTTATGAGTAATATATGAACCTAATATTTAAATAATTTTATACAACTAACTTTCATATGACAATATTTGCAAACTTTGTATGAATCTGTTAAGACATATTGAAGTGTTACTTTGTGTTTTTTTGCATTAAACTTTGCTCATATTTGTGTGTCGGTTCCATTTAGTTATTTTTGGGGGGGAAACAAAGCAGGACAGCTGCTATAAAGAGTATTTCGGACAGGAAAAGAAGTCAGGAGATGACCTCCACTGTTATGCAAAACCCGAAACAGCACATTCATATTTCCAGCCGCTGCTCACCCTGTTGGCAGGCACACGCTGTATGAAAGTCCTGGATGTTGTCCGTCTCTGTGCATGCTATTTTCTGTCTAACCACCTCCATCCATCACACTCATTTTTTAATTGGTGAATGAATGTGAGGGCGATAGTAGTGAGCGTTGGTGGGTTTGAATGGACCAGTGTGGGGTTAGTGTCGTGCACAGGGTGGGCCTTCGGTAACACATGATCCTGATGCCAAGAGGAAGAGCAATCAGAGAGCGGGAGAGGAGCCGAAGTCAGGGAGGAGGTCAGAGCAGACAGAGGACTGACAACAAGGATGCAGGCAGGAACAGAAGCAGGGCACGTTCACAAACAGCCAGGGAGGTGTCTTAAAGAATGTTACTGATTAAATGTCTGTCGGCTACATTATTACATTTATCATGTAAATTAAGCTATACCAGAATAATAAAAGTAAAATTACAGTTTTAAACAGGTGCTAATTTGGGGATTCAAGACATTTTTTTTTTTGTCAATAAAGAAAAAAGGATACACTCAGTATACAATAATGAATAATATTAAATGCATTTAAATACAGCCATATTACAAACACTCCAACAAATTATAACTTGTAACTTTTTGACAGTTTTTAACGCTTTTTTAAGTTACTTATACAGTAAGAATAGAAAACAACAATATTGACATTTTTGAATGTGATATTTTGCCAGCATGGTCAAATAATTTATGAAATCTTCTTTTAACTGCTTTATAAATAAACCAAAAATATATTATTTTCCATAGAAGTCCTTATGAGGATGATCAATAACATATCTGTTGTTTCCAAAGAGTTCTTAAATGTGAGAAGATCCAGAAGAGGTGATGAAGTGTCTCTGGGCTGTTAGTGTCGATATTAATAGTAATTTAGTCACTTCCCAAAGATAAATTTAGCTTTGAGCGCTTTCGATTCATCAACGTTCAATTTCTTTTTGTACAATAACTCAGTAACATTTGTCTTTTAAAGTACTTTATTGCCTTCTACTGCATCGCAAAGTCTATCAAATTTGAAAACTCGGGAAAAAAAGAAATAATTTTGCCTCTTTAAGCACAAATTACAAAAAAAATGTAAAATATTAACTAAATGCATTAAACTGAACTTTCCAAAAATAAAAGAAAAACACATAAAATAAGAACAACACTCATTTTAACGTATCTCATGTAGCCTGTAACACTTTTATTTATTCTTATGTTTGTCGCTGGTCAAAACTGATACTCTAATTATGATAGTAAATATTTTAACTTAATTTATGTATTTTTTAAATAGTAATCACAGTTGCTAAAGACTTTGAATCTTTAAACAAACTGATTTATAAAAATTGTGCTGGAACTCAACAACATTTTTACAAATTCAGGTCATTTCTTTTGTAGTTAATTACCTATATTATATCTATTTTACGTATTCAATTAAGTTGTAATATTACGAAACAATTTTAACAAAAGAAAACAGTAACAAAGAAATTAAGGCGACAAAACTAAAATATTATTTTTTTATTTTAGAAAAACTACAATTAATGCAAAGGCAGGAAGAATAATCATCATCCATTTATTTTTTAGCCTATAAACCTTTTGTTAATCACATTACATTCAATTATAGAATTTTTTAAAAAGTAAAAGCAGTTTGCAATATTTCATCAATTATTTGACTTATTATAAATGGCAGTAAAACATTAAATAACATACGTTTAGTTATAATATTTATCTTATTTCTTTTATTTAGAAAAAATAATCACCTTTCACAAAAACTTTTTGCAGTGATTTTTTTTTTTTACTTTTGAACCGAAAAAAAAGACTTTTTAATTAGCAAAATCACTTTTTTTTATTTCCAAACTGATAATTCCCACACTTCAGCCGGTATGTAATCTATGATTTTGTGGGATGACTCCTCAAGAATGCCAGGAAGCTAACTGACAGGATGACAACACCACCTCCGCATCCTTCAACAATACAGCATTGACTCGCACCCTGACGCTCCGTCATGGTCAGGACAGCGAAAGAGGACGTTACGCTGTTGATATAAATGGTTCAAATCAAGCAGCGACGATCAAGGCATTTCCCGGTGTTCTGATCTTCCTCCTGCTGAGCGCAGCTGAGAAAAACACACACACACACACCTGGAAGTATCATATAATATCTTGTGTCAACACAGCTGAATGTCTCTCCTCCTTGTGCTCCTCCTGAAGGTGTGTGTGTCCGTCCTCCTCCTCTCTGTGGAGCCCGGTGTCAGAGAGCCTCCCTGCCTCATCTGCACACAATCACATCCTGAGTGTTGCTCATAGACAGGAAGTGCTGCAGGGGAAGAAAAAGGTAGAGATTTTTTTTTTTTTTTTTCCACAAAATGTTTTGAATGCATTTGAATCTGTTTCACAGAACTTCTCCAGCATGCATGTATAAATGCTTACTGTATGCTATTGTCAAGTTTTGACCTGGCTAATTAGTTGGAAGTGGGCAGGAGGTCTGGCTCCACAACCTCCATTGTTTGCCCGGCATGGAAAACATGATTCTTGTCACTGGTGGCAGAGGTAATGAGCCTTTCAAACGTGTTTTTCCACGTTTGCTGATGTGGATGTTTGTGCTCCACACAGACTGTGGGGGTCCTGACTGTTGCAAAAGCCTTTGTGTCTGGGGTGTATCGCTGCGTCGCCTCCAACGCTGTCGGCTCCGACCACCTAGACATCCACTTCTACGTAACAGGTGATGACAGACAAGAGGAATCACCAACTGCACAAGTGACTAACACATTCTGTCTACACATTTCTCTCTTATTCCCCAAAGTCCCAAAGTTTTTCCAACTCCTTTTACTTCTCCTAAAATGACAATAATCTTTCATATGTACAACTGAGTCAAAGCTGGTGTTACGCAAGCGTGACCTTTTAAAAAATCTCCCAAGTTTCCCATGAAATTCTAACAATCTGCCACTTGAATGGACTTTATTAAAATCTGTAAAGACCCACTCCGATGAAAATTGGGTTTTTAACATTTCTCATGATGGAGGACATACAGTATATCAAGAAAAATAAGCTCAAAATTGTATTTCCGATTATTTCTTTATTCAAATCATGGTGAATCAGGAAAAATGCAAACATTTTGTAGCAGTGATGTAGATGCTAAAGTTGGTGTACCACAAGTTTCCTGCTCCTCTTCATTTGAATGCATCCAGTTGTAAATAAATAGATCCATGAACGTCTTTGTTTTCCTTGTCTGCGCTGGAATCTGGCTCACAACTGTACGGCTGGATAGCTCCAATACTGCTCGCCATTTTTGTTGCTCCAGTAAAGTTAGGTTACGGCTTTAACATAGCATGTAAACAAATGATGATGGGAAGTGGGGCAGGCTTACTAGTCAGAGACAAATTTCTAATTAACTCCGGCCGCTCTGCAGAAACTATGTCCTAGAAAATGACAGGTTTTTGTATTTTGGCTAAAAGCTGAATGATCATAATTAAACAACACTTTTACAATCAATAAAAAGATGATCGGAGTGGGACTTTCAAAACTTGTGCAAGAAATTATAATTAGCAAACAACGGAAATGGGCAGAAGGAAATTGTGGGGAACTTTGTGCACATTTATAAACTGCAAATGCAAGGAAAATCTTTTTCTGGAGAGTAAATCTACTCTTTGCAAAAAAAAAGGGGTGGCTTTTGCATACAAAAATAAATGCAAAAAAAAGAATACTAAGAAAGTATTGTTTCAGGAAAAATTGTCTTGATTGCTTTTCGTCTTATCAAGTAACTTTTTGTAGTTTAAGATGTCTTTGTGACAAGACTTTCTTCTTAAAATCCTCATTCTTGATAAGACAATTTTTGCAGAGAAATAAAACTGAAACTAACATTTTTCACCAGCAAAACATTTGTTCTAATCAGGAACCAAAAAACAAAACACACACATATATATAAGGAAACAAATCTGAGTTGCGAGTCACAACAATGACACAGTTTCAGTCTCACTATCACTTAGATATGGGTCACCCTAGTGTTTCAGGTGAAACATTTTTATGTGTAAAATAGTGCGTGTGTGTTGGAGTTTCAGGCTCCATTGAGCTGATGGTGTCTGAGCAACATCGAAACAGGAACCTGGGGCTCTTATCGTCCCACTTCCCTACGCAGCGCACTTCCTTGGACTGGCAGGTCCACTTTATTTTGGGAGGCCTTGGGGTGTTCGGGAAAGATAAACACTATCTACCATCAGGAAACTCTCGAGCCGTTTCCACGGGAAGTTTCAAATGGCTAAAGTAAATATAAAGGCTTTTCACTGTATTCCACTAACTGCTTTTGCCCACAATAGCCATTCAAGATTGTCATCAAGGGTTAAGAAAATGGAGGATCTCTGAAATCGGCTCTCCTGGCTTCAGGCTGCACTCATGACTTGTGTGCAGACAAACTGAGACGGCATCTCAAACGGGAGAACTCCATCTTTCCTCCTCATCCATCTCCAGTTTTTTTTTTCTCCAGATGTCCCGGGAGGTTTTTGCGTAAAGCAGCAAGAGGAGGAGGCCAGAGAGGGCGGAGACCTCCACCTCACCTGTTTGGCCAACAAATACCTTTACGCTGCGTTGTCATGGCAACCGGTGAAGGAATCCCGCTTCCCTGCTCCGATTATTCACCAGCACACTACGGGGAATTTCTCCAGCTCCCTGGTGCTGTTGCTAAGCAACCTGACAGCTCGAGACTCTGGAATCTACAGATGCTCCACCCGCCACCTTTTCACCGGGAAGGTGACTCACCTGGACACGCAGGTGGTCGTCACAAGTAAGTATTCTACTCTTTCTTAGTTTTCTGGAGCTGATTAATGCAAAAAGTTTCTTGATGGATCAAAAGAGCAGATGTTTGTGTCCATGCAAGAATTTTTCAACGTTAATATAGTGCAGGTTAAAAAACTAAAGTAATAAATTCAGTCAAAACTACTTTTTTAGAACTTTATTTTAAATTAGTAAATGGTGAAACTCCATCACTTTTTTTAAGTATTACTTCAGTAAAATTTTCTGTCGTTGTGCACCATTGATGCACAAAGTTAAAAATCCTGTCATGTTGCCATCTAGTTTCATTGCAAACACATGCAAACAAACATGCACGCTCTCGCAGAGATCTTGCTGCTTGGGAAATGCTCCCCCCCACTTCTCAGCTTCCTGGGGCCCCACCCTACTGTAGCTTTGCTCTTGTGCTCCAGTTCAGCACCTCTTTCACGTGGGAATGAGCTCTTGTCTGGAGGAAGAGCACACAATGGCATTTCCCACAATGCCACTTTTACAGGCCCCTGCTCAGGGCTGGAGGAACAATCAGCCAATCAGACACTGTCAGGCTCGGCCCCCGCGGACAATCATCAATTGTTGTCCTGGAGGAAGATAGGGGAAACAACAATCAGTCGCTGTGGTTAAGTAACTTTTCTTCGCGTCTTTTACCGCTTGTCTATACAATCAGGACTCAACACGTCAATTTCCTCTCTTTGGACTCCCACAAGGGACTGACTAGAAACGGGGTGACCAGCAAGTGGTCAGGGTGGATGGAAAAATAAAAGATAAAAACCGAAACTCTTGGACTAAAATAGATTTAGCAAGAGTTTTTAGCTTTACTCATGATGGAATGAATAGTTGCTGAAAAGTAATTGTTCTGCAGAATGAAAATAAGACATTTTTGCCCAAACTTGACTCACAAACTCCCTTCTGAGGATGTGTCACCAGCTTCCGACCACAATCATATGAGAGAAAATGATATTGTTTCATTTCTCTTTTACACCTAAAATAACCTTACAGTAAAAATGTGTCAACTAGAAGTTTTAAAATAATTTTCCAGTCTTCCACCATGTGAAATTTACTTTAAGATATAAAGTAAAACAAAGCATTCAAGCAGTCTCGTTAACACTTTTCGTCATCATTGTTTTATGCCAAAAAAAAGAGCTAAAAATACCCAAATGAAAAATGCAGTTTTCCTTCTTTCACAGAACACTGAAATGTTTGAGGCAAACGGAGGTCAGTTAGAAGCAGGAAAACAGACCATTGGCTCCCTCAGCTGTCCAAAATGTCAACAAGAATAAAAGAAATCAGTGGAACAAATAAAGATGGCTGGAAAAATAAAGGTTTCATTTAGTTTTTAATGATAGCACAAATTAATATGTGAGTTATTACATATCACATCCTCTCTGTATTAGTTAAGTTTTATTAATAATTTTTTTTATCGTTGTGCATTTTTGGCATTAATAGATTTCTGTTGCATCCGAAAACAGTTATGCTTTTATTTTGAAAATTTGTGTTTTTTAAGAGTAAAAACCTCAGAAAAATATTTAAAGTTGGGATTTTTATTTTTATATCAACTCTGAATATAAATCAAATAGAAAATGTTATATTTGGAAGTTTTAGAGAAAAATATAGATATGCAATTAGCCTTTTTAAAGAACTTCAAATTTTTTAAATTTAGATTTAAAGTCAAGAAGTTTTCTTTGAGATGTAAATGTTTGATTTGTGTACTGCAAAATTATTTGAGAACTTGTTCAATTAAAATATTTAACAAACTTAAAATCTCTCTATATATATTTTTTCTAAATCCTCATAATTGTTGATTACTGTGGGAAAATATGAATAAAATTTTCAAATACCTTAAAAAATTATATTTCCCTTAAACATAAATTACAAAAAACTATAAATCATGATTAACAAATAGTTTTCAACATTAAGCACCAATTTTAGGGGTTTTATCAAACTTTTGTCTCTCTGGTTAATATCTATTTTTTTATTGACAATTTATTTGAGTGTTTATGTACTCAAGTATATATAAAATTTAGTACTTTTTAAAACACAAAAACACATGTATTCATGGTGTTTAGTTAATAATAACTGATGAAAACATTTTTAATTTGTTAAAAAAAATTACAGTAGTTATAAATACCATTCTGTTATTTCTTTATGCATCACAAAAATGAAATTTACAAAAATATGAAGGAACCTCTCAAACAATGTTCTATCTAATTGCATTTTAATGAAGCATATTTGTATTTTCTGATCTATCATGCTCACACTCATGTCCCTGTTATGTTTGTGCGTTTCTCTTCAGCTCTGAAAGCCCCCGTGCTTCTGGGTAATCTGACCGACTGCACCGTCAACGTAAGCGCATCAGTGACCCTCGGCTGTCTGTCTCACGGCGTCCCACCTCCAACCATCACTTGGTACAAAGATGAGCAGCTTCTGCAGCCGGGATCAGGTAAAAAATAAAATAATCGAGTTCGTCTTCTTAAGATGTGAGAAGTCTACTCAGCACTTTCCTCCATTTTTAGGGATTGTCATTGAAAGAGATGGGAGCCTCCATATTGACAGAATCACGGCGGAGGACCAGGGCCTGTATACGTGTCAGGCCATCAATGAGAGGGGATCTGTGGAGACTTCAGCCCATATATGGGTCAGCAGTAAGTACAGTATGTGCAAACATGTCTGCCTTTGAAGGGCTGTTGTCTAACTCTTATGTATGTATAAATGCTCATTGTTCCCAGCTCTTTAAACAGGTGTACACACATATCACAGTATATCACATTGTTTTCAGGCTGTATTTACATACGGAGGTGTGGTTGTGTCAGTTCTATTAATGGAAGATGATGCACATCAGTTTCTGAGTAAACACTGATCAAAGTAGACCTTAACATAAACGCACTCAGCCTTTTGTTCAGTTTTCCTCATTCACACACAAACACACACTCACACATCCGGGGGCAGCAGAGGAGGTGGAGCTCTGAGGAAGCAGTAGTGGCGGATTCGCTTCCCACTCCAGGTTTGGAAAGAGGGGCGGCTGTATATGTGTGTGTGTGTGTTTGTTGTCGTGTTCCGATCAGCCAGGAAGGAAGCCGTCTCCCGTTTTTATTTCCTCCGGAAGGGCCCAGCCTGCATCTCAGTGAGGCTGTAGTGAGCCTTTTTTCACCCTCCTATTAATAAAAGATGAAATATGAACTGTGTGGATAGTTAAGAGGAATGAAACATGCTTTTCTGCAGAAAGAAAACAGGAAATGTCTGACTCAGAAAGTTCATTTTTGCACCAAAGCATCTATTCAGACTGAAAGAAACCAGTGATAGGATGACATAGCGCTTCACTTTTAGCATAAATGTCTGTCTTTTGCGCTCACAGGTGTGTCAGAAACTTCATTTCTGGAAATTCCCACACTCGTTTGTACCTGCGTGGTGGCCACTCTCTTCTGGCTTCTGCTCACGCTCCTCATTCGCAAAATGAGACAGGTGAGAAGCAACAAGAAAACATTTCTATTTCAAGAAGAGGAAGTGAAACACCAACAAATTTTTGGAAAAAAATGTTGTTTTGGTGATTGTTTTTTCCAAGTTAGCCTAATGTGTTAGCAAGCAGTTTTTCTTTTTGCAATATTTTCTTTATTTTGTGTTTTTAAACATGTTTTTCCTAAAACTTCTAATTATGTGCATTGCTAAATAATTGAAATTTGCTGAATTTGAAACAGTTTCAAAGTAAACTGAAGGGTTATTTAACAGGCTTTTCTTTTTATCATTATTTTTATCATCTCTTTAAAGTTTTTTTCAAATATCCTATAAACTATAAAGTTTTTTTGCATTTTACTAGACTATTTTCCAATTCTGCTTTTAATTCAAGTCCAACAGCTCAAACACCAAACCAGGATACCTGTCCATCGTGTTCGACACAGGAGAGGGGCCATCTGAGGAGCAGTGTGATCGACTGCAGTACGACCCTCATCAATGGGAGTTCCCTCGGGAGCACCTTAAATTAGGTATTATTTTATAAAAGTCTGGAATCCAAGGGAAGGAGTATTTAGAATGGTATAAATGACACAAGAATTTTCTCATAGGTCTTATCTGATAAATTATTGGGAGGGACTCACTTCATTAATGAGCCTGCATGCTTGTGTTGTCTGTGGTGGAGCTAATCAGCCTCTGTATGGGGTGTTTCTGCTGTGTTTACTGGAACTAATCAGGTCCCAGTATCACCAGGGTGGGATTTGTTTAGATGGAAAGCTGATGAGGCATGAAATCTTTTGCTATCAGGATCTCATGTCTGGAATGGACGTGAAAATTAATTAATTGACACACCTCCCAAAAATCTCTGCTCGCTCTCTTAGGAAAATCTCTTGGGCGTGGAGCTTTTGGTAAAGTGATGCAGGCGTCCGCTTTCGGTATTGACAGTGCCTCCAGCTGCAAGACGGTTGCCGTCAAGATGCTCAAAGGTTGCAACAAACAGTGATTTTACCAGAAACAATCAAGTCTGTGATGACTAGCTTTGCCATCTTTGTCCACCAGAGGGAGCCACAGCCAGTGAACAGAAGGCTCTGATGACGGAACTGAAGATCCTGAACCACATTGGAAATCACCTGAATGTTGTCAACCTCTTGGGGGCCTGCACAAAGCCAGGAGGTCTGCAGAAATGGTTGTTTACGTCAATTCAAAAATGCTTGAGTTGTATTTACTTGGGTGCTTTTTTTTCCAAAACAGGACCGCTGATGGTCATTGTTGAGTACTGTCGCTTTGGAAACCTGTCAGCTTTCCTCAGGAAAAAAAGAGATGTGTACATACACAACCAGGTAAACTCTGTGTAGTGTGCAAAAAGGATTCTAGTGATGCATACAAAACCTCCTATTCACAAATGTGCACACAATCTAGAATGTTGCTAAACTAAAGTATACTTTTTTGCCAAAAAAAAGTAACTTCTTCAATTAGTTTAACACTTGAAATGTTATCAGTTCTCATGCAGAACATTTACTTCCTTATTTTTTTTCACGTTTTCACACACAACTGAAGTGTTTTGTAACTTTCCACGCCAGCGAGTGTTTCTTGTAGAACCTGTGGCCTTACACGCAAAACAACAATTTTCCTTTTCTGGCAATAAATAACGCTTCTTTTCACCATGTCAGCTGCATGGAAGAGCGGATGATGAGTCAGGGTGTGGCGACAACGTGTCCACCAAAGCATTGTCTGAGTCAGACTCAAAAGACAACAGTTGTGGTAAGACAGAAGTTTTTCCAAACTGTTTACATGAGCTTTCTACCATCACGTTTGTCCCTCTTCCAGAACCAAAGTCAGCCTCCCCTCTCCTTCTGGAGGACCTCATTTCTTTCAGCTTCCAGGTGGCTCGTGGGATGGAGTTTCTGGCCTCTCGCAAGGTCTGACGACGTGCTGAACTCCAACACACACATGTACCCATGAGCTTCATTATCTGTGCTTTCTGTGTCCCGTCATCAGTGCATTCACAGAGATCTGGCAGCGAGGAACGTGTTGCTGTCTGAAAACAAAGTGGTGAAGATCTGTGATTTTGGCCTGGCCAGAGACATTTACAAAGACCCCGACTACGTCCGCAAGGGAGACGTAAGCACATGATCTGCATACTATTGCACCTTTTCCATTAAGATTTAAAAGCATGGAAATATAACCATTCACATCTTTTATGTTTCCTCTGCACAACCAGATGTCAAAAATAGTCTCCAGACAGGATGCAGACAGTGTGTGTGTTTTTTTTTAAACAGTAGGATTGATTTGATTAAAAACGTTAACTATTACTATCCAACCAAATCCATTGTTAGAAACTGAAATGGAAATACATCCACATCCTGCAGAAAAAAAGCTCACAACACTCACAGACTAGACAAACAGGACGTCAATCAAAGAGGTAACAATAAGTCAAAGGTGGCCCTGAAGCTCCTGCAAAACTACAGTGTTTTTTTAACTTCACTGATAAGATCTGCATGGAGACGACAGCATCATGTTTTACTTGGAATTATAAATTTTATGTCATGTTATAATATATACACATATATATATATATATATATATATATATATATATATATATCTTTTAGAAGATGTAAAAAAAAATTTAAACAAGTTCCATGTTGATTACCGTGTTTTCCAGAGTATAAGTCACAGTTTTTTACATAGTTTAGCCAACGGTGTGACTTATACTCAGGAGAGACTTATTTGTGTGTTTTTTTTTTACATAAATAGACTCATATATTTGTTATTTTCTCAGTAAACATCGGTTGTCCTTTAGCGGTTTTCTCCGCTAACAACCTCTAGAGGGTGCTGCATCCGAGTATAAGTATTTGCTACTGACAGCGACAGAAGAAGGGTCGTCCAAAACAAACACGGAAGAGAATCAGATTGTTTTCCGCTTAAACTTTGATAATTTTCTTATACAGATTGAAAGATTGTTATTATTGCATTTATTTATTTATTTATGTTTTAGCTACACTGGGCTTGGCGAATTTGCTCTGAAACATCTGATTTTTCTCCCAAAAGTGCAACTTACACTCCAGAGCGACTTATATAAGGTTTTCTTCTTGTTGATTAGATATGTTTTGCTCTTGCGATTTATATTCCGGAAAAGACGGTAATTGGAAAAAGTATGAATCAGTAGCAAAAAAAATTTGTCATAATTACAAATGTCATAATTAAATTTTCATTGCATGTTGCAAGAGAAAATTGTATAAAATGTGTATAAAAACCCTTCTAAGGAGATGTATAGTAAAAAAAAAAGGGAATCAAGAAAAAATAAAAGATTTTCAATTGTTTCTCATTTTTCAGTTTTTCTTTCTGTTCTGGAATGATTGTTGCCTCAAAAAAGAGAAAACATGTTCTTTTTATGCTTATCAATCATGCATGTTGTGCTACTAATAGAAAATTCATTTTGGAAAGAATCCAGATTGTATGTTTTATCCTCTTTGATAAAAACCTTTATTTTAAATATCTGACAGGCTCGTCTCCCTCTGAAGTGGATGTCTCCGGAGTCCATTTTTGACAAGATTTTTACCACACAGAGCGACGTGTGGTCTTATGGTATTCTGCTGTGGGAGATCTTCTCTTTGGGTGAGGAGTTATTGCTTTAGTGATTGTCTTTTTTTAACTGGAGGATCCATTTGGTTATGATTGTACAATGATGTGTATCTATTTGTCCATCAGGAGCATCTCCTTACCCTGGTCATCACATAGATGAGGACTTCTGCCTCCGACTTAAGAGGGGGACGAGGATGAGAGCCCCAGATTACAGCACACCTGAGATGTGGGCTGCTGTCTTTTTTATCAATTATATCCATAAAGCTGTTTTTTTTATTATAGTTGTATCAAATTTGGTGATATAATCCATAAATACATCAAGGCACCAAACAAGAAATAATAATTACAGATTCTTAGGGTAGGAGCTTAAATCCATATCTATATTAAATCTATATTAAGTATTTTTAAATTATGGATCTTTTGAAAACTAAACCCAGTCTTTTGTGAAAAAAAATGTTTGCAAAAAAAATCCTCCAGGAAAATTTTCATAAACAGTATTTAAATAAACCTATAAAGAGGGAATGTTTGGGATGAAGGGTGACACCTAGTGGCAAAAGTGGCAAATTTCATTTAACTAAATCTTGTTTTTTTACGTGTTTATTTCTAATTGAACAATGAACTAATGAACATTACAAGACATGGTAATGTTTAAATAATAAGTGTTTACATACAGAGGGAACAAAAGCAAAGTGAATGCCAATATACAACCCTAAACAAAAAATAAAACTAAAGTTAAATCTGAGCAGATCCTAAACTAATAATTTCAGGGGGGTTTTGATACATCTTTAGAAAGAAAAGGAAAGTTTTCAATCTATTATTTTATCGTTTGTTCTTAAGAAGTTTGAATTCATTTTTAAATGTTCATCCTGTCAGGGGTCTCTATAAAATATCAATGCTTTAAAACAAAAATCCTTACTTTTACTGTTTTTTAAATTCAAAGGTAACTATAAAGTTGTGCACTGTGATGAGTTAAAGAGCAGCCTGTTGTGTGTTTGTCTGCACAGTTACAGTATAATGCTGGCATGTTGGGAGGGCGATCCTTCAGATCGACCAACGTTCACCAACCTGGTGGAGACACTCGGGGACCTGCTACAAGCCAAGGTGCAGCAGGTCAGAGAGGTTCAAACCCTCATGCTACACACACACCGGGTATGTGATGCACTTCGATGTTCACTACCCAGTACCAGCACATATTGGGAAAGTTGGTGTGAAATGTTGAAGTGAATCTTGCTCCAGGTTTTTTCTTTCACAATTATTAATTTTTCCTTCATGTTCGCTTTTCAAAAAGATGGCACCTCCATGAATGAAAAAGTATACGTTACTATCAAATCTGAGTCCTTGATTGGTGTTCAACGACTGCACGTTTTGTACATGGAGCCCAAAAACAGACAAATATGTGTTGCAATGCATTGTCGTTTGGATTTTGACATTATAAACCCATGAAAATTTAAAATACAATTGATTTTTTTAATTCAATATTTCATTTTTTTTATTGTAATATTGAATTGTCGATTGAAAATTGCATAATAATTTGGGTTGTGGATGAAAAAACTTCCATAGTTGTGTTTGTGACTGCATATACTTTTCAATGGAAGTGGCCGCTTGAATGTGCACTGCAGAGCCCGTTGTGAACGTAGCATTAGAGTTATTTTATGCAGGAAAAGTGAGAAGATGTCTCCATAAAAACATTAGTGCAATGTTTGTGTTTTACCCCAGCAGAATGGAAAGGACTACATTCCTCTGAGATTCTTCATGAATGAAGCCGTCCGTCCCTCAGAGGCCTTTACAGAAAACCCTCTTGCAGTAACCAACCTAAGGTGGGAAAACTTCAGTGATAGCATCAAACACGTCAGATATTGACCTTTTTTGGTGCTCTAAATTAAAAAAAAAAGGAAGAAGAAGTTAGCATGTAGAAAGATCACAACACCCTGTCTTAAATTTGGAATCTTTCTCATCAGCTACATGAGGGGTATGGCCACACTTCAGACTTTTGAGGAATTGCATTGTGGGGAACAAGAAAGCTCTGATGTAAGACGATGACTTTACTTCCACTTGCACACACGTTTGAATAAAACCCACTATAAATAAATATGATTTCATCCACATGTGAACATTCTCGACTGTAGGATGAGCAGAGCGACAGTGGGATGGTCCTGTCGTCCGAAGAGCTGAAGAATGTGGTGAAGAGTAACACCAAGAACAAGAAAGTCAGCAGGTTTGGCTTCAAATAATGCAAAAAAAAGAAACATTTTAAGTAAAATGAATTCAAATTTTAGCATTTCCAGGTGCATAAAATAGTTTCTGTTGAATTTTGTGTCCAGGTTCTTTACCTTCGCTAAGTGTCGAGACCATCAGGTGCCTTTCATGTGTGGGAACATCCCTGGTCGCCATGACGACGATCCTTCCATCCTCCCTTGTGGCTGGGAGTCAGATGAAGGCTGCTCCCCGCCTCCTGACTACAACTCCGCCTTCATCTACCCCTCCAGCTTGGAACCCTCTGTAACTCCCTGATAACTTTTTTCTTTCTTAGTGCTCTCTACCTCTTTGCATCTGCTTTTTTTGTTGTTTTTCACCTTTCCATCTAAAACATAGCTGTACGTGACACTACTTACCCTCAAACATAAGCTGCACGTTTTTAGCATTAGAGCTTCTTGTACTGTCTGGTACCTCATACCCAAAGCTTTGAGGAGAGGAACGCTGCTGTAGGAAATTACTGTTCCTCTTCCACAGCTAATTTATGCTGGAAAAAAACTATATCCACTGATATATAATGGTATATTTGTCCGTAATTCATGTAAATTACATTTATTTGGTTAGTGCCTATATTCTTCAAATCTATAAAATGTCTTTAGAGTGACTCAGGATGATCAAACTGTCTGCATTTTATTTTATAAAGCTTAAAAACTGTAAATTGAATGCATATTATGTTTTCTTCTTTTTAAAAAGTTTAAAACTCTCAGGAAGCTGACGAACTTGAACGGCGGACAGGATTTGACTGTAGAATTCCACATCAGATTCTTCTATTTTGGTATATTAGTTCTAAAAGGGGATTACATTTCATTACTAATTTAGTTTAGGGGCAAAAGTTTAAAAGCAGACGATTATAAAATCCGACTTATTTGCTTTCAAAACATTTGGTCAGTGCTTGTACTTGCTGAACAGAATTTGAAAGTAAATATCTATAACCTCATTCACAGAGAAAACGACACATCCTGTTTTCAATCTTCTTTTGACATCGTGTGGTTATGCGGGTCTTTTTTTGTGGTTCATTTCTGTTTCATTGTTCATCCAACACCCTTGGTGTCTCGAAGCTTAGACCTGACGGTTAGCAGCATCCTTCCCAAAAAACAACAGAAAAGTGTTAAGTGTTTAAAAAAATGCCTATTTGGACATTTTATATTAATTATCTGACATATTTGTATCACAAAGTGGGAAAATGTCAAATTTCCATCAAATATTATTCACAAACTAAGAATTCTGATGACCCATCATTCAAAATGCATCATTTACAGACAAATCATGAAGACGTGAAAAGAATCTCACATCAAGATTTGTGCATAAATGTGGTTTTGTGTGTGTGTAATTTTTAAAAGATTTGTGTGTAGTCAGTTTCCAAGCTATTGTAATTTTTAGTGCATGTGCAAATTGCATTTTATATTTTTCTATAGTTTTGTAATTTTTGTACTTGCGCACAAAATGTTTTGTATGAGTTACAAATCAAGAACTATGCACGCACAAATTGAAAGAATTATGCACAAATTAAGAATTATGCATGCATAAACCCAAAGTTAGGCACAAATTAAGAGTTACGGACGCACAAGTTGGGGTGAATCCATTTTTTTCTCCATAAATGTAAGCTGGCAGGGGAGTGTGTAAACAGGTAGCCCTAAGCAATAAGGAGGGGAAGGGGGGGCGGGGTTGCTCTGTGCCAGCAGTCCCGCCAAAAACTCAAATTTCTAGTTGCAGCTTTGCAGAAACGATGTCCTAGAAAATTACATTTTTTTATTATTTTGGCTAAAAATCTTAATTAATTGCTCTCAAAAGAGACAGTATAACTAAATCTTAATGGAGAAAAAATGCCACTCCTTCACTCACAAATACCAGTTTTCATATTCTTTATTAAAATACTGCTGTACACACAAATGTTGCAAAATTTGAGACAAGAACATAAGTGGGGCAAAGAAAAAAATTGATATAGTAAGATGGTGATTTCAGGTGTTTTTCTGTGGAAAGGTGGTCAATAATACAAAGTGGAGTGTGTGCCATGATGTGGACTACAGTGATATGAGCACTGACGTGGAGTCGGCGGCGTCGAGGGGCATGCCTTTGTGTGTTTGGGGGGGTTTCTAAAGCACTACATCCACCAAGGCGGCTGATTTGGACTAAAACAGAGAAGTTCACCATCCAACACAAATGTTACCTGCAGTTATGTTGCATTCAATAACAGATCTTTGAAGAAAATGTAACCACGACAGCTCCATCATAGCTCTGCTAATTGTGACCCTTTGTGAAGACACATTCTTAATAAGACAAAGGGAAAGGAATTAATCTGCAGTCCGGCTGATTTCAACAGTTATTCCATTTGTAAAAATTTATCTGTGCTTCAAGGCAACATGAAATCCCCTCAGAAACATGATCCAAGCAATGCCTTCGACCTGTCATCGACGCCCTAAAACCTCCATCCGCCCCACCCACCCACTCCACCTCCTCGATTCGACTGGACAGGCGGCAGCCAATGACGGCCAAACACATTCAATCATTGGGCCCCTCCAGTTGTCCATCATCCTGAGAGAAATCCATGCCATCGGAGTCAGTGTCACGGCCAGCGCCAGTGCTTCGCCTACAGCATGTTTGAATTTCATGATCTTAAAAAGTCAAATAAAACAACAGTTGATGTCCCCCCATCCTCCTCCACCCAAAGTCCCTTCCCCCTTTTTAACTTAAAACCCTGCTGGGATTGGTCCACAGAATAATAAAGATCAAAAATGAAAAAAAAAAAAAAGGATCTGCTCGCTTTTATTTTGTTGTGCATTTCTGCACAGAAGCGGAGCAAAGAGAAAAAGCAGCTGGTAAAAAGTCTCAAAAAGCATCACTTTTCCTTAAAATGTTGTCTCATAGAGGGGAAGTAAATTGGAACAACAAGACGCGTAAGAAAGGAGAGTAGGAGACAGATCGGGCGTGGTGGAAGTGAGAGGATGGCTGTGGGACAAAAGGACATTCCACAAAGAGGCAGCTGTGGCTCCACTTTTAGAGAAGCCTCACTAAAAAGGCCGAAGCCAGGGGCTGGACAGTAAACCCGAAATGACCCATCCTAGAGCGTTTGATTCAGCATCAGTAAAGGTGGTTGCTCCGTACGTAACATCTCATTAGGAGACACCCCCCCTTCCTGCCAGTTCCTGGTCCCCAGTCGATGCACCAACCAAGAAAAGTGTTTAAATCTTCAGAAAAAAATTCTCATCCAACCACCTGAGTGATTTGTCCTCTCTTGAGCAGAACCACCAATGGTGGCCCATTGTGTCAAACAGGTTCCATTCCATCATTATGAGTGGCGTGTCCCATCTCCGAGTGCGTTCGAATGAAGGGGGTGTGGTCTCAAACAGGCAGTCAATAGAAACGTTAAACTTTCTGTGGTTTCTTTACATGGAGAGTCCGGTTCCTAGTCCGTGTGACTGTAGCTCTCTGTGCACCCTGTAGGCCATTCACACATAAAAAAAATTAACAAAAAATTTAAATTTTAGTGCATCCTCAAAAAAAAAAAAAAATACCCCAACTGTAGAAACAAACAATAAAAGCAGGAAAAACTTCAAAACCTTAATTTTTGTTTCTCGTTCTGTTCCCAAAGCTAAAAAAAGGTTGTACATCACAGCTTCCATCTCAGTCCTTTTTCTTTTTTTTTTCTTTTTTCAAATGTGTCTGCAAGTTTCAAGAAAACTTAAAAAAAAAAAAAAAAAAAAAAAAAAAAAACTTTAGAAAAGCCTCTCTGGTGGACAGGGATCAGTGTAAGTGACTGAGGTTCAGAAGCCCTGATGCCTGTGCTGATGTTGTCCATGAGCCTGGTCCTCCGCCGTAGTGCAATAGAATGCTCCAGGTCTGGGCAGTGCCACTCCTGGGCCCAAAGGGGGCGCTACAGAGAACCAGCGGCGGCAGCCTGCAGCTCCTGGAAGGTACTGTCGAAGCAGCGCTTCAAGTCCGAGTAAGTCACAACCAGGACGCTTTTTTCGTCTCGCGAGACCAGGCTGATCTTCTCGGGAACGCCTGCATCCAGCTGGAGAACAAGGAGATGAAAATACATTAAGTAGACTATAGTCACAATCTATAGGATATGGAATCTTACAAAACTATAGATATCAGTTAAGCCATATTTATGACTGAACTTTTTCATCGTGATCATTTTACAGCAAATACATTTTAAAGAAACAAACTGATGCTGTTTTTATTTACCAAAGAAAACCCTCTGCAATATCGACCGGCTGATTACAGATTTTGAAATAAATTATTTTATCAGATGGGCCGATTTTGAATTATTTATTTTGGCGACTACTAATAATTGGCATTGACTATGAGGGGAAAAAGAAAAGTAAATTTCTACTATAAATCACTGAATATGACAGCCTGATCTCCTATATTTGCATGAAAATGTCACAATGGAGACAACTATTGAGATATGAATAGAGATATAAACAGAGTTATAGAATTAAGCCTTTTTCCCCATTATGTGCAGTGAATATATTTGGCTGTAACGGTCTGTACTGACTTTGTTGAGGCAGGAGACGATGTGGCTGAGGTCGATCCAGGGCGACCCCGTTTCAGTCACCTGGTGAAACAGGTGATCTCGAAAAAGCTTTAACAGGTAGCGGTCTCCCGTCTCGGACCACGTCGGGTCCTTCTGAAACCTGACAGAAACAAGATGGGATTGCAGAGTGTAAACAGAAGCACAAACGTCAGGAGCAACGGTACTTACTCTGGCCGCTCGTTTATGGTGCCCAATTTGGCAAGGAGGCGGAAGAGACGGCCATTTTGCACCTCCTGCACAAACAAAGACATGTAAAATATATTACTTAAAATAAAGTAGCGGTCCCCAACTTATTTAGACCAGTTTAATGTCACACAATATTTACACAAACCAAACTGGGCATTTTTTAAGCTTCCAGTTTCACTTGATTTTTGAAGGTAAAGTTTATCTTCATCCTCTATAAAATACCTTGCAGCTGCTTTAAACTTTATTTGTAGGATACATTTGAACTATTAAAATGGGATACCATAACCTTGAATATATGAATGCATTTTAATGCAACAGAAAGATGATGCAACAAAGAGCATAAACTCCTCAGGTGAAAGGGAAAGGCCTTTACTACGACACATCGTCTGAAACACACTGGTTTGTAATAATTCTTGCAAAAACAGTCTGAAACTGAAAGATGAAGCACTTAACTTTCTGTCTGAATATGGAAAAAATAAACTTCCCTATTTTTGAAAGTGACAAAAAAACTTCTGCATTTAACTTTTAAAATTGTCTACTTTGTTCTGCAGCCTTCACCAGCGTTAATATGGATGTGCTGGTCCTGCTTTAAGACCGTCGTCAGATAGATCTTACATATCAATAAAATTAGATGCTGCATTAGAAGAATAATCCAGCAACACTTTTTCACAAAACTTCGTGTAGCGTGCAGACTTGAAGGAGTTGTTTTATGCATTCTTTTGGCATAACAAACCATTGAGGTTTCAATCGGTGTTGCACAAACTGTTAATGAATGCAGGACTTTAACGAGCTGTGGTGTTATATTTATTTAAAGACTCTTTCTCCACACCCCGACCACATCATGAAACACCAAACAGTGAGTTTACCATAGTCTATTTTTATTTAAAAGCTTCACCGAGCATCACCTTGAAGCTGATGATTCTGCTGTATGAAATGCTTCAAGATTTTGGCTTTAAATTTAAACATTTACAGTTTATTTTCTACATTAATTAATAAAATAATTGAGCATGAAAGCTGCCTTCTCGCCGCTTATAACCTTGCCTATTTCCTCCACCTTGTGCCCAAATCACCCAACAGTAGCTGGGATAGGCTCCCGCAACCCCATGACCCTAAAAGGAATTCAGCGAGTTCGGAAAATAGATGGATGGGTTTTTAACATGTTCATAATAATAAAATTGTTAATTGAACTTTCAAAATCATGCAATCATCATTTCGTTTTCCTCTGCTTTACATCTAAAAGAGATGATGAGAGCCATTTTTTTTTTAGTATTTGTTTTTTTACATAAGCTAACTTACCATTAACTACAACAGACCAATTCTGCCAATTACTGTCACAGCTCATCAGAGTTAAGTTTTTAATCATTTACCTTGTTTTAAGCTTAACCTAAAAAAACCCAAAAACGTCTAAAATGAGGAGGAACTGAACTAGAGGTCACTGTGCTACGAATGAGTTGGTCAAACTATTTTAATGAATGAGAAGATCAAAACATTACAACTATCTCTCAATTTACACAAGTCATTTCCTGCACTTTTGCCTTTGACTAATACAAAGATTTCTTCAAGATTAATCCTTTTAAGGCGTCACATCTCTGTCAAACCTTCCCAGCACAATCCAAGTTTGTCAGCGCTAACAAAAAATAGATTTAGGTTTAACAAACTTTATCTCAGAAGAGAAAAAAAATTCCCTCAAAGACTTGAGTTATCCTCACTAAAATGTAAGTGAAAATGTGATATTTTATATATTTTTTGCTCAAAATGTGAAGTTTAGCTAACTTCCGTGGATCACTTTTAATGAATGAATGAAGATACGCCCTAAAAAATAAGACTCTTAAAATGTTAAAGGCATTTAAAGGCTTTTAAAAATGGCTTTTGGAGGGAAAATAATGGGGAAAAAGAAAATATTGACGCTGGTGCTCTGTAATATAAGGAACTGAATTCAAGACGAGTACAGAAAAACATCCTGTATGTAAACTACTTCCCCAGCAGCTCCGTCAATATGTTTATATCCGAGCAACAGCTCCAGAATTCACAAACACACTTCATCTTACTTTGGCCAGGTCCTCCTCAATTACATCATTCCTCATCTGTGAAGCGTCCAGCTGGGTGTAAAAGCGCGCTCCGATCATGGGCATGATGTCATTGACACTTCGCAGGCGTGACTGCTCGGACAGAAGGTACCTGCAGAAACACAAAAAGACCCAGAAGTCGAACGTTGGATCACAACAAAACAACGGCCTCTCCTCTCTAAAAGAAGCAGCTTTCAGCCTCTTCCGTCTGAAAAAACTTCAGTCTTTATAGTTGAACCGGAATCTAATACGAATTAAAAATGAGGCTGAAATTTAAAATTAATTTTTAATGTGAACCATACATTGAAGTGGCAGGTTTTAGGACTTCAATTAGATAAATCAAGTAGCAATAAAAATTAATCAACATAATGTAAAAAGTGAAATTTTTACTTCTCCTAAAAGCTTAGAAAGTAACATAAGTTGTAAAGATTAATAAATACAATGATTTTTTTGTTGATTTTAATAACAAAAAAGTATTTTCTGTGCATGACGGCACACATTAACAAATAAAAGTGGAATATTTTTGCTTAAAAAATGCCAGACTAAGTTTAAAATGTGTAAATTGATGATTATTTTTATCATATATATTTAAATCTAGATCATGTGTAGTCCTAACAACAAATTGATTGAGTTTAGTTTAAAAGCTTTACAAAAAACTATGAGAGCAGGCCCTAATCTGAACTCCGGATGAATCAAACTCGTCTTTTCTCACTGGTGTTTTACTCGCCAGCTGGGAGTTGCGCCCTCAAATGTGGAGTGCAGCGTTATACCAACCTGGTCAAAATTCAACACATGACTCGTGAGGAGATTGTCCCTGAAAGAGGATCAGATTTAGGTCAGGACTCAGTGCCAGCCAACTGAAAAACTGTCCATCTGTTCAAGTGTCTCCATTCTGTTCAATTTGGGCTTCAAGTCGTCCCTTTCAAAAGAAAGTTACAACACTAACCAGACCCTCAAAATCTAAAAAAATAAAAAATAAAAGGTTTAGCAATATTTTTTACTCACTTTTCTAAACAAGAAGTCTCTAGTTTCTTCAATTTTTAGGGTTTTTAGTTAGTTAGTTTAGTTTTGTTGCAGGCATTTCCATTCTTTTTGTTTCTCTCTCAGCAAAAAGAGCTAAAATTAAATAAACACTTCCATAAATGGTTGGTTTAAAACCTCACATAAGTATTGCTAGAGAGCTGCAGAAGAACATCTTTTTCTACTCAAAATTAAATCAACCTTCATTTGAATGAAAAGAAACATTAACCTCGGTAATCTGGTAACAAGCCGTCACTTTTTACCAACCAAACAAATTAAAATACTTAAGTAAACAATTTAATTCCCTAAAATAAAAACTGTAAATATTCACAGTTCACACTTGAAACTGTAATAAAATGCTGCAGAAACTGTTAACTCAAACTGGCGGATGAATTTGCAAAGTTTTTGTTTTGCCCTAATTCAGAAGTACATTTTTCTTTTTTTTAGATCTTTGATTTTGAAATATTATTGCTCTTTGTGGTTAAGCCAGACACTTTTCATACTACTTAGACAATTAACCATCATTTCTTGAAATTGAAAAATTGAACACTTGACTAACATACGTGACTCTGCATCTTAGGGAAGTTTTTTTTTAATTTGGAATTTCAAAATAAAATAAAATTCTTTATAATTCCTGTAAGTTTTTTTGGAAAACTAATCATTTTAAAGTCATATTTTTTTAATAAATGAAGTATTTTATTATATAAATACAGCTACAAGAGACCCCAAAGTATCTCTCACGATAAGCAGACCACATGTGCACCCTGCCACCCTTACAGGATGAGATTCTTGAGGTCGGAGGAGTAGTTTAAAGACACCAGCTCCATCGCCTTTTGGAGATTCTCCCTTTGAATTCCAGCCAGAGAGTTACAGGCCAAAGCCAGGACCACCTTGCCCAGAGACACGAGATCTGCTTGCTACAGAATGAAACACAAAAGAGAAAAAGAAAGCAATAAAAAACATCAATAAAACATCTTTGGTGCTTAGGAACTATATTGGATTATTATGAGGTGAATGGGGTGTAGTCAGAGACAGTACCTGGTACTGTGGCATCAGGGCGAGATGATTGCTCTGACTGTTGTCAAACGTCAAAACATCAAAAACCCCGACGCAGTTCACCCGTAACCTTCAAAAGAAAAGACTGTGTGTGTGCATGTTGGCAATTACAGGAAAATTAAATCTTCTTTGAACAACATACAGGTATGTGATATTTACTTTATAAAAAATGTTAAAGAAAAAAACGATAAAAGTTTTTGGGAAAAAAAATTCTAAACAATCCGTATAAAAATCTCAAGAGAAGCAACAATTGGCTTCCACTATCTATTCAGTTCAAACCTCAATTTTTGGTTCACAGTATGATGATTTGTGTATTAAAAAAACAACAATAAAATTAGGAAGAATTTGCTTTTAAGCATGTAACAATGAAAAAAATGCATATTTTAGTAAATGCTGCGTTTAGACCAGGCACAATTCGCTCGGCAGGTGAGTCAAGTTTCAATGATAAGTCAATGTACAGATGCGATCTGAAATCTTTAATTTGGACTCAGCTTTGGGCGTTTTCATTGACTCGATCAAGAGGTTGACAGTACATCTAATAAGGGCTTTTGGCCTCAACTTCCATCCATTCATAGGCTTATGATGTTTTTCTTACTTTCATCAAGATAGTAAAAAGAAGATCCTCGAGTTTAATTTGTATCTTTCCCCTCTCAGGTTAATGCTCAAACTGGGCCACAGACAGGAGTAACATGTAAAGGGTGTCAGGAGTGAAGTACACCCCACCGAGAGAGACTGAATGATCTGGTGAACCAAGACATGGCAACGTGCTTGCTGGTGCCTCTGTAGATCTCTCCAAAACATATTATCTGAACCTAATAGCTCAATATCATCTATGATTTCCATGATGTGGCATCAAATTAAGTCCAGAAAAGCTTTGGCGGTTGCTAGGGGTATCAAACAGTAAATTTGAGAGGCATCATGCGCAAATTTGATTGCATCCAGTGTAAATGCAGCATTGTACTAAGCCTGGTGTAATGTAATAAAGCAATAAATTGTTCTTAAATTTAGCACAACCGAGAATCGTGGCATTCCTGGAGCATACCTTGTCTTGCCAGTGATAAGAATTTTGCTGGGGTCCATGACCCGACAGGCCAAGCCAGCAGTGTGGATGGTGCGCAGCGCAGAGCTGAGCTGGACAATGTAGGCCCAGATGAGGGACTCGGGTAGCAGGCCTGCATGCTGCCGCGGTTGAGGTGGCTCGTGTTGCCCTGACAACAACAAGAAAAAAAAAGGCTTTATCACACAAGAGCAGACAGAAGTGTAGACGTTTCTAATGAACTAAACCGCAAACGGTCGATAGCTTCCTCTGTAAACTTATCTTCATCAAAAAGCTGCTTCCCATAAGTTAAGCGATGGTGAAAAACATCACTGAGATGAACCTAAGATGCCTTCTGGTTTGATAAAATCTACCAATTACTGATGAATCCAGCTATGATATTCAAACAGATTTCTCACCTAAAAAAATATTTTTTTTTTAAGTTTGTGTACCTCTTTTCATACACTCCTGAGCAACATCACCATTGGGCAATGCCAGTGAAGCAGCAGAATAAACTCTAGCGCCACAATGAGGCATGAACCCCTTTGAACAATATGTGTTTGGTCCTTTGGGGTTATTTTAAGAAACGTTTGCCTCATGCACTTCAAACATGAAAACCTGCATCAGCTTTACTGTAAATTACACCTAAGGCTGAAAGGCTTTGCTTCCTCTATCTGTCATTCCTGCAGCCAGCTAAAACAGCAGCACCTGCCCAAGAATCAGTTTCAGCCACAGTTTCCTCCAAGTTCAGGCCTCTTTCACAAAGATGCATCTTAACCATCAAGATTCAACCATATCGGATGTCAACAAACTCCTTTTAACCGTAAAACTGGTCTTTTTTAGTGTTTGTAATCCTTGTGCCATCACAGCAGGCAACAATGATAAGATACTGCAAACACAAGGAGCCAGGTGACGATGAGCTCATGAGCATGCAAGTGACAGCGAACGTAAGCATATGAAACGCTGTGGTGCTGCGCGGCGCCTGAGGTGACCGTAGTGCTATTTCGGAGTGAAGAAGGAAGAAGGCCGACTTACCCCACTTCCTCTTCGTGAAGTAAGAATCTGCTGAAGGGTCATTGAAATGTCTGCTGAACATCGTTTCTGCACCTGCGTGGAAGTCGTAGGAGAAGACCAGCGCTGAGGACATAGAGGGAAAAACATTAGTTTGAATTGTTGGGTGAAAAATTTAAAAACATCACATATAAATTCCCAACAATTCATCTCAAATATTCCCTGATAGTAATTTGGCAAATAAAGTGTTAAAAAAGATTAAATGTGTTGTTAGAGGTCATTTATTTCAAAAGTTTTTTAATCATTTTGCAGAAACACCTCCAAGTTCCTGTTTTCTGTACAGTTATCTCGAACCGTGAAAGCCCCCTGACCACCTCCTCTGAGGTGTTGCATGTGGTTTACTGAAGTTTGCTCAACTCTTATTTATGCACAGTTCTCATGAAGCCACAATGGCCAACTTCTGGACTTCTACAGACACTTCGTCTTTGTTTATCCAACTTCTTCTTCTTCTTTCTGACTTCAGTCAAACAAAATGTGCATAATTAACTAAGGCTGCAACCAACTATTATTATAATGGTCAAAAATGTTTTTAGGTAATGATTTTGATGAAAAAACAAATTGATCAAGATAAAAATTATTGATTTTTTTATTATTATTAAATTCTGGGTGGGATAACAGGACATCAACTAGTTTTACATGGATTCTCAAGGTTTCTTCCCTTGATATATTTTTAAAAGCTTGTGCATTAAATTCTTCTCTACATTTCTCCATGAATGTGTGTGACAATTATGGTTACAATTTTTTCCTAAAACTCAAACAGAGCTGCAGGAGACTGATTAAAGATTATATTTCTATAACAAGGTTAGCAACACTAAACGTCAACAATCTACATGTCTACGTAACTGATAATGATCATAAATCGTGTAAAGAAAAGATTCTGATAAATTGTATGGATGTTTGCTTACATATAGTTGGCTTTCTTCTTATTTTAAACATACTTTACCTTTAACAGGATGTTTTTAATTAATTTTGTTTAGGTTTTTTTGTACATCTACAACGCCAAAATAATTTCCTTTAATATCAATAAAGTTCTATAAAGTTTCAAAAATACTAATAATTCTAATCACTGCATGATCTGACCTTGTAAAAAGAAAAAAAAACATCTAATCTTAGTAATATGCTCTAAAACATAAGCTTGTTTTTTTTTTTTATCCCCAATACATTTAATGTAACACATTTAATTTGCTATTCTTTTTATTTTGGATTAACCACTAATTTTAAGATGTATATTTTTATAAATAAATAAAAATGCACTTGAAAATCAAAAGAGTTTAATTTAACATTACAATACTTGCATATTTTTTCTGTAACAAATGAAATTATATGGTAAATGACTAAAAAAAAGTTTAAAATGCTGAAAACATTTCTTCAAGTTAAATTTAAAACTTAAATACCTTTTTAAGGCCATGTGTTTCAAAAATTAAGATAAATGTTTCAGTCCAATTCCCATTTAAGCATTATTTCCCATTTTATTAATTGATTCTCATTTCATGGCTTCTTTTCTTGTTGTTTATGCCGTGATGTTTCTTCTTTTTAAAACCGGCTGTGGGTATTCAGCGTATTGGTGCAACAACTGGTTATCCTGCTGTTTATTTACATCATTTGATCAAAAAAAAATCGTGATAAAAAAATTTAATTTTTGACATGAAACGGAGGAATTCAAGAAGAAAAATCTATAAGTCTCAAGACTTTTTAAGGGATTATTTTTTAATTAATAAATCCAATGCTTTCAAGACTTTAAGACTCTGCAAGATGATATATTTTTTAAGACACACACAGCATCCTGTAGCCACACACTCACAATGGTCTCCAAAGGCCTTAGTGGTGAAGACCTCCCTCAGCGTTACAGTGTTTGAATGCTGAATCTTCTTCCACATGTCCACCAGCATCATGCATTTGGTGTTAACAAGGCGGAAACCTGTCAAAACATTCACTTACAGGATGACGGCATTAAATCATAGACACCTATCTGCTACCATCACCACGTTCTAAAGAACAAATAAGGTTTGAACAAGTTTTAAAATGACATCATGCACCATTATTAAACAAATTATTGTAGTTAGTATATACATATAAATATGTATAAATAAATATGATTCACTGAATTTGTGGGATTTTTGCTGAACAAATGATTTTCCTTTACCATGTATTCTCCTCAGACAATAAGGCATGTCATCCTTGCTGTTGACTGCTTTATAGCAGGAGGTAATGTAGCTGAAATTGCTGGTCTTCTGCATGCGGTTTGGTGGAGGGAGGGGTTCCAGAGGAAACAGGCTGTGGTAGCTGTCCACCTCAGACGGTACATCTACCCAACAGAGAAAACACTATTCAGTATCTTAACCAAATACAATTTAATTCAAACTTTTTTGAGGCAACGGGGTCCTTGAACACTTTTGCGATAACATTGTCTATGTGGAAGAAGCGAGCATTTTCTGTGAGACGCTGTTTGGTTTCAATATGAAACCACAAATGAGTTACTGCATTAGTCAACACCAGAACTGATTTTACCTGGGTTTTCTGAGTGGTCAATTTGCACCATGGTTATGAGATGTCTGTTAATCAACTCCTGGGGGTGGGGAAGGAGGGGGACAAAAGGGCAATGATATCAGACATTTCCTCCAGAAAGGGAGGGAGAAGGTAGATGTTGAATAAGGAGGGCAGCTGAACAATACCTGTCGAAGCTCATCGGCCATGAAGAAGGACGGGGCGTTGGCTTTTGGCTGCATGTAGGCCACGTTGGGCGGATTGGAGGGATATATGTGGTAGGTAGGAAACACCTGCAGCGAAACCAGAAAGCAAAGCTTCCTATTTATCGAGAAACAAAAACTCGTTCATTTTCAGTTTAGTACATAACTGCATGATAGCAATAATTCATAGTAACTCTGGGTTAATATGCGAACACACAAACCATTCCAGTCATCGGTGCGGGGGTGTTGTCTGTGTAGAAGTAAGTGGTCCCCCCCACAGTCTCTTTCTGAATGATGTGTGCGCCCTGATCGGAGGCTGTGGTGGGCACCATGTAGTTGGCTGGGTTTGGGGTGTGACTGCGTCGGCGAGGAGCAGGTGAGGTGTGAGGTGTAATTTTTGGTGAATGAAGCGGAGAGGATCCTGCTGATAAAGACATGCCTAGAAACAGAAAGAGGAAAAGAAAAAAGGTCGTAAATTGTTAGTAGAGCGTAACCCAATGACATCTGAACAACTATGAAAAAAAAAAAAATCACTTGTTTTCCTTTTCAAGTAGATGCTAAGTTAAGGCAAGTTTGGAACAGAAGTAGTTTGATGCATTAATGGGCCTCAAGGAGTTAGAATCTTAGGCTTACATGAAGACCACAAACACAATTACTTGAGACAATGCTAGTAAAATGGATAAAAATACATTAAAAAAGCAATTTCAAAATGTGTACGCATTCAAAGTCAATGCAAAGATTTCCCACACATTTTAAGTCCTTGAAAGCAGAAATCTGAATAAACTTTTTACATTTTTCCAACCAATAAGTTTCAATATTAAAAGTATTAAAGACTACTTTCTTCGCTTCACTAAGCGAAGTCCCTTTGTATAACAATGGTCAGAACCAATGAAGAAAAAAAAAACACATTCTTTTAGAACCCTTCAAAATAAAAGCATCACACAATCGCTATTAAATTGAAAGACAGCATTTGGCACAACATAAACTGCCTTAAACTAGCAACACTGGCCCAGAATTCATTGTGGTATTACATTTATATTTGATCTGACAAATGCCTTCAGCAGTAGCACACTTTTTAAAACATTTAAATTAACTATTTCTAGTAAGGGGGAAAAAGTGCAAAGTCAATCTACGTTTGAGATTAAAATCTATTGGTCAATATCTGCATAATATATGCAAATTCATGAACATTTAGAGGCATCTGGGGTTTTATTTTCAACTTGATTTTAAATGTATTACATTTCTTAGTCAATAATCATTTTAAAAGCAAAACGGTTTCAAAAAGACTGAAAAGTATCAGAGACGAATCACGTTTTTTGTGAGGTTTGTTGTTAGTTGTCATGAAGTTAATACGTATTTATCAGTCAAAAAAAGGTTTCAGAATGTTGAAAATAATTTTTATTCTTATTTCAGTGTGATTTGAGTCACATTAGACTGCAGTTAAAAGCCTTTCCTATTGTAATTATTGGCTACTATAGCTGCTCATAGAATAATATTATACACCTTCTTTAAAATAATAATTAAAAAGAAAAACCTACTAGGGTGGCCCAATCTGCAAGCAACGCATTTACTTGGCCATAAACTGCATCACTGATTTTTGAGCAATTAGCACTGTTTGCAGATACAACGCTGTCCCAAAAAACAAATAAATGTCCGTCTTCCCTCTGAACTTTATTTTGTAAAAATGTGACTTTGTTATTAACCAGATTTGTTAACCACTAAACATGTGTGGCCCAACAAAATGTTGATATCCAACAATCTGGTCAAACTAAATTTGTAACTGAATAGCACGGCCTTTAGATGTCATTCAGAGCAGCATACTTTGCTTCAGACATATTTTAACAAACATTGTGGCTTAAACATAATAAGTGGCCCAAAAAAAAAAAAAAAAAAAATCAAGAGAATTTATACATGGGCAGGTAAAAAACCCTCACCAGGACCCAAAGCTGAGGAGCTGCCAAGACCAGGATGTGCGAAGAGAGGCGAGGGGAAGGCCGGAACGGCGGACTGGACCATTGTAGCCATTCGAGGGGTTCCCTTGGGGATGAATTCACTTGCTGCTGGGTTAGGAGCCTAATGACATGAACATTAAATAAAAAAATGAACTTTACTATTTTTTTCTGAAAGAAAAGTTAAAGACAAATGCTTCGTTTTAAGTTTCTTTAGAAAAAAAAGACAATCCACAGGATTGATTTTAACCCCCCACCCCCCGGGTTAAATAAGGAGGCTTGTGTACTCGCCTTTCTCCTTTGGGAAATACTAAGAGCACCAAAATCACTGAACAGTGAGGATGTTGAAGAGTTCACTGGATCTGTAAAAGAAAAAAAAACAAGTGTTGGAGTAATCTAATGGTTTGATTTTTAAATATATGAGTGTTATCTGCTGCCCCACAAAGCATCTCACCATGAGTGCTGTGGCTGAAGTTCTTGGCACCATCATTGAGGAGGCTGGGAGAGCTGCTGCTGGTGGTCATTCGCTAAAGACAATGTCAAGAATATTACTTTTGTGTTTAAAATTGCTCTCATGAAATAACATAAGCTAACAGTTGACATTTGTTTTCTTGGTTTGACAAAAACAGAACAAAAAGTTGAGAACAATCTTTTCTTTTAAGAATAGTACAGTGTTTTGCAATGTGGTTCTCAGAATCTAAACCCAATGAACATTTTCAGAGCTTCTGCAAGAAGTTAACTTTATATTTAATGTTTGCAATCCAGGAACTGACCAACATTCAGAACTGTTGTCTTTTTTTTGGTAAAAAGGACTTCACTGATACCCACATGCTGAGACTTCATTAACATTTTTCTAGTTGACTGGTAAACATATAGTTAAACGTGTAAAAACTACTGGAATTAATAAATACAAATAATAATATTTTTTAATTATAATAATGTAAACTTATCCCTGTATCAAAGTAAACAAACAAAAGTATTTTATCAACAGCCCAAAAGTTTTATTTTTAACACTCATCAGCTGCTCCTTAAAGACCCACTCCAATAAAAATGTGTTTTGGATGTTCTTGTGGCATTTTTCTTATAATGGGGGGTATATCTAGAGAAAAGTAGAATTAAAACTTCATTTCGGAGCATTTCTTTGTTCAAATTGTGGTGAACCAAGAAGAAGTTGTTAAGGACTTTAAGTTAGCGGAGAGTGTAAACAAAGGCATGATGGAAAATAAGTGCAGTCTTACTCCCATCCACAACTCAGAGAACTACTGCCGCTCTGTAGAAACTATTTCCTAGAAAATTACATTTTTTTGCCTAAAAATTGCATAATTATAATTAAAACACCATTTGGAACTTTTTTAAAATAGATCAAAAGATTATTGAAGTGGGAATTTAACTCTATGTTAAAGATAATCTTGTAATATAAATGTAGTTGTGATGAATTTTTGAGAAACTTGCAGCCTTTTAGGATTCAAAACACTTAATTTGGACAAAATTATCCTAATTGTGTAAGTAAGATCCCCTCTCCACCTACTTTAATACCCCTAATTAAATACAAGGAACGAGCCGGTCTATCCAGTGTTGTCAAGCCGCCTTTTAGTGTCATCATAGAAAAGGTCACCCGTCTGCAAAAGAAGCAGAAGGGGAGTCTGAGTTGTACCTGCATCATTGAGTATTTTGATTCTGCTGGGCTTCCAAACCCATTGACCCCAATAAAGCTGCTGCTGAAGTAGGAGTTGTTAAGGTTGGCATCACTCAGAGTGGCACCCTCCATCCCTGGGACTGAGGAAGACAAAACGTTTGAAAAACATAAGACAGACTTTATCAAAGCCGACAGATTTATATGATAAGGATGTAAACAAAAGACAGAGGTGTGAAAGTGCTTTAAAGTTTAGGAACACATGTGTTGTTGCCATGCAAAGAGCTAGTAAGCATGTAAATAATGCTAAAAACACCTTGGAAAAAAGTCGATCTAAAAGCTAAAACAAATGTATAAATGGTAGATAGGGGAGCTAATGTTGAACTATGTGTTTGCGTCTTTTTTAGGGGATATTTGACCTAGATTCAGCGAACTAACTGTTTGCTCACGCTGCGAAAACACGATAGAAGAGTCAAAACAAAGCTCCGTGAACAGCTAGCTTTAGCAAGCTAACATGGGCAAAACAATACATATATAGGCAGCAACACTACATTTTTTATGTAATGTGGAAGCTTTATTTACTTTGACGTGTTTGCACGTTTAATTTACCATTTAAATCTACTTTGGGAAATACTAGCTAGCTAAAGCGCAAAATAGCTAGCATCCATGCACTCACAGCTGTCATATGAAAACAACAGGCCTCTATGTGAGCTAAATAGGTATATTTCATCGCTAATGTCATAGTTAATATAGTAAACTTATATGAAGACTAATCAACTCAATAAAACAATTATAAACAGCGGAAATGTTAAGCTGCAAGGCGAAATGGTAAGGTATTGGAGACAAACCGATACCACGTTGTTTTGTTGTAAAGAGGCCTAACAGAATCCTCGGGCTATATTACGAAACAGCCCCGCTGGGCCGTGAGGTAAAGTCAGTCAGTAACCCTGCGCGAGGGTTTACTGTTTTGAACTTACTGGTTAGCAGCTGCCCTTCCAGGGACGTGCCCGCAGGCCCCACCGTTTCGCTTTTCTTTGACACCACAGTCCCTCCGCTGACTGTCGCCGTGCCGCCAATTGAGTACACCGCTGGCGTCCCCCCGCTCCCGGCCATCGACAAGGGAACCGGGCTACCCCCGCCGCCGTGCAGAGGCAGATTTGCCAAGGACGGATCCTCGTGTAGAAACTGACATTCGTCTCCATAAAAGCACGTTTTGTCCTTCGCGTAGTAGCGACAAAACTTCACCTTAACATTAGGTAATCCGGCACCCCCGAGCGGAGCAGCTGAGGGTGGAAGTCCACTGTTCATGGCACCGCTGCTGCCGCCACTGCTGCCGGAAGACACTCGAACATAGAGACGCAGGGAGCTAGCGTGCTAGCTAGCAAGCTTTCGCACAGTTTTACCCCAAAACACTAAATTAACTTTGCTTTAGCCGATGAAAAACCCCCTACTTTAACGACACTTACATTATAAAGCCAGGGTGTATTTCGATTTGAAGAAAATATGACTATAGACTCGGGGTTCTGGGCTATCCATGCAGCTGCTGTCCCTACAAAGTAGCCTGTTGTTGTTTTGAGCCCACAGTCTGGCTGCGAAGCTTGAAAGCAGCTAACATACCTTTGCATTGTGGGTACAGTTCACCTGCTGCAAATGCATGCTTCAGGTTCAATAAAAAGCATCCGGTGTGACAAAAACTACGCTCAGCTGTTTTAAAATAACAAAATAAAAAATAGTAATTAATTAAATTATTATTTTAAGGTTAAAATAAATATGAAAATCGGATTTTTTTTATTTAAAATAAAATGACAAATTAATAATTCAAAACAGATCAATTTAATTTTTGTTTCAGTTGAAGAGTAAATTAACTTTTAAATATGTAGCCAATAATATTTTTATCTATTTATGTACTTATTCAAAAATAAAATACCATCATATTGTTTTCGAAACCTCATCTTGCAACAGTCTGCAGGGACAGAAGTCCTAAAAATAAACGCTGCCATGTTAATATTTTAGGGTGTGCTTTTTGCAGTTTTTTTTAAGTGAGGCGTTATTTGCTGCCGCACTTCCTCTGTTGAAAACACATTTGCACACTGCTGCTTGCAGACAATCCGCAACCCAACTGGTTCCTAATATGTGACCCCTAATGACAGAAATCAAGATGATGTGGAACAAAAAATCAAGTAAGTAGTGCTATAAATTGGATGCTTATAATATAAAATTGAGTCTAAAGCTACATAGAACTAGACATATGTTTTCTGCAAAAGAAAAGAAAATATGTTTTTTGTGTGTGTAATTTAAGTCTTTGTATTTGATTGGTTTAACAAAAATACATTGATTATAATTTCGTATTATTTTAACAGTTAAAAAAAGCATTAATTAAATGTAGTTTACTGTGCTGAGCAATGAGGAACTATATGGAGAAAACGGCACATTGCTTGAAAGGCCGTTGCAAATTGGGGCAACATTTAAAATAAACAATGCCAAGAATTTGTCTATTTTTTACATAAAGTAAATATATATATATTGATTGCTATGGATGAAATAGATTTTTATTTGGTACATTTGATTCTTAGTTCTCTAAATTAATTGTTGAAGTTGTGACTTATATTATTGTTATTTTATTGGTGGTGATTTATTTGTTACACCTTTTTCACTTTACAATTTAAAACTGAGTAATTTTCAGTTTATTAAGTTTAATTTTTTTGCCAATTATATAAACAAAGAACTGCTACTTTTTCTTTCTTACAGCAAAAAAGTGCCAAAATTAAATCTTTCTGTTTAATCTTTAAATTTAAATGTGCCTAATCTGAGTTATTTGTGCCTATGTGGACCTATGATAATTTAGAGATCAATCAAATATTTATAGTTTCTTATAACATTGAATTAACGCCACATCCAATGGTAAATGTAAACTTGATTTAAATAAAAATGTATCTGAACACATAGTGTGTAAAATATAATTTCAGCTCTTGACCTCAGCCTAGTATTACTTTATGTGATGATTATACATGAAAATTAAACAAATAAAAAATGATGTTCCCACTTCTGTCCTAGCTTCTCTCTTGCTGTGTCTTCTTGGAGTTCTTTGCACTGTTGGGGCAGAGAGTGACACATGTGTACCAAGTAATCAGGTAAGAGCAGCAATAGAAAAAAAAAAAATAGAATAATTAAAATTTAGGTTTTATTGTTCTTGTCTAAAAGCACACAAACTAACAGTTGAATTTCTTCTTTCAGATGGAATGTTTTAACACATCCGACTTTCAGGATTCTTCTGATATTGTCAGCATCAGGTTGTTAGATGGTAAGAAGCTGAACATCGACGTGAATGGCCTCTCTGGTTCTCCCGTCTGCAGCTGGATTAGAGGAAATCGAACAATCATGACATCGTAGGTAAACTCTGTATGGGATGCGTCTTTTTGTATTTATAATATAAACCGAATTTCGTCCAAATTATTTTAGGGACACGAGTCACCTCATGATCACGCAACCGCTTAGTAAAACAGATTCAGACCAGTACACTCTGACTTGTTCTGATCACAATACGACCATTTTCTCAAAGACTGTGGTCCTTCATGTTCTGCAAAGTGAGTATCAATTTTTATAATTCAATTGTTTTTAGTCTTAGGTTACTAAATTTAAAACAATAATAACTAAGATCTTTTGCATATCTCATAGGACGACCCACCAAACCACAGTTGCTGCTGACAGACGTAGAAAACCCTTCAAGATCTGCTTATTTTATGTGCATTTCTGAGGATATTCCCAAGCCAACAATTGAATGGTCGACGTAAGATGTCCGACACTTATACATCCTACAAACAGCTGTAGCAATGCCGCGCAATTTCCTGAAATTTCCTTTTACTTTAAACAGAAACGAGAAAGGGATGGATATTTCCGATGAAAAGGCAAAGAGCAAGGTGTCAACTACTCGCTACGAGGACAAAGGAGTGACGTGTTGTGCCACCAACACAGAAGGACAAGAATGCACACAATTATATGACTATGGTAAATAAATAAATGAATAAAACACTTGCTTAAAACACATCTACGGTGATATTGCAAAACCTGATTTTATGAAAGCCGATATGCAAAGTTAAAAGGATTAACTGTTGACAGTGAATGTGGGAAAATGATGGTAAACTGAACATTTTGTGTCTTTTAGACTTTAATGAGAAGGAAACTGATTCTAATGTGACCTTGAGCCCCGGAGACAGTTTACTGCTTCGCTGCAAAATTGAAGATTCAAACCAATATGCTACTTGGAAGAAAGACGGGGAAGAACTGGACCTGGGCTCATTAAGATGCAGAGATAAGCAAATCAAAGAGGTGACCAAACTCACTTTGCAGAGGAAGCAAATCAACTTTTTGAATATTCCTTAGGTGGCAATAAAAATATAATTCTATAAGTAATTCTTTTTTATATTCCCAGGTGTGCCTTTTAACTGATAATCATGTTTGGCGGAGGTCCTACCTGTCCATCCCTAAAGTTAGTGAGAAGCACAGTGGCACCTACACCTGCAGCTTGAACAACAAGGACAAATCTTTTCACGTCCAGGTTCAGGGTTAGTAGAGCATCACATCGGGTCAAATGACACTTGGTGAACTTCAAATGCTTTGACTGGTTTCTGTTTCTCCTCAGCTGAAGGTTTCGTCTCCGCTCAGCTGGATGAACGTTTGAACGTGTTAGCTGAGAAAAAGGCTGGCGTTTGTTTGGAAGCAAAACTTTCCTACCGCCCTGCACTCCAGCTTTGCCATTGGGAGGATCCTGATGGGAAGGTTACTAAATGCACAGAGACTTGGGTAACAAAGCACAGGTAATATAGGAACAATATCTAGCTTTAAAAACAAAGCTGGAAAGAAGCAATAAATATAAAACTGGTTTTCAGGACCGTGAAATTTTGTGAACTCAAAACATCAGGAATCTACAAGTTATTTCTTGAAGCTGCAGGAAAAAAGGAAACAAAGGAGATCACAGTTTGTCTTGCAGGTGTGTACATTTTTATCATTATTAGAGCTTGTTTAGTTTTTAAAATTAAAATGCTGCAGTTTCGTAATCAGATTTTCTTACAGACAAACCAGAATTCAAGTTTGAAAAAGGTTATAATTCCCTTACCTATGAGGTTGAGAGTGTCGCACCAGTAAACTTCACATGGACATCCTGCAAATCTTCTAATGACAGGTATTTGTCTCTGAAGTCTCCAAGGTCACTGCAGAATTGGTGATTAAAACTGCCTGTTTGTGTCAACCCAGCTGTAAAACAAACTCATCCTGGGAGGTGGTTGCAGACGGCTATGAAGAACATCCTGATGAATTGTGTGTCAAAAATGTTAAGAGCTCATTGAACGAAGACAAGGTGGCAGGATCGCTTGTAAAGTTTTGTGTGAAAAGCTCACTTGGATTTTGGTGTGAACAAACATATGTGATGCAGACAGCAGCTTCTCCTCAAGCGTCGACAGGTAACACAGTCGAAGCTGCAGAACAGCTTCCCCGTAAATCAGAGGTAATCACTGCTGTTTGTACTTTTAGGTTTTCTTCATTCCGATTATGGCTCCACTATGCCGTTAAAAGTTTGTATCTTCATTCTGCTCCTGGCTTTTGCCTTTGTTGTAATTGCGCTCTTCTACTTTGTCCAAAAGAAGGTTTGTTTCACACATTGCTGCATTTTCTGTCAGCTACACGGAGAAGCTTTAAATTAACTTTGGTTTGTTCCAACAGAAACCAAAGTACCAGCCTCAGCTTCAGATGATCCAGATGGTCGGGCCCAACGACAACGATTATATCTACATCAACTTTAAGGACTTTGAGTATGACAAGAAATGGGAGTTTCCCAGGGAGAATCTTGAACTTGGTATGAACCAAGACAGAAACCTATAATAAAACAGACTCAGTAATAAAAATAAATAAATAAATAAATAAATAAAAGAAAATAAATATATCAGAAACGCCTCAGAAATTAGTATTCAAAATATTATTAATGAAAAAAAAATCTATATTTTTTTTAGGTATTTTTTATATTTTTATTATTTTTTGGTGTTATTGTCGCTCAAGGATTACAGCTGAAAATTAGTTTTGCAGCTAACACTGGAACATTTTCTCAATGAAATATGAATCAAAAATTTAACTTGACTCAACTCAAATTACCGAACTAACTTCTCTCTTATTTTATTGCTAATTGTATTTCAATGATCCAAGGTAATACTTATAGATATTTAAATTATTGCAAAGCCTATTTTAGTGAGTTTTAAGATGTATTATAATCATTAATCAATGATTTAGGTGAGTTAGCAGCATTACATAAAACATCACATGAAATGCTGCTGTACATGAAAACCCATTTGTCTTTTCACTGCATTAAATGTCTTCAATAATAAATTCTTTATTCTAGAGTTGGACAAGCATTGTGAAGAAAAGTAAAAAATAAATAAAAAAATAATAAAAACAGTTTAATAATCAATTTTGTTTAAGAATTTACAGTTATTTTGGAAATAAATTATAAGACATGACATTTGTAAAGTGCTCAGGGTGCATAAGACAAAAATAAACTGCTAACCTCTGATCTAAATTATGCACATCCCGGAAGTTTCAAGCAAATTTCCTCTTAAAAACTGTTTTAAATATCAGCGCCCACACAGTAAACTATTTATGAAAAGGGAAACATTCCTGTTTTTGATTTAGTAAAAGTTTCAAATGTCGCCTCTGCAGAAAGAAATTATAGAAAAATCAGATTACATGAGCTGTACGTGTAGCTGTATTTTTTTAGATTAAATCCCACTTTGAATGTTTGTGTCCTCCTAAGGTAAAGAACTGGGCTCTGGAGCTTTTGGCATGGTCCTCCAGGCTACAGCGTATGGCATCAACAAGCCGGGAGTGTCTCAGCAGGTTGCTGTGAAGATGCTGAAAGGTCAGAGGTTGTTTCAAGACTGACGAGCAAACAGTCACCGTTTCATTTACTAATGTTGTTTATCACCTCTCAGAAAAACACCAGTCGGTTGAAAAGGAAGCGCTCATGTCCGAGCTGAAGATGCTGACTCACATCGGCCACCATGCCAACATCGTAAACCTCCTCGGGGCATGCACTGATTTAGGTATGTTTGCTAAGTCTGAAGTGATTATGTGTGCTATATGATAATGCAAAAAATGTATAATTTGTTTTTACTTTTAGGACCCATTTACCTGATCTTCCAATACTGCTGCCATGGAGACCTGCTGAACTATCTTAAGAAAAACAGTGACCGCTACTACAAGTGTGTGACCGATGCCTTTAGCAAGGACCGTTTCAGGAGCATTTACAACAACATTCAGCAGAAGAAAACTTCAAGGTGGGAAAAAAAAAGTCTAATTCAAGCAGCAAAAACAACAACACAATGTAGCAAAAATGTCTAAACAGCAGAATTTATTTGTTTGCATGCAGATTTTAAACACAATTTACATTTGAAAAAAGCTGTAATCAACCAAATTAGAGTAGATTAATATTTAGAAAGAATATATATATGAGTAATAATTTGATTTCAATGCATTTATTCTCTATAAATTAGGCAATAATGCATTTTAATATAGCTTTTGTTTTGGTATAAAGACTACAGATATAGATAATAGATCCAATAAATGCAGCAATGAAGTGAAAAGTACAAAAAATGTAAAAAAAAAAAAAAAATCTAAAATATTCGGAAAAAGCTAAAGAGTCAGGAAAATTATTCTAGGGGAAATAAAGGAAACTTTTCATGATTTATAAGGAATTTTGTCTCGTCAGTGAACCTGTCACAACCACGGACAACTACATGCCCATGCACAGCGTCACCACTGGGGGGCAGGAGAACATTGCCCTTCTCACTCTCAGTTCTTGTGAAATGGACACAGATGAAGGTGGGACAATGAGAGAAGAAAAAAAATACATAATGAAATTTGTTTGAAAACATAAATTTTTCATTTTTGCATTTTCAGACCCTGAAATCTTTGAGAGTCCTGACGATCAGATGGAGGACCTGCAGGCCCTCACCTTTGATGACCTGCTGTCTTTTGCTTTACAAGTGGCCAAGGGCATGGAGTTCCTCTCCTCCAAGAATGTAGGGGGCACATCTTATTTCCTGATAAAGATTTAGACATCCCATAATACAAAGATGAACTGAGGTTTACCTTTAAACAATTATCATATTTAGATGATTAATATAAGTCCCAGAAAGAGTATAAACTAATAATTTTTATCTCTTCTTTTTTGGCCTAACGTGGAGAACTGCTTTTTCTTAGCACTTCTTGCTTTGATTGAAATGTGTTTTTAGGCTGAGTTTTGTGACATTTGCTGCTTTTTTTTCTGCAGTGCATCCACCGCGACCTGGCAGCTCGAAATGTGTTATTGTCAAAAGGAAGAATGGCTAAGATTGGTGACTTTGGCCTTGCCCGAGACATCGACAACGACTCCAACTATGTTGTGAGAGGAAACGTGAGTGACATGATAAGATCCGTGCAGCATTTTACTTCCTATTTTACCTCCTTGTGGGAGTTATTTTATTTTTTTGATTTTTACAATAATGGCTGCCTCTCAGGTGCGTTTGCCAGTGAAGTGGATGGCGCCAGAGAGCATCTTTCAGGGCATGTACACCACGAAGAGTGACGTCTGGGCTTATGGCATTCTGCTTTGGGAGATCTTCTCACTTGGTACTTTCACAGAACAGTTCTCTCGTAAACCAAATGCTTACTGTAAACTTCTACATTTATATCATGTGAACATAAAGTAACACATATGATCATCTTGTTCAGAACCACTGTGGTTTTGATCTGTCCGTCTTGTTTGGCCCTTAAGGCTCTGAAAGTCAATTATAGGTTGTTACCTCAAGTTTTTCAATGGCTTATAATGCAGTTAAGCCAATAAAAATTGTTCCATTTGGCCCACGGGCCAGACTTTGGACATGCCTGCTTTAACCTTAAATTTCTGTTCTCAGGTGTTACTCCGTACCCCAGCATGAAGGTGGATCACACGTTCTATGCAATGATCGAGAGAGGATTCAAGATGGACTGTCCGTACCACGCCAGCGAGTCGGTGTAGGTGTTTTTATCATAGATTTGAGTGGCATTAAAAAAAATGAACATATTTGGGATTCACAGTCCAGCTAAAAATGATTCACACCCCTAAAATTATCTCTCTTTAATTAACTTAATTTTCACTTAGACAAGCCTTTACTGGCTATTACACCAATCAGGTGCTTCCTGTAATGTTTTAATCAGCCTTTTGGATAACCCTTCACACTACTGCCTAAGTATGTAGGGGCCCAAGTCTGGGTCTATGTCCAAATTCCTACTCTCCACATAGTGCACCATATGTTGTATTTGCCATTTTGTAATGTTGTTCAAATCTGTGAATGATTTGATTTTTTTAATATATATAAAAACAACCATTAAGTGAGTTATAGACTAAATCTAAAAAGTTGCAGGTATTGCTTATTATATATTATAAACCTCTACAGTTCTTTGAAAAGTCATATTTTGTAAATTAGTGAACTTTTAATATGCAAAGCTATCTCTAAAATATTTCCTACCCTAAAATAATATAAAAGTTGGATCTTTGGGCTCGTTGTCTCCAGGTATAAAATGATGTGCCAGTGCTGGGACCTTGAACCTTCCAATCGTCCGTCTTTCTCCAAGGTGGTGTCCTTCATTGACGACCAGCTGATGAACAGAGAAGAGAAGGTATATTCCCCTAAAGCGAAAGCAGTTTTTATTTCTTAAACTCCTCTTGAGTTTTGAGATCTTCATATGCAGAACATGACCAAAAATAAATGCAGTCTGTCAATAAAACTATCCCTGAATGAGACCTTCTTTTGCAGCTCTACCAGAACATGCACAACCAGATGGACAGCGACTATCAGAACGCAGAGACGATTTTGGATATTTCTGTTTTGATGCAATTAAAAAACAAAACGGAGTCTGCTAATGATTACACCCAAGCCCACACAACTGAGAAACGCCAAACAGAGCCTGAGGCAGCTGATGAGGAGCTTCTGAAGCCTTTTGGTTCAGAGTGATCAGATCTATACCATAATGACGCTCAGCATTTTATACGCAAGATATATAACTTATACTCCTATCATTACAAACTTGACAGTATTAAAATTGTACTTTGTTTTTTTACTTTTTGGATTATTTTTTTATTATGAAAAAATATTGTCACATATGCTCTTCTTTTTCAATATTTTTTTGAATGCTTAGAGAGCATTTACAAACAATTTGGTGAAATCTTTACTCTATATTCTTATAACAAAAAACTCCAGTGGTTAACAAATAAACATTTCCACAAATTTATCCATAGAAAAAAATGATTATTTTTCAGTGAGATTGTATTTTTCCTTTTTAAAGACCTGGTGAAGACAAATTATTCATTCTATGCATGAATCCATATTATTCAAGTTTTTAAAACATTGCACTTAAAACATGTCTTTTTATTTGTCATCACTAAAGCATAAGTTTCTGGTGATGATTTTTCAGTATCAGTCTATTGTAGCAAACTATAATATATATATTACCTTTTATTATTGTCTTTTATCGCAAATGTTTATATTTTAATCACATCTTGACGAATATATGGAGGTAATTACTTCAAGCCAAAGATTTTGTTTTTTACTATGTACTTTCTACATATTTTATAAGCTTTTAATGTTTTTTAAAAGTGCTTCAAACAGCCAATTGCAATAAAGGTCATTTATATTTGCATGACCCTGGTTTTGTTGATGTGGTTAATCATTTGGTCATTTACTTTTCAACGTATGAGGATAAACTATTCAATTATAAACCTTTTTTTTTAAATAGTGGCTACTTTTATCAAAAATTTTTTTTCTTTTTTACTTTACTGTATTGTGTTGCCTTTTTAAATCAGCCCCAATTTTTTTATTTGATTTCCAAGAGAGTGAAGTTTGATTGACATAAAGGGGTTAAAGTGAAGCACCAAGTAAAACACACTGGTGTAAGACCGTAAGAACTTAGAGGGGAATATTTTAAAACCAAACTGTAGAGATAAGGAGGTGTCGTACCTGCCAATGGCTTAAAACTAAAAACAAGAATTTTGATAAAAATCAAGTACTGCACTGGCAGCCAAAGAAACCAAGATCAGTGTTATGTGGTCATTTTTTCCCCACAAACAAATCACATCTGAAAAAAACAGGACCTCGTCACAGCATTTACTTGGAGGTTGAGTTTCAGGGCAGCATCAAGTTTCACGTCCAAGCTTGTGACCACAGAGAGAGGAGATCAGCATCATGATCCTTTCGACCACTGGGGTAAAAACACCATTACCTCAGTTTTGTTTTCATTGAGGCCATGAAAGTTAGCCGGCATCCACAACTTGACTGGTTGGTAGTTTTTGGATAGATAGATTGAAGCTATGTAGTGAGGTCAGATTTCTGATAAACTCTTTTCCCATTCTTTACGAGTATGGAATTTCTCCATGGAGATTTTTTCCTACCAGAGATCACCTTCATCTTATAGGAGCAAAACTATCCATGATATTCGACATATTGGCATTAAAGCTATCGACAAGTTCATTGACTGAATCCCCTGAGAGGTGAGGTGTCAGACAGAAAGTCTGGTTGAACATCTCCCTAGTATTTTTAGTTATTTACCGTTTTGTGATCTCTTCCCTCAAATCATTTGTGTGTACTGGAACTGTGTTCTGAAAACAAACACAGCAGTGATCAGACCTAAATCACATACAGTAATTTTGGAAATGTTCAGGGCTTTGGAAATCAATAAATCAAGAATATTCTCTCTGCTGTGTGTGCTCTACACTGGGTTCATACCAACATCTTATTTCTTAGTTATTTCTACAACATGGAATAATAAAATTATGATTTAAGCAATTCTTGATTGTGAAATGGTGATTGTGGATAACAATGTATAGGATTTATGGGTAAAAAGAGGAAAAATTGTCAGTTTCTGAATATTGATTGTTTAGTTTAGATTGTGAATTATTTGAGTTACTGGAAAAATACATAAAAGAATAGGCTTAAATACGTTTTGCTTCTGCCTATCTTGTTTTGAAACATGTATTTATTGAATTTGGTTTTGGACTTTTCATTTATAAAAGAAGATTGCATTGATTTTTTTAAGTCCTTTTTGTTGCATTTTATATGTTTGAAATAAATCAAATCAAAATTTAAAAAACTATTTTGTACATTTGTAATCATTGTTTATGGTTTGTCTCTTTTTTTTAGGCTTTTTTCTCTCTCTCAAAAATGTCTAACTACATTATATTACACACACACACACACACACACACATGCACATATATATATATATATATATTATAATGAAAATGTAAATATACTTATCATATATTGAAATAGCTGAGGGTTTTTTCTGTTTTTGTTCTTTTTGCTTCATATGTTAGCATTTTGGTAAAAATACTAACATATCTTATAACTATATCAGTATATTCTCTGACTGTTAAGCCCAATAAAAGGTCAAATATGCCAAACCATGTGTACTGCATCATAGCCACATGTTTGATGTTTGCAGCGAAAAAAAAGTGAAAATCAGCTGAGTATTCAGCGAGTTATCACTCTTCGTGGCGCCTGTCAAACAGATTACATCAAGTGGAGTGGGCGACCGGTCCAAGATGGCGGCCCCGTGGCTCGTCAGCGCCAATAGAGAGTAGCGGTCGATGCGGCATCTACTCCCTATTATATCTATGGTCCCATCTGGGTCGCCAAATATGTTGTGGAAAAAAAATAGCTGAATAAAAGTAAAAAGTCAGCTTATTCAAAGGGTCTTTATTCATGAATAAAGTCAGAAATTCTTCCAGCGTAGCCACTCAGATTTTGTCGAAGCCCCAAATCTTTGCGTGTAGATATTTATACCCACGCGTACGTGACCAGAATCACAGCCCTCATGACAACAACAACCGTTCTTTGGCAATCGTACCGGAGGGTCGACTCGCTGCCCGTAGAAGATCCAATAGCGCATGTTTTTACTATCTTAACTTTCCTGGAAGCCTTTGTTAAAAAAACATTTACTTTAGAATATTGGCTGGAAAAAGAGGCGGAGAAATGTCGAGGTGGCAGATTTCCCAACATAACAAAGGGAACCTTAGGTAGATCATTTTCTTGGATTACGTAGTCGAAAACATCATCAACTCTGGAGTTCACTTTTGGGTTATAGTTCCACTGGGAACTCCAGGCTGAAATGGAGATTCCTAACAATTATAAACATTCATGAAGTTGGAAGACAGCTAAACTTGGACCCTTTCTCTCTCAGCTTCAGAACCGATAACCAAGACCTCAGTTTTGTCTTGGTTGAGCTGCAAGAAGTTTTCTCCCATCCACTTTTTAACATGTAAAATACAGTTTAAAAGGCTGTCCATAGGTCCCATGTCATCAGAAGACAAACTATAAAACACCTTACTTTAAAGCGTGAAAATATGCATTTGAAAAACAAAACCTGTTTATTTTTCCTAAAACACACTAAATATCTGAAAACATTGATGTAAACATTTTGGATTTAGAAATGGCACCCCATACAGAACAAAAGACTGTCCCTGTGTCAGCATAGGCCTACTTTATGATGCAGATGAGGAGTGTTCATTTTGGCCCTTTTGGTCCTCCATATCACTGTGTCTCTCTGTGCCTTAAAACCAGGCCTCTCTTAATAAACACTTAATAAACTTAATAAGCTTAATAAACACTTGCACTTTTCGGCCGCTTCGCCGTGGGGAGAAAAAAGGGAGCACAGACACCGCCCACCAGGTTCTGTTTATCAGAAGTGTAATGTGAGCTGCAGTGGTGTGTCTACAGCTGGATCCAGAAAGGCATTAGGGAGGGTCACAATGTCAATCTTTGTTCACTAAAGCTTAAAACAAATGCACAAAAATACATGATTTTAGTCTATTCTGCAACAGGCCCCGCACGCCTTTATTAATGAACAAAAAATTCTGCCCTGAATATGTAAGTGAGACAAATTTTTAAAACGTGAGTGAAGTTCAAATCAAAATACTGTTAATGGGTCAGTTCCCAACTTAATACAGGGAAGATTAGATAGAGAACATGAGACAAATCATTTCTTGGAAGAACTGGTCAAAATAAGTTCACTTTTGAGTTATGAACTCAAATGTTCTGAGTAACTTTTCTCCACAAGAGTTATTGAAGGTCATTAAGAAATCAAAAATCAAAATAATATATGATGGACTAGAAACTTCCCTTGCATATCTATGGTTATGTGATTTCTGTTTGCCCCACTTTGCTCAGATCTACAGTTTTTCCTGTTTACTGCTGCAATTGTCCCCTCTGTTCAATTGTAGTATGTAAAAACTCTGTTCTATAATTTCAAGCCATGTTTTGTTTTGTAGTGTGTAGTTGTGCAATAAAGCAAAAAAAAAAAATGTCAAGTCCACTTAATAAATCCTGGAATTCTGAAACCAGATGGTTCACATCATGAAATGGCCAGCACTCACAAGGGGCGAAAGGCGGTGCTTCCGAAATCGAGTCTTTTTACTTCCGGGTATGTAAGGAGTACACTCAAAAAATGAATCTTTCATAAATAATTTGGTTTTTTTGTGTGTTCTTAAGGTAATATAAGATCATTTTTATAGATAAAAGAAAGAAAGAAAGAAAAAAGAAAATCATGGTTTGGCCCGTTTGGGTTCTGGCTGGGATACGGAGCTCCACCTCCAGCTCCACCACACCCGCACAGCCTTTATATAGTCTCACACAACAGATAAACGATGAGATCAGTCTCCTCATCCTGACCGGATCTGGGATATTTCTGTGAGTCTCTTGTGCCGAAGGTGGATCTAACTCCATGCATGTTTGAGCTCTGAAACCTTTGGCAATATAACACCTTCTTCTTTAAAATCAGAAAAGTTGTTTTTGACTACTTTATTTGATCTAATCACTTCAAGAAGACTTTGTAAGTCTGCTTTTTCTCTTTGCCAAAGTGACCCACATTAAGAAAAGAATACCAAACTGCTCTGTAGATGGTGCTGACCATAAGCACAAAAGCTCAACATATGTCTTGTAAAAACGTTTTTTCCTAGAGGACATAAAGGCATTACTTTATTGAACTTTTTATATGGGGATTTTTGCCAAAATAAAAATATATATAATAAAATGGATTCTATCCTTCAAGCCTCTTTGTTGCTGTGTCTTCTTGGAGATCTTTGCACAGTTGGGGCAGAAATTAACACCTGTGTGCCAAGTAATCAGGTAAGAGCAGCAGTAAACAAATAATACAAACAAGTTTTTTTGTTCTTGTCTAAAAGCACACAAACTAACAGTTGAATTTCTTCTTTCAGATGGAATGTTTTAACGCATCCGACTTTCAGGATTCTTCTGATATTGTCAGCATCAGGTTGTTAGATGGTAAGAAGCTGAACATCGACGTGAATGGACTCTCTGGTTCTCCTGTCTGCAGCTGGATTAGAGGAAATCGAACGATCGTGACATCGTAAGTAAACTCTGTATGGGATGAGTCTTTTTGTATTTATAATATGAACCGAATTTCGTCCAAATTATTTTAGGAACACGAGTCACCTCATGATCACGCAACCGCTCAGTAAAACAGATTCAGACCAGTACACTCTGACTTGTTCTGATCACAATACGACCATTTTCTCAAAGACTGTGGTCCTCCATGTTCTGCAAAGTGAGTATCAATTTTTATAATTCAATTGTTTTTAGTCTTAGGTTACTAAATTTAAAACAATAATAACTAAGATCTTTGGCATATCTCATAGGACGACCCACCAAACCACGGTTGCTGCTGACAGACGTAGAAAACGCTTTGAGATCTGCTTATTTTATGTGCATTTCTGAGGATATTCCCAAGCCAACAATTGAATGGTCGACGTAAGATGTCCGACACTTATACATCCTGCAAACAGCTGTAGCAATGTCGCGCAATTTCCTAAAATTTCCTTTTATTTATAACAGAAACGAGAAAGGGATGGATATTTCCGATGAAAAGGCAAAGAGCAAGGTGTCAACTACTCGCTATGAGGACAAAGGAGTGACGTGTTGTGCCACCAACACAGAAGGACAAGAATGCACACAATTATATGACTATGGTAAATAAATAAATGAATAAAACACTTGCTTAAAACACATCTACGGTAATATTGCTAAACCTAACTTTCTGAAAGCCGATATGCAAAGTTAAAAGGATTAACTGTTGACAGTGAATGTAGGAAAATGATGGTAAACTGGGCATTTTGTGTCTTTTAGACTTTAATGAGAAGGAAACTGATTCTAATGTGACCTTGAGCCCCGGAGAGAGTTTACTGCTTCGCTGCAAAATTGATCATTTAAACCAATATGCTACTTGGAAGAAAGACGGGGAAGAACTGGACCTGGGCTCATTAAGATGCCAAGATAAGCAAATCAAAGAGGTGACCAAACTCTATTCACTTTGCAGAGGAAGCAAATCAACTTTTTGAATATTCCTTAGGTGGCAATAAAAATATAATTCTATAAGTAATTCTTATTTATATTCCCAGATGTGCCTTTTAGCTAATAGGCATGTTTGGCGGAGGTCCTACCTGTCCATCCCTAAAGTTAGTGAGAAGCACAGTGGCACCTACACCTGCAGCTTGAACAACAAGGACAAATCTTTTCACATCCAGGTTCAGGGTTAGTAGAGCATCACATTGGGTCAAATGACGCTTGGTGAACTTCAAATGCTTTGACTGGTTTCTGTTTCTCCTCAGCTGAAGGTTTCGTCTCCGCTCAGCTGGACGAACGCTTGAACGTGTTAGCTGAGAAAAAGGCTGGCGTTTGTTTGGAAGCAAAACTTTCCTACCGCCCTGCACTCCAGCTTTGCTACTGGGAGGATCCTGATGGGAAGGTTACTAAATGCACAGAGACTTGGCCAGCAAAGCACAGGTAATTCATATTCAAAAATACCGTTTTTTAGATAATACAAAATATCAGTAAAAATACAGTTGTGCACATAAGTTTACATATCCTGGAAGAAATTATTAATTCTGGAATGACCAAAAAAAAATCCACTCTTGTATAGTGGTTGGGTTAAGCCATTTCTTGTTAAACAGCAGTGTTTACACTTTTTAAATCATAAAGACAGCAAAAACTTCCCAGCGTACACAAAGCTTGACTTTACCTACTCCAGTTCTTAATCCCTTGTATTGAGTCTTTTGCATCAATGCTTGAAGTCTCTTGTGGTCGTTGTAGATGACCCTCTTTTATTTTTGCTAGAGGTAAACAGCTCATTCTTCTTAGCAGAAACCTTACGTTCCTTTAAATTCTTGGGCTGTCTTGTTTGAACTGCCAGTTTGAGAGTGGCTCAATAAAATTGAGGTCAGAAGACTGAGACGCCAACTCCAGAACCTTCACCTTATCCTGTTGTAACCAATGGCAGGTGGAATTTTGAAATGTCCAAGTGCGCCCCATGGCCAGCCTTTGGATTTGAAGACTGAAAGTTTTCCTCTAGTATCTTCCGATAAAGTGCTGCATTCGTCTTGCTGTAGGTTCTGTCCAAGTTTCCGTTTTCTGGTAATTTGTAGCTCACACATCCCGAAACCATAAGTGATCCGTCTCCATGTTTCACAGTAGGAACAGTGTTATTTTCATTATAGGCCTTACTGACTCGTCTCCAAATGGAACATTTATGTTTGTGGTCGTAAAGTTCAATTTTGGTCTCATCACTCCAAATTACCTTGGTTCAGAAGTTTGGAGGCTTTTATCTGGCAGTTTAGTGTGTTTTAAGCAAGTTATTTGTGGCATTTGACAAAAAAAAGCTTTCTTTTGGCGACCTGGCAAACAGCCCATTTTTCTTCCATTTATCCACCGTATTTCAGAGAGTCCTGGATCACAGCTAAAGTTATTTGTGGGTTTTTCTTTGGGTCCCTAACAATTTTTCTGGCAGAACGTTTTGTGACCGTAGTTTGGTTTTAACAGAATCCCTCACTTTCCACTTCTTGATCAAAGTTTGAACACTGCTGGCATTCTCAGCTCCTTGGAAATCCTCTTATATCCTACAGATCAGTTACCTTTTCCCATAGGTCTTTTGAAATTGTCAGTAATGTCAATGCAGTACTGGACAAAGGATGCAAGGGAATGTTTATAGGTCAGTAACTCCAAGGCTTTTAGTGCACACAAATTGATTTCAGGCAAAGGAGTGACAGTTGAGGATGGTTAAAGTTATCAGGATATGTAAACTTTTGAACAGGGTAATTAGGGTAGTTTCTGATGTCAAAGTGATTAAAAAAGAGTAAACAGATTTTTTGAAAATAAGTGGCTTCAATGAGTGGGGGAAAAAAGTTTTGAGTTGTTTATATTTCATGAAAAATTGCAAAGAATATATATTATTTATTCTAGAAAATGTTAATTTATGAGCGCAACTGCACATGGAGAGTGTCTGACAAATATAAAAATGCTTTTCAGGACTGTGAAATTTTGTGAACTCAAAACATCAGGAATCTACAAGTTATTTCTTGAAGCTGCAGGAAAAAAGGAAACAAAGGAGATCACAGTTTGTTTTGCAGGTATGTACATTTTTATCATTATTAGAGCTTGTTTAGATTATTTTTAATTAAAATGCTGCAGTTTCGTAATCAGATTTTCTTACAGACAAACCAGAATTCAAGCTTGACCAAGGTCCTAATTCCCTTACTTATGAGGTTGAGAGTGTCACACCAGTAAACTTCACATGGACATCCTGCAAATCTTCTAATGACAGGTATTTGTCTCTGAAGTCTCCAAGGTCACTGCAGAATTGGTGATTAAAACTGCTTGTTTGTGTCAATCCAGCTGTGAAACAAACTTATCCTGGGAGGTGGTTGCAGACGGCTATGAAGAACACCCTGATGAATTGTGTGTCAAAAAAGTAAAGAGCTCATTGAACGGAAGCGAGGCAGCAGGATTCTATGTTAAGTTTTGCGTGAAAAACTCTCTTGGGGTCTGGTGTGACCAAACGTTTGGGTTGAACACGACAGCTTCCCCACAAGTATCTGCAGGTAATAAAGGTTTGAAGTCCCTTTAAAGCTGGCAGAAATAAACAAAGCTGTTTGTCCTTTTAGGATTTCTCCATCCTGATTCCAGCCCCTCTACACCATTAATAGTTGGTATTGTCGTGCCATTGGCTCTAGTCTTTATAGTAGTGATGGGGCTCTTCTACTTTTTCCGAAAGGTTTGTTTCACACATTGACACATTTTCAGTCAGACACATGAAAGAACATTAAATCAAATCCTCTTTGGTTCCAATAGAAACGGCAGTACCAGCTTTAGATGATCCAGACGGTTGGGCCCAACGGGAAATCAAGGAAGAACTTTGAGCTCACCAACCAGGAATACATTTCAGGAATCAGACCCTTGACGACCAAAAAGAGCTCCTTGGAGATGAAAATATATCAAAAGGTCTTCCTTGTGGTAAAACCTGCAAAAGCTTGAGTCTATATTTTTTAAAAACTTTGCCAGTGGTCTTTTAGTTATGATGATGCAGTTTTTAGCCAAAATCAAAAAGCCTGTGACGTTTTTTAAGACATATTTTCTGCAGATTGGCAGGAGTTCATCAGAAATTCACATCTGAGTTGTGGGTGGGATTGTTGGAGTGGAAGTAACCCACCACTGATATCCCATCATTCCTTTGTTTACAGTGTTGCCGTTACCTTATAGCCCCTCAGAACCCTAAACTAACATTGGAACAAAAACGGCGAGCAATATCAGTACTATCAAGCTGTTCAGTTTTAAGACAGATGCAAGCTTGGACGAGGAAAACAAAGACGTTCATGAATCTATTTGTATTCAAGTGGATCCATCTGAATGGAGTGGAGCACGGAGACCTTGGCCCACCTATTTCAGTTGCATCACCACTAAGAGCTTTCTCAAAAAGTACATTTTTATCAGCTCCTGCTCTTTCAGGATTTGAACAAAGAAATACTCAGAAACACTGTTAAAAACTTAAATATGTCCTTCATAGTGAGAAAAATGCTATAAAAACATGTTAAAAACACCAATAACACAATTTTCATTACAGGGGTCTCTAACCACTTCCCAAACTTTTCCTTGATAAGCAAAATGTAAAAAACAGGGATTTTTGCTAAAAGACTTAAAATTTGTATCAAGGCAAAACTGAATATCTTCACACTGGATAAGGTGGGAGGCACATTTTTTAAGTTTCACTTTCCTTCATAAATAAACATTTCAAATGACTTTTGTCTTATATTTAGTTGTGCTGACTGTGACTAAAACTGACATGTTATCATAAGTTTCCTTCACAAATCTCATCAGGAAGAAAATGAAACTGCTTGTGACCTTTGTCCTTTAGGGGGAATTATTGGACCAACTCTGATAAAATCGTGTGTTTGGTGTTTTTCACATGTTCTTGTAAAATTTGATGATGGAGGACACATTTAAAGAAAACTAAGCTCAACGTACATTTTTGAGACTTTTATTTAAGTTGTTGTGAGCAGACACAAAAGTGCAGTTTGAAAAAGCTTGTTAGCGTGACGCAGCTCCCTGCTCTGCTCCTTTCTGACGCAGACAAATGGATTCATGTACGTCTTCGTTTTTCTCGTCCGAGCTGGTATTTGGATCAAAACTGTAAGTCTGAGAAGCTCCAATGTTGCTCGCCATTTTTGCTGCACTGGTAATGTTAGGTTGGTGTTGTGAGGGGCTGTAAGCTAGCAAAAGAGAGGAAATAGATGGATGACTGGAAACAGAAAAACTCAATTTTCTGGGGAACCAAAAAGAAACACTAACTTGAGCGAAATCTAAAAAAGATTCTCAAAAACAACGATTCTCTCTAAAAATGACATACAGTTCAATTTAGATTGAAAAGGTTAAAGAAAACATGACAAATTATCACTTGTATTAAAAGACCTGGGTCTCAGCTATAAAAGAAAAACTTCAGGCAGAAAACTGAGTGCAGACGTTCTCTGAAACTGACAAAGTAAAAATGAAGAAGGAACTGAATACATTTTTTGTGAATAAAAAGAAGAAAATGTTAAGTTGATACAGAAATGTTTTTGGAAAACTATTTTTCTTCATTATTAAATGACACTTCTTGTCCTTAAAGTTTAAACAAACTAAAAAGTTGCAACCAATAATTTGTTTTCTTCTTTCTTTTTATTGTAATGTCCAAATTTATTCAGTTTGGACTTTGTCATCATCTGACAGCTGCATCTGAAATATTGATATGTTAAACTTAAAATAACGATTCCCATTTTCCTTTTTTTTTTTTTTTTAAAGAAACTGTTTCCTTGAAATGTGCCACGCATACATGTTGGTTTGATATGTAAACATGTTTAGTATATTGAAAATAAACGTGTTTTTCATGTGCAACTCCAACTTGTGTACCACTGTTTATGTTCTCATGTAAAAGCCCCAATGATTTGTGCGCAATTTACGCACGTGGAAGCAACACATCCACGTTTTTGGACCAAGAAGACCCCTTTCACTGATTGCTGCTGCCTATAGTTTAATTGTCAAATGACTGACAGCTGATTTTACTTAGAAAACATTAACCAGAGCTGGACACGTGGGGTCTTGTTTTGTGTGTCCACCAGTGCGTTTACCTCTGTTGTCCAAAGTTCATCCAATCGTCCGAGCGCCTGACTACAGGCTTTACACAAAAATATGGACATAGCTGCTGTAAATCTTCTTCCTTATGAAGATTTTGTTAATATTTTCGGAAACGTGGTGGAAAAATGTCCCATAATTCCTGCTGCTGTGTGGTCCAGGCGTCCTTTCGTGAGCGTAAAAGCTTTTGAAGCAGCTATTAATGAGTTCATTGATGCTCTCCCTGAATCAGGTGAGACTTTTAAAACGTTTTTGGAACTTTTTTATCTTTTTTCCTGCAGCACTTTTGCCAAATGTGCATATTTGCACAGTTCATCGTCAAATAGAGTGATAACAATGTGTCCAGGTAAAGAGGGGATCCTCAGATGCCATCCGGACCTTGCTGGAAGGGATCTCAAAAGCGGCACTTTGACCAGAGAGTCTCAGGAGGAGCAGGCTGGAGCCGGCATGGACGCGCTGAGCTCCTCGGAAGCTGCGCGCATGGCGCGCCTGAACGAGGAGTACAAGAAGCGCTTTGGGTTCCCTTTTGTCATTTGCGCGCGGATAAACGACAAGGCGGCCATCCTGCAGCAGCTGTCCGCGCGCTGCCAGAACGAGCTCGCTGTAGAAAGGGCGCGCGGTATCGAGGAGGTGAAGAAGATCTGCCACCTGCGCATCAACACCTTGCTGCTTTCTGACGGAACGTTCAAGTTATGAACTGAAAGAGACGCGCGCACCTCTGTGCCAAACCCCAATACTGCTGTCAGACGTGTTGTATTCTTTATTTCAAATATATAAGTTGAGTTTTTAATGAAATATCAATATGTTAAACGTAATATAGAACAATAAAGCTGATTCACATTTGAGAAATACTTTACTTTTTCTCCAAGAGACTTCAATTCTGAAAGCTTTTTGGAGAAACATCTTCAACAATAAAATATAAACCAAATCCAGCTTAGATGGAATCAGCCTGGATGAACGAGAATCTACAAACATTTGAGAAATTGCTCACTTATATTTTAACAAAATATAAAGATTCAGATTTGACTGGAAAATGCACACGCTTTGTTTGCAGGTGAAACCCTGCTGCGCGTAAAGAGCGGCTTGTGGTCTCCAGATGCCCCCTGGTGTCGCAAGTAACTTAAAACATGTGAACATGATGGAGAGGTGGAAGTAGTCCAGAAATGACAAGCTCCAACAGAAACTTTGGTCCAGAAAAAAAATGTAACTCGAGATGTTTGAGGTTCTCTGAAGGTCCCAGTCTTCAGAATAAGTGGTCTATGCTGGTTCCCTTGTTCCAGGAACAGAGAGAGTGCAACCGTGAAGCGGGGAAACCGGGGGTGTGGACGTGTTGTGAGATCCGTTCGTGGAGGAGACTCCACCTGCAGTCTCTCCCTGATCTCCAGAGGTGATGGACGAGTCTTGATCCGGATCACCTCCCCTCGCCCTCCTCCGGTCCTCCTCCTTCTTCCACTTCATGCGCCGGTTCTGAAACCAGATCTTGATGTGGCGCTCGGTGAGGCTCAGGGTCAGCGCCAGCTCGACGCGCCGCGGCCTGGAGATGTAGCGGTTGAACAGAAACTCCTTCTCCAGCTCCAGGAGCTGTGCGCGCGTGTACGCAGTCCTGGTGCGCTTGTTTTCTTCTGTTTCCGCCATCACGTATGGCCCTTAAACCGAATGGAGACACAGGGTTATTAAAACAACAAACATGTGAGTCAAACCCAGCAAAAGCAACCTCACATGGCTTCTTTGGAAGTGTCATGTAACCTATATTCCAAAAAAATAAGAACGTTTTACGCACTAAAATGGCATATAGTTAAAAATAAACCAGGCTTGGTATGTTTTAGCCCAACTTTGAGGTTGGGAATAACTTTTTTCTGGATTATGTTATCTCATATAAAAAACTCAGAAAAAACATAATTTTGGTTCAAATGAAACCACTATAACCTCAAAATTAAGTATTGCTCCAAAATAAAACCCCAACATTTAACACTATCATATGAATGCATCTGTTTGGAAATAACTCACCATCATTTAGTTTTTTATGTTTTTTTATTTTTAGTTTATCAATTTAAATCCATAAAACATTAAAAAGCTTATTTAAATTTCATATAAATGTAAATATATATTTTACTGGAGATGGAAGACTTCAAAAGGTAAAAGAGATAAAAATTTTGTTCATTTTTTCTGACTTTCCCGTGTTAAAGGAAATTCTCTTTGCCTCTATTACGGGACATAATTATTGTCAATAATAATATGGACAATAAATCTGTCGTACATATATTCTTATCAGTTATATAGCATTATTTATGTCTTTTTCCTGTTAAGAATTAATCCAGTCACAACAATCAAACACCATAAGTCCTAAAGTAGACTCATTTTCCTGTGCGTCACATTCTCACCCTGTGATAGTTAATGAAAAAAATAAACATAATTTCTACTTAATTACATTTTTATTTTGAATGCTAGTTGTAGAAATGCAAGAATATTCACAATATATCTTATTCTTTGCCATTTATCATTTATCTTTGAAAAGGGGGCGAGAACTTAAAAAGTCCTCATAAAGCTATTAAATCCTCATAGATCATTGTAAAATGTTTCACTTAAATATGCTAAAAATATTGCTACTCACGAATTACTAAACTAATGCACACATTTATTTGTTTAAAATGTATAACAGTGCTGAAACCTGTTCGGTCTGGGGTTGATGGAGAGAATAATTGCATCTTGCTTTGCTCGACTAAGGATGAGGCCAAACGTTAAAAAACACTTAAAAAAAACTAACGACCTGATAACAGAAAGCGTTCACCTTCCTGGCCTTTTACAGGCGGACAAGGGTAAACTGAAACGCCCAGAATTTCATTGATGTGGCCAAAATGTCCAGATAAAGCACCAAACATGGCATCTTTAAGGAATTTATTCACCAACTTGCATAAAGGAAGCCTTTACCTGCCCACTGTCCCTTCCAGGTGTGTGAGTGAGATTTGGTGGTTTTCATCCAGGGGAAAGGCAGCTGATACGCGCTCTGCTCCACCGTGTCTCCATATCCCAGAGCTTGGAGCGGCGGCTGCTGCAGTTCCTGCTGGTGGTGGAGCTGAGGCACACCTGGATCCTCCCGCATGCTGGGTAGACCATAAACCGGGGCCGCGTCCGGTAAGCTGGCCTGCTCCAAGGCTCCCAGAGTCGGCGGAGTGTAGACGGAGTGGGCCTGGCGGCTCATGTAGAGGCACGGTGGTGGGCTGTACTCATCGCACTGCGGCCTCTGGTAAGCGCAGGGGTCTTTGAACACCTGAGAGGGGTAGTACTGATCTTCCCGATTCATGGCTGGAGGACACCCGAAGCTGCGGGGCAGTCAGCGCACCTGCGCGTCCTGTGTGGACCTTACCTGCTTGTGGCGCAACTGCGAGGCCCCGACTGCTCCACGCAGGTGTGTCGCTCTGTCACCATGTGACTCTGCGGCGCCCAGGTCATTGGTTTCATTATTTGCTCAGGACGGCAGAGCAAGGCGCCGAGTTTCTAGGATATTCTCCAGCTTGTGGGTTTTTCGTCGCTCGGTAAATTAAACAGGACGACTGTCAGCGCATAAATCAATGCCACTCTGTAAATAACGTTTACCTGGCTCCCACCTGCGCGAGCCCCGACTCTTATGAACAAGTTTAACTCTGCCTCCTTATGAAAAGCCAAAATGATCACAACTCTTCATTCATAGTTTCAATCGATATTTTATTCGGATATGTCTGTTTGCGCCTGATAAATCGATGCGAACATTGCTTGACCTCTCAGATAAGAGGCAGTCGTCTTGGAAACTCGATGTTTTCCATTGCATTTATTTTATTATTTTTACTCTGTCCTTTTCTGTTGTCTAAAAACCTATCCATTACACTTTCAGAAATGCATCATTTAACTCAAATTTGCGCGCCGCGCGAAGGGCCCTTAGCGACAACAAACAGCTGCCCTCTCTCCATGTTTGCTGGCCATTAGCCCCTGCCGGTCGTGAGTGTCCGCCCCATTAAACAACCGCTCTCCTAGTGTGTCAATTAAGTTGGAGAGCGTGACCGAACTCAATTAAACGACGTGGAGCGCGCATCCCCCGGAGCGCACCTGGAACTTTACGCAACACTCTGAGATGCTCATTTCTCCTAAACCGGGAAGACCCATGTGAGCTTAGATACTGCTGTTTTACATCAACTGACTATTTGCTTTTGGACCCTCAAAAGCAATGATGGCGCTTTTCATGGTATCTTAATGCAGCACTCAGCAATGCAATAAAGTTCAAGCAAACCAATTCTGCGCAAAAGAGTCGCCTGATTATGGCTTAATGGTATTTGATCATTGTTGCAAAGAGGAAGGAAACAGTTAACCAGGATTGGACTTCAGTGGAGATGGACTGCATGATTTATGAAGCATGAAACAATTTGGGGGGACTTTTAGACCTCTGCTGCAGACTGGGAGAAATGATCCAACTGGTGGTTGTAATTGTAATGTAAAAACAAGACCAATAAAAGCTGAAAATGGGAGTTACGAGAGTTACAGTGATGTTACAGCAGCTAAATGTCCAGAATGATGGGAATCATGTTTTTTACATTTTTATTAATCACTATTACAGCCTCTTGAGGACATAAACCACAACTAGGAGTGTAAGGAAACCGCTTTTCTCCTTTGACAAACAAGAGCAGTTCTGATAGCTGGTGTGCACATTTCAAAACATTAGACACAGTATAAAATTTGTTTACCCTTTGGCGACAGCAGCATGGCTTATGTAAACACGACTAGCGGATAACCACAAAAGAATGGTAATGACATTATAATGGAGCTTCAGCCACCTTTACAAAGTGGAACCTAATACAGCAAATATTTGCTTTAATATTGTTTTTTTTTTAGATAAAATCTTATAAAGTATTCTTGATGTGTCATGCAGGTGGAAATAAAGATTTGTAAGGGGATCAATTATTCATGCCTGGAAACATTTTTTTTTCTTTTATTCTTTAATTTAAAATATTTCTAATAAGCTGTAATACAAATGTTATATTATGTGTCTTTACAACGTTTTGTGACCAGCAGAGGTCCTTCTAGTCTTTTTGGTAAAGAACTATTTCAAGTCAGTGTTAATCCTCCAGCTAATCAATTTTTCAGTACAGTGTCAAGGCTTCCTTCTCAAACACACCGAGTTCAGTCATGAAGTCTTTCTCTTTCTGTCTCCGTGGGGTCCATCGGCATGCTTCCTGTCTCTGCTGTCGTCCCTGTGTCTGTCATATTTGTTCTTATCTTTGTCCAGTTCCTTATCTCGGTTTGTGCGGCTATGGTGTTTATGGTCTGTGTGGCGTCCGTTACTCCCATGATCTGTCGGAGGTGTTCTGCTGCGGTCACGTCGTCTGTCACGGGACTTGTGGGTCAGGCGGCCTCTTGTTTTGGAGTCCGTGGTTCTCGGCTCATCGTTGCGCCGCTGCATGCCAGTGGAGCGCAGGGTGTTGAGGAGAAAGCGTTTGTTGGTGCTCCGCAGAGGACATTTCAACCTGACAGAGAAGAAGACAGAACAACCACTTAAAATTTCAGATTTTTGACGATTAAGGTTATTATGTGAAGGTAAGACTCAGTGAAAAGAGACAGTTATTTGATCAGTATAAGTAACACATTTTAAATACTTTCCATTAAAGACTAGATTGTCTCCAGAGTACAATTTAATTATTTCATTATCTTACACTTTTATTTTCGGTTTCAAACATAAAAATAAAACATGGTATTGTACTGTTTTGCCATGTTTTCTAGCATCTAAAATACGGGTTCAATCATTAATTTACTACTAAATAGTTTGATTGAGATGTAGGGAATTAAAAAAATAAATAAACTAACATTGTTGATCAAATTATATAATCAGCCAACAAATATTTGCTCAATAAAAGGAATTTATGATGCTTAACAGTCTGAAAAATTGTTTAGTGGTGCTAAAAATCTCAAACTATAAAGGTTAAAATGTGATACTATCTGATACGCTTTGCGGGCCGTTTTTCAGAAAACGTTTGTGATTAATAAAACTTGTGAAAAGCGTTAACATTATAATCATGATATTTTTAATTCTCTATGTTAACATTTATTAAAATATTGCCTATTTTAGTTAAAATACACTGTAAAGTTAGATTAGATTAGATTAGAAATGGTTTATTTCAAGCAATCAAGAAGAAAAAAAATAATGTGCAATGCAATCAATCATCAAAGGTTTGCATCCACAAAGACATGTCAAACACAGGATAAATATACATTAAGAGATTGCCTGAAAGGGAGTGGGAGGAAGCAAATGTATATATTCCCACCCCGGCTTGACCATAACATTTCCTTTACGTGTTTTATCATTATCTAGCTCTAATTGACATGTTTTTTACTCTATACATATTCTAAATGACAGCTCCAATTCATGTATTAGATTTTTTTTTTGTTATATAATTAAACCCTTCGAGCTGATTTTGCCTTGAATACAAACTTAAAACTGGACAGAATTTGCTTTTAATATCAGTGAAAACTTGAGTAATTTTTTTAAAGGCAGAAATTTCAAAAGGCACATTTGCTAGTATTGATCTAAACATTTTGAACAGTTTTAGACTTTTTTCTTCTCCAATTAAACACATTTTATAATTGCATACAACAACTTGTGAATGACAGCTTCAAAACGTTAGCTTTGACTTTTAACATCTGAAATAAAGTTCTGTAAAGAAAAAATGAGTTTGGATACTGTAAATCAATTCAGAAAAATTAAAAGGGTTGTATTATTCTGTGCACTCGCCTCGCAGCAAGAAGGCCCTGGTTTGAATCCCAGCTGGGATCTTTCTGTGTAGAGTATGTATAGAATTGAACTTTATTCATATCACAAGGATAAATTCACTATGTGGATGCTCTCTCTGTGATGCTTGGGTTTTCTCCAGGCACATTAGCTTCTTCTCTCAAACGAAAAACATGCCTCATTGGTTGATTAGTTACTCTAAAAGTGTCCGTAGGTGTGCATGTGTGAGAGTGATTGTGTGGCTGCGACAGACTGACAACCTGTGCAGGGTGCCCCCCCATAGGCAGGACAGGCTTCATGACTCAGAAAGAAACACCAGCATAGCAGGTTAAGAAAAAAGATGGATTCATGGCATACTAAGTTGGCATATGTGTCCCAAGACAGAAAATTGTCTCCAGAACAACTTACAATAGTAGGTAAAGTTAAAACCACCTGAAAACTAGTCAAACCCAAATATGGCAACAAATAATAATATAATTCTCTTACAAAGCCCAGGTAAACCAATGATGTGAGACATGACAGGGATGACATTTCAGAATCATAGCTCACCATCCTGCAGGGCCCATAGTCTCAGCTCTCACCCTAGCTCTGTCTGTCTCCTTGAGGAGCTCCTCTATGGCCCGTCTGGAGGAAAAGATACATCAAAAATAGTGCGAATAACAACAGAGGAGAAATTGAGGACAAAGATGACATAAAACCTCAAGGGGGAGCCAAGGGGAGACTAATATAATTATGTGAGAGCGAGAGAGAGAAAAAGAGACGCAGAGGATAGAAGTGAATCATAATGAGTAAAGGACATCGGCGGTGTCCTCGTTTAACCCGACCAGCCGAGTCATTAGTCTCGCGGGGGGCTCTCTGATTCAGACGATCTTAAATTTAAGACACAGTGAGAACAGCTGTTGATTAGCCAAAGGCAGGGCGTGCTGACTGCTAGAAAACCCATACACCATCCCTAAATAACTCAGGAGCAACATAAATAAAAACGTGCTAATCTGTAGTGGTAAACTGCTTTTAATATTAGTTTATTATCAGTCAGGAAAATGTACGACAAATTATCGACAATACTCTTTAAAAATACTCACTTTTCCAAGTCATTATCTTCTGCCATTATGCAGGACCAAATAAACGCTAAAACCGTAGGATTAATGCAGGAAATTTCTACAGTTTCATGTTAGCCGATTTGTTTACCTCTGTGGGGTCCTTCATCACAGGACCCTACTTTTACGACTAAAAGATGCCTGATCATATATTAATTTTTGTTGTATTGGTTAACTTGAATATTCTTTTTAAATAAAAACATATTTTGAATGTAAAATAAAATTTTTTTAGAGTCCAAAATTAATGCGAAATTGATTGGTAATTGCTAAGACAGCTGTTATTTTTGTCGCTTAAAAAAGAAAGTGGATTTTAGTTTAATACCTTCTATAATGCAGACGCTTATGTTTATGTATCTATCAAGCTAGAATTATAAACATCATCGTATCAAAAGAAGATTTTAATTCCACGGAATTGACGTTTTTGCTCAGGCGGCATCAAAGCCACCTCTAATTTTTTTTATGGATTGACAGCGGCAAACTCCGCCCAGGCGCTTTGACGGACAGCGGTGGGCGGGACCAGGCTCCAAAGTGACGGGGGCGTTTTCGTGCGGGTTTGCGGAACGGGCCGTCCGTTGCGGCGACTGCGTGACTGAGGTCCCGCAGCTGATAATTGTCCCGCCACCCCCGCCCCTCTTCGAGGGCCCGAGCGCGGCGCAGAGGAGCAGCCTGAAGAGGTAACATCACATCTGCATCCTCTCACTGTACGAGCGGCGTCAGTGTGCTGCTGGCTTTTTTCTGTTATTACCATTGTCGCCTCTTCTGTCCTCCCTTTTCTGCTCGTAGAGGGGGGGGTTGGACTCAGGCAGCGAACGGGAGGTGGGGGGCACTTATTTAAACATTGATGGTATCAAAATATACAGGTTTTTTTTTATTTGCTCTGCAGATGGTGCATTGAAAAGGCAAATACAGACAAATGACAATATTAATTGAACATTTAATTTAGAGCAGGTTAGGTTTTTGTTATCATTACAAATGCATGCAAAAAATGTAGAATAATTAGATTTATCCTGCAGATTTCTGTCTTATTATGTTTATTATTTTGAAGATGAAGGACATCTAAATTAGGCTTTTGGAAAATGTAGGCTAATCTGAAACAACCAGAGTTTTTAAATTAGCGCCCTAGAGTCATTTCATCTTCTTAAAATAAAATTCCTGCTTGCAGCTGTCTAGGTCTCCCATGTGTTGCAAGATTAAATAGTAATTTGTGGGAAAATGATGAGAGCAGGTGCAGGACCGGTATCCTAATATAAAAAGATGAGCAAGTGCAGCTTTGAACTCAGACATTAAGGATTAAGAACATCTAACAAGCATTTACAAGTCTTCACTTAGATTTATTTCCGTGCGCTTCCTGACTCTGAAATGCATTCACTGTAAAAACCGGAAGGCTTTATTTATTGATAAGGAGATTTCAGGGGCTTCTGCCTAAAAAAAACCCATGTGTGTGTCTGTTTGCTCTTGCTTGTGCATGTCTACAAGTCTGTGTGTGATGTGGTGATGTCACAGCTTTGTTACAGAGACAGAGGAGCCTTGTGTCCTCATGTTTAATTCATGTCCAGCTGCGGGATAGGGACAGAAGCAGCCAGTCACACACAGACAGGAGCACGCACTTGAAGGAGGCAGAAATCTGTGACTACCGGGCCTGGTAGCTAAGGAGACAGGTTGCCTCAGAAAATGATAACTACACAGATGAGATTGAAAAAGAAAAGCACAAAAAAAATCAACAAATTGGACTCATATATCACTGTCTGACAAGCTTTCAGCTTCTGCTCGGGAAAAGCAGAGAGTCCTGCTGGGAGAAGTGCATCTGTTGTGTACCTCCTCTGCATCCTTTTCTGGCTACACTGTGAATGTCAAGCCACACTGAACAGAACAGGATCCAGGTCGTCATGGAGACAGGAGCAGACCCTTGCTGGAACAGAGGCAGGTAGTCACTGTGGCTTGGCTGGCCCACAGTGAGGAGAGGCACGCCCTCTGCTGTCCGCTAAAGGCATCAGGTCCAGAGGGGCTAATGATGCCGACGAAGGTCTGAAAGGCGTCGGATGTGAAACTCTGTGGAAACGATCAGCAAACACATTTCACCACATTAACTCTGAAGACACGCTCTGCTTGCTGGAGTGCTATTTTTCACAATTTTGCTTTAGGCATGTTCTGTTTCTGTTGCAGAGGAGGGCAGCATCCTCTGCACATGGCCAAAAATATCAAGGGTTTTATTTTCTTTATTAAATTCTTGTCCACATGTTTTATCACCTTCATCTCATTTCACGTTTGTTCTATCGTTTCTTTCCTTATTTCTGCTCTACTTAGTGTTTTTTTTCTGCATTAGGTCCAAATCTTTCACCCATCGCTTTCTCCTCCTTGCATCTTTTTGTACTTTTTTTTCCTCTCCCTCTTACTCCTCTTTACTGTCTGTAGCTTCTCCTATCCCACTTTCTCTCATCTGTGTCCTCTCCCTACATCAATCCCAGATAATTCCCTCTCTGCGGAATTGGAAGATCGGAGTAGGCGAGAGTAAAAGAGAGATTATACTGTCAGATTAGCGGACAGGAGCAGCAATACATAATCTCAGCACAGTCACTGACATCCACATGGCTCAGCCACAGTAATATAAACAGTGCTGTCATTGGTGTCATGCAAACCCATGGGCACACGTGCATGAAGCATTTGCCAAATGATTGCGTGCGCGACCACCGAAGACACTTGTTTTGATTTTTCTGAAACAGCTGTTAAACCATCCCGCTGTGCCCTCTGACCTCCAGGGAGATGTGTCATCAGCCACTGGGGGGCATTTGTCCTCTGCAGCCTGTTCAGCCCGTGAAGCTTATGGGATAGATGAGTGCGTAACCCTTGCCCTCCACACAACTGGATTCTTTGTGCCAAAACCTGAGCTGTGCCGAAGGAGAGAAGATGGGCAGCCCCGGCTGTGAGGTGGACGTCACGCGGCCCATGGAGCCAGCTCCCGAGACTCTCTGTCCAGAGTGTGGTCAGATCCACCGCACCTGGGAGAACCATCTCTACAACTACCGGCTGGAGGTGGACGATGACCTGGTGTGCCACATCTGCCTGCAGCCGCTGGTGCAGCCTCTGGATACGCCGTGCGGCCACACGTTCTGCGCCCGCTGCCTGCGCAGCTTCCTCCAGGAGAGGGACTTCTGCCCTCTTGACAGGACGCGGCTGCAGCTGCAGGCGTGCCGCAGATCCAGCATCCTGGTGCACAAGCTGCTGGACAAGCTCTCTGTGTCCTGCCCTTTGAGTCCTGTCTGCTCGCTCAGCATGCCCCGCTGTGACCTGGAGGCACACCTCAAACACAGGTAAAAAAACAACTTAAAGTATGTTCAGATACAACAATGCAGTAAATAACTACATGCTTTTAAGCGATTTTAAAACTGTTCTCAGGGTCGTTTTTAGCCAAAATCGAAAAACATGTGTCGTTTTCTAGCACATAGTTTCTGCAGGGGGGCAGGAGTCATTAGAAATTCACCGTTGACATGTGGCCAGTATGGACGAAGCCTGCCCCTACTTCCCGTCATCCATCTGTTTACACGCTCTCCTGCTAGCTTACAGTCCCTCACACCTCCAACCAAACATTAGTGGTGCAACAAAAATGACGATCAACAGTGGAGCTATCCAGCCGTACAGTTGTGATGCCAAAATTGAGACGTACATGGTCGTCTACAAGCGGATGCATCAGAACAAAGCGGAGCACAGAGTTTGTTACGCGTTACACCTACAAGGTTTTTCCAATGCCTTATTATTATTAGCATTTTCTTCTAATTAACAACAATTTGAATAAAGAAATGGTCAGAAATTCAATTTCTAGAATAATTTTCTTTATAATTCTAAGAAAAATGCCATAAGAACATGTTAAAAGCTGCATTTTTATTAGAGTGAGTTTTTAAGGAGTTCTGCAGCTGATGCCTAAACGTCTGCAAACCAGTTAATTAATGCAGTTATCATAATTGGCTTGAGCCTTTTGTGCATAAATCCCACATTTATTTAGAATTAAATACACTTATCCACTGTTGTTAATCTTTGACGGCCCCTCATTTGTTCACACGTTCTGGCTTTTGGCCCATTTGGACCAGGTGCTGTGAGACCATAGGGGATTATTAAACTGTAGGTCATGTGACAGGATTAGAGGCTCCCTGCTGCAGTCATGAGTTGGCTGACCAGGAGCTTCATGTTCTCATTCTGCCACCATGCTGGGCAACTTCAACACCAGAGATCTTTTCAACCACTTCTTCTGTGAGACAGCCAAGGGCAACCCTGGCCTGTGGTGAGTGAGGTTGGGTGTGTAGACGTTAACAGGTTTGGCTGTTTCTTTGTTGCTATCCCTGCTCTCCAGCGTGTGTTTAGCTATACATTAAACGTACCATGAGAGGCAGATGTCAACCTGTGGGTAGAAGTTGTGTAAATCCAGCATTGGGTTCAAATCAGAGCAAACGTCAGAAACAGGTTGTTTGTTTTTCCCTTTGTTGGTGTTAAAATCAATGCTACAGATCAGGTCTCAGGTGGAGTCTGTTGCTTTGGCCATCTGTGTTTTGTCAGCTGACCACCTAACACCTCGCCTAAGAAGGGGATGATTCCTTTAATAACCTTAACTTGCTATCCATGCTGATATCATTTGATGTTTCTCTTTTTGTCATCAGTTTTTATTAAAAGTTACATTCTTTTATGCTTAATAAGTATGATTTTATCTGTTTACTTAGAAAAACCGGAGCATCCAAGTGAGAGTAAGACTATTAAATTATCCAAAGATTAAACCCTGAGACCGCCTGGGCTCACCGCTTCCCTACCCTGCAGGTTTAAGGCACGACCAAGAGTCAGACCACAATGTTTACGCTAAAGATTAAAGACTATTAGATTAAAAGACGGACGTTCCACAATGAGGTCAAGGTGGATCACCTTGCTATTGCTCGTACTGATCGTTTTTACATATCTTTACCTTCATGTTGTTCACTTTTCTTTTTTATTTTAACACATAGAGCCCTCCTCCTTCAGGTTGGGTGGGGGTACCGGTGCAACACGGTTTTTATGTCATGCTCCTTCCACATCCTCGTCTGCGCTCTGCTGAGTCACTGCGAGTTTTTCGAGTGTTTGACAAAAGCGCTCCGTGGATTGTTCTCTTGTCCTGATCTGAAAACCTCTCCGTCTGGCTCCTAATCTGTATCAATAATGAAAAAAAAAAAAAAAAGATCCCCACAGGATAAAACTGTCAGCATCCTAAATAATTGTGGAGAGGTTGTCAATAAGACAAACTGTATGGATGTTGTAGCCAAAACGTTTCTCATCAGGTTTCCCTTTTTAAATAGAGCTTTACTGTGAAGAGGCTTCTGGTTCAAATTTGGGAATTTGCCCCAAAAAATAAAGCTGGATAATTGAATTGTGAAAGTGTTGTTGATGAAGTATATTAGAAGATAGACTCATGAGTTAGTCTTACTTGTTTGTTCCTTAGTGAGGCTTTTCAACTGTTTTAGAAGCTTAATCTGACAAACCCAGAGATGAAAGAATATAAAACAGAGATAAAACAGAATAAAAAAGGTAATCTAGACTTGTATTTTTTTTTATTGAGTCAAATTGCTTCTTTATAAAACCTTTTCTGCTATGAAAACATCCCAGAAGAACAAGAGTCTTCACAGCTATCATAATATAACTTTTTCAAATAAAAATTTTCAACTTTTTGCTGGTCTTTCTTAGAGGTCTGTGGTGAAAAAACTGTTTTAGATTTTTCCTAATGCCATAAATTTCTTAACACAACTTTTTTTGTGTTTTATATGAAACTGTACAGATGCAGTGTTAGAACAAATTGATACTTATCATGAGTTGATGTCACTTTTCTTTAGTGATTGTTTTTATAGATTTATGGATAAATTTTAGCTTCATTTCACTGTTTAATTTAAGCTTTTTGGAGATCTTGTTACAGCGTTCATGTGCTCTAGATTTCTGCATCTTAAATCGTTTCTCTGCAACGTTTCTTTATTTCAAAATTAAATCTGAACACAGTGAATCACATGTTACATGTAAAATGACAGTAAAAACTCAAAAACTTAAAGGGAAGTTTAACATCTAACAAGAATAATTAGACTGGGAATGTTTTCAGGATCAGGAATTCAGGGATAAATACAGAGATTTCTTGGAATAACATTATTATTTAGTTAAGGACATTAATATTGAGCATGTTTAGAGAATTTTATTAACCACAGTCTGTCAAATTTTAGCACTTTTGTCATACATTTAACACAATTTAGATTTTTTTAATCTTCTTAACAAGATTTATTATTATATCTGTGAAGACTCTTAATCTTTCAGGATGTTTTCATACTAAAGTGCTAATTTAAATCATTTTTTTAATATAAGCATCTACATAACCTTTTCAAAATCTTTTTGTGATTTAAGATGTTTTAACTATGAGTTTGTCAGGTTAAACTTCTAAAAAAGTTTTCACTCTGGAGTTTTTGCTGACAGGATTTTCTCTGCACATGTAGAGGTCAGCTATAGAGCTTTTTTTTTTAATTTGCTTGAAAAAGTAGTTCCTACATTAGCATCAAAGTCATCAAATATAAAAATGAAAAGCCTTTAGCAAAAGTTGAAAATTTTTTATTACAGGATAATATATGCTCTAGTTTGTTTTGGTGATTTTACTCTGAAGATGCTGTGATAACATTTAAAAAGACAAAAAACGCAATTTTATTAGATTTTTATTAGAGATGCAATACTATTTATAAGATGTTCCTGTAACTGCTTTCAGGAAACAAATAGACATAAAGCGTAAAAGAGTGAACTGGCTGATAAAACTCACTGAATCTGATTTTCTCTATGTGTCAGATGGACTAACAAACTGACGCCTGTTGCTTGGTGAAAGGTGTCCGGGGACTCAGAGTCAACAGACGAGCGTGGACGGGCCGCGATGTGACAGCGTGGACGAGCAAGCCATGGTGACCAGCCCCCCCAGGTCGCCCCATTCTCCACAGACAGAGCTGAGGGACCGCACGCCGTCTCCACACTCCGGGCATAGCAACACCTGTGGTAACGGGCCCGTGTGGACGGACGACGCCGGCCTCGATAACCCCGCCTTCGAGGAAAGCACCGAGGAAGACAGTGAGTCGGGGTGTTCATTAAAGGTTTCAGGCGTTCATAAAGTTTGCATCTAAATCCTCACCTCTGCCTGCAGGTGTGTTGGGGTTGGAGTGCGTCGTCCCTCGGGTGAAGCGACCCCTCAGTAACCCTTGCATCCACCTTCTCCGCTCCGTAAGCTCCACCTCCTCAGGATGGGACTGCCCTGAGTCTCCCCCTTTGTCTGCAGAGGAAGGTATGATTCCTAAACTTTCTCAGCTTCAGATTTTTTTTTGTGCCCACTGTAAAAGCTTTAATTTTATAGCAATAATCACATTCAGAGAACACTACACTGTAAGTGGAATTTCTATTCATGAAAGCTGCTGTGTAATTTGATTGCCTTGTCCATTAGGCTGTGTGAAGCTGCCCTCCCTCCCTGAAGGAGAGATAACCACCATCGAAGTCCACCGGGCGAATCCGTACGTTGAGCTCGGAATTAGCGTCGTTGGTGGAAATGAGACGCCTCTCATCAACATTGTGATCCAGGAGGTGTACAGGGATGGAGTCATCGCACGAGATGGGAGGCTTCTGGCTGGAGATCAGATACTACAGGTGAGTTTTCTGCTTTGTTATTCCATTATTTTGATTGGAGACAGCTTTAAGATCTCCATCTTTGAAATTCAACTGTTTGAAAACATGTGCGGTCAAATTAGGATTAGGTTAGATCTTTGTGCTATCCTAGGGACTTTAACATTGGGAGTGGGGTCATCTGGAACCCACAAAACAGCGTGCTAAATGTATTTTTTCAATGATTTTTGATTATTCACTAGTGTCCATGGCGGACATGAAATCCTGTCTACCTTTGTCCTCCTTTGTCATGGATGGATAACACTCCCATGACATCCTATGGGGTCATCTGGACCCCACAAGATAGCACAAGGTGAATGTCAAGCCAGTTTGTAAAATACTTTTAAACTTGAATGTACATATTATAAACTTGAAGTAATTATTGACATTTTGAAAAACAAAATTATAAATTTGAAAAAAAAGTAATCTTGAAAGAAATTTGAAGAAAAAAAATGTACATTTGAAACTTGAATGTAAAAAACTTGAAACTATTACAAAAAAGATGTTTATTTACGAAGCAGCTATTTTGTAATTTCAACTTTTTCGATTTCAGTCCTCATCTTACAGTTTACAGAGTGTGCTCTGCTAATTTTCCATTTTATAATTTTTTATTATTATTATTATTTTCAAATTTTCAATGTCTGTTTTTCACATTTGTAATCTGGTTTTTCATTTCCTTAAAGATGATCCTAATTTTACGAATTCCTTCTAACTTCAGTTTTCAAACTGACAGGTTTTCTTGTGAGTCATCACTTGCATTCTCAGTAGGATTAAAGTCAGGTGAGGATCTGAAGTTACTAGAAAATCCAGCCTGAGCTCGGATTTTCACAGGTGCTTCTGAACTACCATCTGATCTCCATTTAAGTCAGCTCAAGCAATCTGGTCCGTTAGCTAAAACCGGCAAGAAAAGCTAATAAACGTTTAAATTGTTTATTTATTTAGTTATTTTGGTAGTTGAGAAAATAATATGTCATTGTTTGGGATTCTATTTATCAGAATTACTAAAATATTGGAAATATTTATGATTTTTTTCATCTTCAACTTAATAAGATAAATTTAAATAATCATGCTTCAGCGTTGACCTGCTAGCATGAAGTCCTTTCTGTCTCTGAAGGTGAACAACGTGGACATCAGCAACGTGCCGCACAGTTTTGCCCGCTCCACCCTGTCTCGGCCCTGCACCACCCTCCAGCTGACTGTACTAAGGGAGCGCCGCTGCGCCTCTCGAGCACCTCCCTCCTCTTCCTCGTCCACCCCAGCCGTGCCTCACGCCCCTTGCTCGACTCCTGACGGCACGCCGTCCAGCCCCACCAAACTGAGAATCACGCTGCACAAGCGGGACTCAACAGAGCAGCTCGGCATCAAGCTGGTACGACGAACGGATGAGTCAGGGGTGTTTGTGTTGGATCTCTTGGAAGGAGGCCTGGCGGCTAAAGATGGCAGACTGCGGAGTAACGACCGCGTGTTGGCAGTCAATGACCAGGACCTGCGCCACGGCACCCCCGAGCAGGCTGCTCAGATCATACAGGTGACCAAACATCCTGGATGATCCAGATTGATTCTTCAAATTCGCAGCTGAAGCTTTGACTCTTTTCCAGGCCAGCGGAGAACGAGTCTACCTCCTGGTTGGCCGACCCAACAAACCGACTCCACCCCCACCGCCAAAATCGAGCTCCACTAGAGACCTGTATTGCCTTGAACACTTCCTGCCTAACCACAGCTCCACCCCGAGCCCTGTGCCCGTCCACCTGTCCCGCACCAGCACCCATAGAGTGGGTGTCCTACATGTTCCTGCCCTTTCTGTAGTTTTTTACATGCACGAGATGTATTAATATTTCAAAAGATTTCTGATCCTTCTATCCATTTCAGTTCAAAGCACCTTTTCGTGTGTTTTGAGGTTGTGTTTGTTATGACTGACCCCAGGACCTGTCCCAATGTGTGAGCTGTAAGGAGAAACACATCACTGTGAAGAAGGAGCCCCTCGAGTCTTTGGGCATGACCGTGGCAGGAGGCCGGGGCAGCAAGAGCGGGGAGCTGCCGATCTTTGTGACAAGCGTTCAACCGCACGGCTGCTTGTCAAGGGACGGCCGGATAAAAAGAGGTGAGCCCCTCCCTCTTGAACTCAGACAGACGTCTCGACGAAAACATGCCCATCCCTTCTGCTTTACTTCCTTAGGGGACGTCCTGCTGAGCATCAACAGTCAAGATCTGACATACTTGAGCCACAGCGAGGCCGTGGGGACGCTGAAGGCCAGCGCGGCCTCGCCCTCTGTCCAGCTGCGGGTGCTGGAGGTCATCATGGAGGAGGAGCACAATCACGACGAGCTACTGCCTCACACTCACGACAGCGACTTTGATGCCAACTGGTCTCCCTCGTGGGTCATGTGGCTGGGCCTGCCAAGGTGAGCACATGGAGACGAATAAAATCATTTATGGCTTCCCGTGTGTTATGTAGTGTGAGTCATTCCGCTCTCTTGTTGTAGTTATTTGCACAGCAGCCATGAGATTGTGCTGCGGAGGAGTCACCCTGGAAGCTGGGGCTTCAGCATCGTCGGGGGGTACGAGGAGAGTCACGGCAACCAGCCTTTTTTTATCAAAACCATCGTCCTCGGCACTCCTGCGTACTATGATGGACGTCTCAAGTAATTCGTTTATATTTTTTACTGTCTTTGAGGTCAACTAAAACTGCTTGCAAAACATGTGGTTGAAAAGACATCCGCATGCAGAAATCAATTTTATTTCTTTATTTTTACTGTTCATTCAAATAATTGTAGGTTAAAAAGAAACACTTTTCAAAACAGAAAACCTGTCTGGTTAAAGTCCCACTCCAATCATCTTTTGATCTGTTTTAAAAGTGTTCCCAGAGATTTTAAAATTATGTGGTTTTTAGGCTAAATCTAAATACGGATTTCTACTCCTATGATCCAACCAGATCGATCTGTCTGGAGGAAGTTGTTCATCAAATCCACCTATACCATAAATAAAATAATTTCAAAATAAAATAAATTGAAAATCACTTTTGGAAAATACCATTTGGATTGAAGTACAGTGGATTTATTTTACTATACAGGGTCTGCAACCTGCAGCTCTGGAGCCACAAGTTGCTCTATGATTAAAGAAAAATAAAAAAGCTTCTAAATGTTAAGAAGGAACAATAAAGTAAGAAAGTAGTAAAGGGGAAAGAAGTAAACTAACTCAAACTTTAACTCATTTACAAACAGTTAAAGGATAGTTTGTAACATTTTGACGCATTTTTGTACATCGTGTACAACAAAAAAAATCCATGGATGCCAGTAAGCACAACCAGAATCAAGGAGCACTGGATTATAATTTTCTTTATTTTTTATATTTTTTAATTAAGGAATTTTAAGTGTGTTTGGAAAAATATTGCACTTAATTAGCTTGGATTTTGTTTTGGTTTGCTAGATTTATATTTCTGGCAAAGATACACCAACAGCAGTGAAACTAACTGTTTTTATTTAACCACTGCTGACATTCCACTTGCTACTACTAATTTTGCTGCATTGAGATGATCATATGTGACCGGGTGTCTTTTATTTTGAAAGGAACTTATGTCAAAAGTTAAAAAAGGCTATTTTCTTTTAATGTTTGTGTTTTATTTATACAAAATTTTTGCATAAAAACAAATCAGTGTCTATTTTTTTAAAGGGTGAATGGATTGTAGTTAGTGAGAAATCAACTTGAATGGCTCTTTCAGAGTTGAAGGTTGCAGATCTCTGTACCGTACTATGAATAAAAACGACAAAGTGACATCACAGCGGGCAACATGCATGTGATGCAACTAAAAAAGATCAAGCCATTATTACAGTTCAATGTGTGGAGTTTTGTAAAGATGTGCTCATGCAGTCATATTGGTTGAGTTCATGACTGAAGATGTCCTGGATCTATTTTATGTCAAATTATTCAAAATGAAACACTATTGACAATGAATTTTATCGTCAACCACAAATTATGATATGAATCATTAAAATGAATCGTCCCTAATCACAATGGAGGGGATCGGGCAGTCTATGGCTTGCTATAGTAACTTCTACGTTACACTTACAAGTTTTTTTCAACAGTTTTTTAGCGTCTGCTCATGATTCACAACAATTTGATTAAATAAAAACTCAGAAATACAATTTTTAGATTATTTTTCCTTATATATGCCATTCAGCTTCAGAAAAATGCAACAAGAATATGTTAAAAACAACATTTATTGGAGTGGGTCTTTAACAGTTTTGATTAAAGCTAATTTTCTTACTATTGTTCTGGTTTAAAAGGTGTTGTTTAAACTTTATTTTATCCACATCGACTAATGCAGTTTCACATTTATGTAACTGTAAATCAAACTGACATCTACAGGAGTAGAAATCTTGGGCTGTAGTTCCAAAGATTGCGTGTCAGATGGTGTTTTCAGTCTCTAAAGTCCATGCCGACTCATTTGTTTCAGATGCGGCGACATGATTGTGGCGGTTAACGGCCTGTCGACAGCAGGAATGAGCCATTCGGCGCTAGTGCCCATGCTGAAGGAGCAGCGCAGCCGCGTAGCGCTAACGGTGGTCTCCTGGCCCGGCAGCCTCGTATAACCGGGACAGAAATCAGCCAGCAGTGCGCTCCACTAACTCGACCCCAAAAGGCTCTATATTGGGAATGACCTTGGCCAAAGTGAACTGGTATATGATTCTGTACATCACTACATCCCAGGCTTAGTTCAGGACCAAAAGCATTCTTAGCTGTTGTATTCCCTAGTAGGGCCGAGCTTGTACTGACCGGGTGGGAGCTGATCCAGATTGTGCCATGTAACTCGACAGACTGCTCGCCCCACACACACTGCTGTGTTCATATGGTCATGTCGTCTTCACACCTGCTGGGATAACGGTACTGCAACCAATGACAGGCAATCTGTGCCGCGTTCACCTCAGGCAGTAGAGGAACCCGGGACCGTGATCAGGTGGAGGCGTCGCAGGTGGAAAAATGTTAAACAGGCGTTCTTCTGTTTGATGTTTCCGTGCATTTTAATCAAGACGTCCTGACATTAGAGCTGCATCCGTCTGAATGAGCCTTAGGCCTTATTAGAAAGCTGCCACATCCTGGGAGGGGCTCACCTGCCCTCGTCACCATGGCAACCAGCTGTCCCATCAGCTGGAGTTTTATACATATGAATGTGCATTTCATTTGTTTAATAAAATGGTCCTTTCAAGGATTTATTTGTCTGCTCTTTCAATTCAACAGCACAGTGTGAGACAGCACGGCTGGTTTGATGCTTTAATGAAGCTTTTCACACAAAAACAAGATGATTGTTTCAATGGAGCCACTTCAAGATACATCATTTAAAGTTGTAGACTGCAGGCTTGCAGCTAGCTTGTTGGTTTCCTCTTGACTGGCTGCAGCCTCAGGTGGGATCTGTTGCTTCTTCTGTTTTGGAGAATTCTTTTTGGATTCCAGTTTCTGCAAAGGAAGACAAAAAAAAAGGTTTTTACGAGTCCCACTCTGATCATCTTTTGACTCATTTCAAAAAGTGTTCCCAGTGGCTGTTTTTAGCCAAAAAAAAAAATCTTCAATTTTCTTGGACAGTTTTTGAGAGAGGCTGGAGTTTGTTAGAAATTAGCTTCAGAGTTGGTGTGGAGCAATCCCGCCCCCTTTCCCCTTCTCTGTTGCTGGGAGCTCAGAGCTTGTAGCCCACTCAGCTCATCATTAAGTCACAAATAAGCAATTTTTCAAACTGCATTTTTACATCTGCTCCTGATTCACAACAATTTGACTAATACTCAAATGCAGTTTAATTTATGACAAAAAATGCCACAAGAACATATTTAAAACTCAATTTTCATCAGAGTGGGTCTTAAAGCAACACCGTTTCCTTACCTTCATTTTCTTCTTTGCAGGGTCGTGCACCACTCCATGTCTCCACAGGCTCTCCTGGTGACAGTTACTGTTATCAGCATTTTACAGAATCCAACATCCTTTTAGAGAAGCTCATTTGACTCAACATTTAAGCATTTTATTAAATGTTTCTGTAAATAGAAAACCTAAATACAATTCTAGTAGCTGGTCAGAAATGAAAGCAAATTCAGTGCAACCTATTCATACAGTTGATTCACCAATTTGAAACTATAAAGCTAACTTGCTCATGAAGTTCCCATTTTAACTTTAATTTAGCAAAAACTTTATGTCAGTGGGCATTTACCACTCGTGCAAATGTTCAAAATTTTTAAGGGCTATCATGATGCACTTCAATCAATGATTGAATGAAGATGTTAACTATTGCATACTCTGTTCTTAGTAAACTCAGTTATACTGTAGTTTAAGAATTTAAAGTTACTGGTGGAAAAGAATTGTCTGGTAGAGAATTCTTCCAAGACAAAAAAAAAACTGACAATTTGTGATCGCTACTGTCAAAACACTTGTGCATCTAGGACAGGGGTCTGCTACCTGAGGCTTCAGAGCCACTATTTTACCCCTCCATTGTATCCATCTGGTTAAAAAATAATATAAAATAAGCAAAGCTTGGTTTTATAAAGTAACTGTAGCCAAAATTAAGTAAGTAGTAAAGCAAAAAAGCAACTCAAGCTTTATGGAACTCATTCAAACTTTATGATGGTATCCACTCCACAACTTTTCTGATCAAGGTATCTATAATGCTTCAGTCAATTTGGGTGGTGCAGCTTCATAGTTTACCAAAGTCATGCAAAAACATTTTGACAGATACAAATATAACCAGAATTCCTATTTTAAGGCAGATTTTTAAATTTAGAACAAATTCAAGGATATCGAATTTGCCCTTGGATTTGAAAAAAATTTGGTTAGGGTTACTAAATTGGCTCTGACTAGAATTTTATTAGTAAGATTTGCACATTTCTAGCTGGTTTGAACCTAAAAAAAAAACAAAAAAAAAAAAAACAAAAAAAAAAAACTTTTTTGTAATCATAACTTGATGGTTTGAGATGAACCCATTTTGTACATGGCGTCTTATTTTGAGGGAAGCCTCTGTCAAAAATCATACGTATGATGAAAATGTATGAACTATTTATGCCAAAAACACAAATGGTCATTTATATTCATCATAATAGTAACATTAATATAAAAAAAAGGGTGAAATAAAATATGTCTTTGTGGTCAGTGGGAAACTGACTCTTTACACGTTGAAGGTTGCCTCTGATCAAGGAAAAAGATCAAGCAAAATGTGATACCTTTATGTTTTAAACTCACCTTCATGGCAAAGCTCTTCCCACAGCCAGGATGAGCACAGCTGAAAGGCTTCTTCCCCTCATGGTCTCCCAGAACATGACTCTCCAAGTTGAAGCGCCATGTGAACTTCCTGTCACAACCTTCTCTGGGGCATGAAAGAAGCCTCCTCACCTCAGAGTGGACACGCAACTCATGCAGGTGCAGGAACCACTTGTTGCTGAAAAGCCTTTGGCACTCTCCACATGGCACCTTAACTGGAACAGCACACATTCAAACGCAGTTTTAACATATTTGTTTGAAATAAGTCAAATCTACCTTGATGTTCTTTTTTGTGCTTCTGAAGCTCAGTCCACGTTTTAGCCTGAAAGGGACACGCCTCAATGTTGCAGGAATAACCTAAAATCAGGAGATTTGTGTTACATTTTTCTAAAATTCAAGTTAAAAACATTGGGTTTGTCAACCAACCTTGATGCACTTTCTCATGGTGCTTCCTTTTTCCATGGCTGAGAAATTCTTTAGCACATCCAGGAAATCTACAACTATTAAAAGAAGTAAATATATGCCACATATAAAAGCATTTGTGGCATTAGTTACTCACTGAAATGCAAACAGAGGTTGATGCTCACACATGTGAGCTTTCAGCTGGTTTCTTTTGTGGAACTCCTTTCCACATCCCTCATGATCACACTGGAAGAAAGTCAGCATCTCAAAACAAACATTTTGCATTGTAGATTTGCAGAAAAGCAATTGCCATACATGAAAGTGGTTTTTCTGGAGCTCCTTGACGTTGGATGCATGGTTCTTTGTGATAGGATTCTCCTCACGATGACTCAACTCATGCCTGGTGAGCTGATGTTGAGTGTAGAAACTCTTGTCACAGTTTCCACAGGAAAATGGTTCCTGAGATTGAAATAAATATGCTAAAATGTTAATGTTACTATTCATTTGAGCATTTTTTTTCATGCTTTGACCTCTGAGACACTCACCAATGTGTGTTTGCACAGATGAGCCTCTGGCTCCAAAGGTTTGCAATCAGAAAAAGAACAGGAATAGGTTTTTTGACTTTGCAACTTCTCTCCCATATTTAATAAATTGTCAGGTGTAATGTTACAGAAACAACCCAAAAAAAACCCCTATTAAGCAGCAGGACCCTAAAATCCCACAATCAGATTCCCACCTGAGTCTAATTTAAATTATTGGAACATACCATGTGTGGAAGAAAAAGGGGCTTCTTCTTCTTAAGAGAAAACAAGTTGAAAACTAGAAAAGTTGCATTACCTGCAATAATGCTAGTGTGAATACTTTTCCTGAATGTGTTAATTGAATATGCTGAAGCTTTTTGCTGAAGATGCTGAAGAATTTGCTTAAAATGATAACGCTATTTGCATGCTGCTAAGATTGCTAAATATCTTAAAGTTGCAAAAATTGCAGATTTTGAAGAATTTATTAAAAAATTTGCAAAAATTCTGTAAAATCTAAAAATGCATAAAGGTATAAAACTCCAAATTAAAAAAAAAAAATCAGCCAAATCAACTAATTAGCCAAAAAAGCTAGCATTTGCCCTTAAAAAACCCAGTAGTTGCTAAACCTTTCAAAATTTTGAATGGTGTCCATCTGAAAGTATGGAGAAGTTCACAAGTCTTAAAGTGCACAAAGTTTTTCAAGGATTTGAGCAATTTCTCATTCACTTCCTATGGGCATATTTTGCTCAATATTTCAAAAACTTTAAAGTTTACAAATGACGAAATGCTAAACATTTTGATACCAGGATTGTTGAAATTGTTGAAAGTGTGATTACGTTTTTATGCACCAAAAAACATACGGAAAGGAGCAGGAGAATCACTATAGTGTGAATGCTGTTAAGAATTCATGCAATTACTGCACAAACTTTATCAAAAAAAAAAAAAAATACCAATCTTGATTTTTTTTTTAAAAGACCCACAAAAATCAGATTCTGAAAATCCAACTTCTTAAAGAGTCAGAAAATATTTTCAGTTGAGATAATATTGATATTGAATGTAGTCTGTTTGCTAATTCACGTAAAAAAATGTCACTCAGGCGGCGAGTCTCTGCTGGATGTGCTCATATCTGCTGATCAGCTGCATGGTTCACAGACAGGGAGCGAGGCGACTGACTGTCTCCATTAATCAGACACAGTCAGGATTTACTCCTCTAATCTTCGGCTTATCACTACTCTAATAACGCTCTCTGATAGCTGTGATTTATTGTTGCCAGAAACTGCTCTGTAGGGAGATCTTTTAAAACCCATAAAGTAGAAACGAAAACTTCAAGCAGAAAAACTTTTGCTGCAAATCTGTTGAAAACTATGTTTTTACCACCAATTATTGAAAGTGGTATTTTATTTCATTTAAAAATTCCAAATCTGACACTAATGTTGAAGAAATACAGAAATAGGCATTTTTTGTCACTGGTAAATACAGAATATTTGTTTAAAAGGTTCAAACTGAAGGTGATAGACACTCCATTAGGCAAAAAATATTACAAAAAATCTAATAAAGTTATTTTTTGTATGAGAATCAATAACATTTTTGTATTTTTCATAGCAAAAAGTAATTTATTTTATGAAGTATACTTGATTAAAAGTATACGTAAAGCAAAAAATATCATGTACATGTAGTGTAGGATGTATACTAACTGAGTACTTTTTACTTTTTATATTATTTATAAGTAAACTTCAAGTTTACTGCCTCAGTTTTTGTATGAACAAAGTACACCTAACTACGACTTCTTTTTGCAGCTTTTGTTGACTCAATAAGTTGTTTTTTTCCTTTAATTCATCATGTATTTTCTAAAATTCATTTATTTTGCTCTTATGGTGCAGCATATTTTTCAATACCCCAAAAAAATGATCATATTTTAACACACTTTTACTTTAAAAGTTAGATTTATTCTTTAACGTTGACAAAAAAAAAAATACACAAACAATTCAAAAACCCTATCTACCTGTCCAAACATTCCAGATCACCCTTTGTGCCCGTGCCCTGCTCTCATGAGAAACCTTTGACTGACTTTCGTGAACAAGGCCTATTGAGAGCCTGTTGGGTGTTACCTCCCACGCTTCAGGTATGTCCGCCTGGGTCAGCTGACGTCGCTCCAACAACACAACAAACACGCCACCAACCCCACGGCTGCCTCTATCAGTGCTGCCAAGGGGACAGGATCAATACAGCTGGGCTAGTATCCACGTTTGAGGCCGTGCCTACACCTGCAGGTCGTGCCTGATAACCACAAAGACGCATAGAGATAGACTTTCCTGCAACTTTGTCAAACCTACGTCTCTACCACACTTTCTGACTATTAAATGAGTCACTTTGGATGCAATGCTAAATACACTCCCTACTCATTATAATCTCCTCTTTCATAAATAACTCTTTCTTGAGTCCTGAAGAAGTTTAGAAAAGGTAGGAATCCCGATTATTGTGAAATGTCATATCTGCATCTGTGCCCACGAGCCATTATCTACTGTTTGCGTGAGTGTGGGGGGGTTAATATGTAACAGGTGGGTCGATACAGCTGCTTCGAACTGCTGTCTGAGCTGACAGACTCAATCTGTGTGTGTCAAACGCGTGTGATTAAAGAGTCCACAGCTTTTATCCGCAGGCCGGCTCCGTCCGCTCCCCTCCCGCTTGCTTGCTTTCCCTGTCTGTGTATTTGCTTTGCTTTTCTTCAATCAGTAACTCCCATGAGTCAGTGCCACGCATGAGCTTGCTGTGCATCAGGGAGGAAACACTCATATTTTCTGAAAATATTGTAGAAAAAGTAAAGAAAAAACTCCCTTTTGGTGCAGATTTCGCTCATATCATTTTGAATTATCGAAATTTAAAGCTGTAAAAACAAACCAAAATATTCCCTCTTACTTATCTTAATACTTGCAGTAAAATCTAAACTGCCAATCAATACCAAGAGCTTTAGCTGCCAACCTGCTCATTGATTGATTACATTTTGTTTTTCCTCCGGCTTTTTTTTCTTCTGATTTTATCTTTTCAGGCTGTTGGACACTTATTTATTACTCCACGCTGATAAGGCTGGTGTCTGAATTCCCTGACCTTAGCCAAATAAAGGTTATGAAGGTGAAGAGCAACAACCTCTGCAGTCTAATCTACAGAAGAAAGAGAGCAACCATTGTTGAGAGCGTTCTAACATCGGCAGCAGACTTTTTTCTTCTTAGAAATGAATCCCTGAAGAAATTTTCATACAAATTCCTTTTGCTAGGCGGGATTTTTTTTTCTTTCTTTCGTTCTGGGCTTTTCCGTCTCTGTAAACTGGTCCTAATTTGTGCAAATATTGGGTAAAAGGTGGGATGAGATAAGCTATTAGTCACATAACCAGTCAGCCATACAGCCTCCACTGATTAAACAGCACACATTAAGTGCTCCACGCACACACAGGTATGAACCCTCGTCTTACTTGCAATTTTTACAGAAATAATGCCATTTATTTCCCAATAAATACTCCCAGTTTGTCCATAATCGAGTTGAGCAGATGGAATAAATACAAACTTTTATTGATAATGTTTATTAAATAGTTTTCACATATATTTTACTTTTATTTATTTGCTTTTTAAGTAAGACTGATCGTTCTAAATATATATTTTATTAAAAAACATTTCAAGGTTTATATCAACTTCTGTTAGATGCAGAAAAAAAGCCTTAAAGTTGAAAGTATTATAAAAAATAAATGGATTTCTGAATCTTTTGTCCTTCCAATAAATCCCCAAAAATGCTAAGCTGTTCTAAACTTAATTTAAAGCAATTTAATTACCCTTAAATTTGAATTAAAATTCAAAATTTTACACAACAGTCTGCATATGTGATAAACTATAATATGTTAGTTCCTTTATTTCTGGTCATGAGACATTATAAAACAATTATTCCAAAAAGAATAGTTTATTTTCTTGTTGTTATCCCAAATTTTAATGCCAATTATATCTTTATCAAGGCTTACATATTTTAACTCTTCAGAAACCTGGCAGCCTGCCTTTAAATCTCATAAAAGGGATAATTTTAATCATTTTAGCTTTAACATTATCCGCTTTACACTGATAAACGACATGTAACTAAATAAGGCCGATTTCAAATCGGTTAAGTCAACAAAAGCTCAAAGATGGAAAAGTCTGTTGTTATATCACAAAATATGCAATCCTGATATGCCTTTAATGACTTTTTCCAGATAACTTTAGATATATATTTATAACTCTAACAGGTTGCATTATCATTATTTGCTCAACCTATCCTGCAGCAAATGTGATTATTCCTCCTCATTGCACATTGTGGTGCACACTGCCACCTACTGCAGACCAGAAGGTTGTTGTCAGAGCATCCAAATCCACTACACAGCAAATGTTTCATTTACTTGTCTCACAAATATAAAAATATATCTTTCTGAAATAAACAATTTAACTCCTAAACAAATAAACATGTTTTTTCAATGTAAAGAACCAACATATGGTCATGCATTTATTTAATACCTAAAGCAGGGGTCTGCAACTTTCTGCAACATTAAGCTTGATTTCTTACTGACCATCCAGAAGGAAACACTAAAAATTCTTACCTCGTGTTTTAGAGAAAAAAAGGACACAGGTTTGTATTTATGTTATTGTAAATAATTAGGTCAAACATGTGAACTATTGGGTTTTCTGTATGAAAAAAAAACAATTGAGTTTTGTTTTTTTTTTTTTGCCAAAGATGTAGGATTCACATAGCTTGCCTTCAAAATAAAAGACACCCCATCCCACGTAGGACAGGGATGGGCAAACCTTTTGACTTGTGGGACACAAAAGGTTTTTAAATTTGGTAGGAACAAATGTGTGGAGTGTTTTGGTTATCCACCTCATTAGAGAAAGAAATAACATATAATCTAGACAAAAACATGCTTTAATTTTGATTGAAAATATATTTTCTTTAAAACAGAACATTTTTTGCACCAAGAGGTAGATGTACCCCAGATAAAACACAAACTTAGAGAAGTGTTGCATTCATGTGACGTTTAAATGATTTGAAAAATGTCTGACTCAGATAAGTAAACATTTTTCCAACACCACAAGAATGCAAAATCATTTTCCACATTAAGACAAAGGTCAACTTATTTTTAGTGTATCGTTTATGGGGGAGACACAAGAATTACAGGAAAAAGAAAACATTATTAGGGATTATTCTAGTCTGTTGGGGCAGATTAAGTAGTTTAATGAGCAACATATGACCCCCAAGCTGTAGTTTGCCCACTCCAGACATAGGAACATTTAATGAAGCACATTCAATAGCATGTGGTGTGATGGGATTTTAAAAATATATATATTTTACTGTTGGTGCATCTCATCCAGAAACTTGTAAATTGAATAAAATTAAATCAGAGCTAATTAAGTGATCCTTACTGTATTTTTGGCCCATATATCACACTTAAAATCTTTAAATTTTGCTTAATAATAGACATCCTCCTTTATCAATCGGTGCACTGACCTCATATTGATTTTCTGTGGTAAATGGAGCTCAAAAATCTGTCAAAATGGTACAATAGGAAGAGTCAGTGCTTAAAGGAGGATTATGGGTACTGTAGTTAGGTGCCTGGTGCAGCAATTCTCTGATTTACTGTTACTGAATGAGTGTAACTTATCAAACTTTTGTTTTGCTTGATGCACATGTCTAAAAAGTTACTTTTAAAAATGACTATATTTCAAATAGAACTTTAGGCTGCAAACCTTCAGACAAAGAACGATCTGTGGATTTCTGACAGATTAAACATCTGTTGCAGGTTTCTGGTTCATCTCCATTTTTCATTTCAGAATAATTTAGTCAATTGGACGGGGTAGGAAAACTTTACAAAATTTGCACCCAACTTCAAAGCTACATTTACTTACTCCACCAGAAGATTGGGACAATATCTACTGCAAACTGACAGATTTCAACTAAAATTGGATTTTTGGACCATTTTGTGTTAATTCTAACCATTAGGTTTTTTTTTTTTTTAAAATCCTGCATAAATGAGTCATTTTCTATAACAAAGTTTCTTCTATGTTTGCACAGGATGTTTTTGTGCATTTATGAGGTACATGTATATATACTACCATGTAAATTTATGTCCAAGAACCTGATTTGATTTCACTAAAGCTTGGTTTTATTATCTGAATGTCTTTTATTAGTTCACTAATTTCTATTGCAAGACTTGGATTTGACAATAGGAAACATCTGTAAATTGCACCCCCTAATGTTTTCTTTACAGTTCAGATATTTAGACATGAACCGGTGAAGTGCTTGTGCTACATCTGCTGGTCACTCTCAGCTCGCCGGTGAAATGAAATGACTTTGATTTCATTTTACTTGTAATCAAAGGAGGCAAATCATCACTGAGTGACAGCTCAAAAGATCATAAAGTAAAATAAAATAATAATAAAGACAATCGGGTGTGTACAAAGTTCTTCAATTTATTGAGTACTTTATGCCATGAACTCGTAAGGGATGGGCTCCAGGAGCTGAGGCTCATTTTTCTTTGTGCTGACAAAGTGAGCATTACGAGGAGGAGCAGGCTGAGGAGACAAAAAAAAAAAAACAAATTATACACAATTTCAAAACAAAGCTCAAGATATTTATATCTGTTTATTTAAATACTCATTCCTGTAAAATTCTACTACTACCTACCTCCAAGCTTTTTTGTACATCAATCATGTATATATCTGCATATTACAACTAACATTTATTTTTTCTAGATCCTTATATTCCATAATTATTTGTATATATCGTTACATATTTTATACTATGTCTTTGCAACATTTCTCTTTGCTTAATTTCTTCTTTGCACTGTAACGGTTGCTCCAATTTCACTGTCCTTGTGATAGTGACAAAGCCCTATCTTTAGAGATAGTTTCTGTAAATAACTGCTTAAAGTTGTCTGTTCTTAAAAAAACTGAAGATCTCTAATTGAAAAAGAACATTTACAAACTTTTTTAATTATTGTCTTCTTCTGATCCCCCCACAACAGAAGGGTCATTAAGGTCAGCTCGTACCTGGCGCTTCAGCTCCACCCAGGTGCCTTTCTGCTTGGCCTCAAGTTTCTTGGCCTCATTCTCTTTGACGCGCTGCAGGAAGCTGTCTCTGCTCTTTGAGTGCTTTACATGCTCGATGCGCACGTTAATCCTCTTGGCCAGGATTTTTCCTCTGTGAAAAATACAAAATGAAAAAGTCGTGATAAACTTAATAAGTGAGCAATTTATTATTTTTCTGAATGTGTACTAATTTGTTTTGTACACAACATACATAAAATAGTAAGTTCTGTCTGTCTCCTACACAAAGTCCCAGCACAAACACAAAGTTGGGCTGGGTAATGTAAGGATGAACTACTTTTCCCCACATGAATGACCACCGGGGACAGAAAGGTTCCTCGTGGCAAAGTGAAAGTGGGGTGAAACCAAAGAAAAATACAGACCAAAAGTATTTGAACGAACATGAATCCAACAATCCTCAACTCTGGAGATGTCAAATGCAACACCTAAATAACACACTCTCTTTGACATACCGCAACTCTGACCATTTATGCAATATATGTGAACAAGTTGATTCTGGCTTTTCATATCAGCTTTGTATCGAAATGCAACACGTTACTAACGTAAAGTGTTGCAGACCGGTGTAGAGCCGTTTTTCTCTACGACAGCGCATTGATCACGTAAACTGTCAGACTGTATCAACGCTAGGGCTGAAGCTCCGGTGTTAAAGGATAACGTGCGGGAACATTTAATGCCTAGTCAACTAAACCATTTTAATTTGCTTAAGAGTAAAGTAAACAGATGGGCTAAATTAATATAATCTTACTCCATTTCCTCTAGTTATACAGGAGGAGTTAAGGCTGTACAGTTCACGCCAAAATAGCAGATAAATTCGACTTTTTTGCATCTGTCAAAATGACAGTTTCCACAACATTAACCCAAGACTGTCTTATATTCTTCTAATAATTCAGTAGATTTTTGTATAAGCAGTAATGCACAAATGCAAAAGCAGAAAATACAAAAAACTTTGTTCATCAGTGATCACGTTAAAAGAAGTTAGATCTTGTGTTCTTTAGCCTGTGTCAATCAGTGCAACTTCATTGAAACATGCATCCATTTGTTAAAAATTAGACTGAAAATATGTATTATTCACAACTAACATTTTCATGTTGTAAAAAACATTACAGCTTCCAAAAACTGAAGCTCTTAAAGAAAATACATCTTTCCTAAGTTCTAAAATAACTCATCAAGTACCAAAGCAGATTCAACTTACTTGACTTGCTTGTTGACGATGATGCCAACAGCATGCTGGGTAACGTTGTACACGCGTCCCGTCTTCCCATGGTAGCATTTATGAGGCATACCTTTCTGAATGGTACCTGTGCCCTAGAACGGCAAAGCAACAAAAACAAGATTGTAACAACAAAAAACAACAAAATGATACAAATGGGTAGGATAACTTTTTATGTTTTTATTCAGCTGTCAGAAAAATCTAATGCAATATCAAGTGTATTAAAAAAATATATATTTTTTTTTATTAAAATAACAGATACTGTTATCTGTTAGTAAACTATAGAAAACAGAGTTTAGTAAATTATTTTTTTAAACTTCACTATTAAAGGTTCAAGTAAGAAACAAAAATCTCTTCAGAAGACTCTTGCCATGGCATACCTTTATGTCAACGATGTCTCCTTTCTTGTAGATCCGCATGTATGTGGACAGGGGGATCGGGCCTGTAGGATTTAAAGAGAGCTTTAGAAAACCTGTCACAATTCCTGAAATCTTAACTAAACAAAAAAAATAAATTAAAAAAAATCATGGAAAAATATTAAAGGAAGTACCATTCATTCACATTTTTCAATAGAAAGTAATATTACCACAATCAATTTAAACTTGTGACACAACAGTATGTTATAAAGAACATATTATAAGAATACATTTACATTTAAATTAAAAATAAACATTTGTAAGCAAATCAAATAGACTTAAGACTTATTTGTTTGTAAGAATGTGACCTATTAAAAAGCTTTAGATGTACTCACCATGCTTGCGGAATGGCCTGCTAAACATGTACCTCGTTCCCCTCCTCTTGCCTCTGGTGTTCGTCATGATGCCTAATTACTAACCAAAAATAATGCAAACAATTAATACATTTTATAATACATACAAAAAAGCCATTTAATTGTTAATATTTGGCCATCCTGGGCAAATAACTCAATGTTTTGTAGTTTAACATCTGATTTGGAGGATTGACCCTGAATGGTTGTCAAAAAATAACCTCATAGTCAACAAAAATAAAATATTTTATGTCCATACAGCCCAATCAAAATATTTCGTAGCACATTTAAGTGTAACAAAGGATTTTAATTATAAACCAAGTCTTACTTCAGGGGCACAACACCAGCAGGTGAAAACTTGTATGTAATGTAACATATCGTTAGTGGCATAAAAATGTGTGTATAATAAGAGTCTAAATCAAAGTAATACATATTTCATAAAAAAGAATAGATCATTTTGACGGCACGTTTGACAATACGGAAATTTAAAGCGTCAAACACGGCTGCAACTACAAAAATGTGTATAAAAATATATTAGCATGCACGAAAAACAGCGTTTCTAAGCCTAACAGGGCCGCATGGAGAGCCACGCCACTGGACATGCTAACATGCAACCTCTAAAATTTTACGAAATCAAACTTCAAGAAACATCACAATTACCGACAGCGAAGGTATTTGTATTCGTTTCGCGTGTAAGTCACTTTGAAAGGAATAAAAACTGTGAAGTTAATGAGAAAAAAGCGAATTTATTAAGAGGAGATCTTACCCCCGGTCTCAACAAGATGGCGGGTACGGCGGAAAGAGAGATTCAAGGCCCCCAAACTCCGCCTCGTCTTTGACGATTTAGGTAGACCGCAGTTTTGCCTGATTGAAAAGCTGAATTATGTATTTATGGGTCAATATGCAAACGTTGTAGACATGATGCATGTAAATAAATATATATCTGTAACTAAGCACTGTGAAGAATCATTAAGCAATTTTAATTCAATTTCAATTTCAAATTGCAAATTTAACAGTCGAAAGCAAAAACAGCACAAAACAAATCCAAAATCAATTTGTGAGTAAGTACTTTCAGTTTTTTTTTATTTAATCAGCCTAAATTATTGAAACGTTCTTTTCTTATTTGACTTTTTTTTCTTAACCAGTGTGTGTACATTTATTTCTTTGTTTGTTTGTTTATGTATTTGTTTATTTATTTATTTAATATGTTGGGCTACCCGCTGTCTTTCTTGTTGTTACTACTAAAATACATCCATTATTTTTAAATAGAAAAGTAAGCATTTGGCCATTGTCACCGTTCCACTCATAGACGTATAATAATACTTTGTTATACAGTCATTGATTCCACTTGAGTCTTTCCTATTAACACACAGGCAATCTGTCTTGCAGCAGCTGACAGCTCTCGTTTTCCAAAGAAAACCTCAACTTCTCAAGGTGTTCCTCCACCTGCTTCCCACTTTCACGACAGATCACAAACATTATGGTCCATGGAGATTTCTGTCTAGCTTCCTTCACCACTGTCTTTCAGCTTTCATACATGTCCTGCACAACCTCAGTAATCTTCTCTGCCACTCTTGACTTTCTCAATCAAACTCAATCTCCTCTCTCCTGTCATAGACTTTCTCTAGGTCTAAAAATACACAATGCAGCTCCTTCTGACCTTCCGTGTTCTTTACAGCAGCTTTCTCAAAGCCAGTATTGCATATGTTGTTCTCCTACTTGGTGTAAAACTATACTTTTACCCAAAAATCTTCCCTTTTAGTTTCCTCTTCTCTTTTCCATAACTTCATCTTGTGACTTGTCGACTTTATTTCTCCGTGGTGTTTTCTACTCTGCCAATTTCAGTTGCTCTGAAAATGGGCATTGTTTGTCAGATTGTCTGACTTTCCAAGATTTTTTTAAACAGCCCAGTCAAAATCTCTACTACAAACTATCCTCTTTCATCTTTCTACGGGTATGCTGTCTGGACCAAGTGACTTTCCACTATTCTTCCTCTTCACTCCATTTCATACCCTGCTGAAGATCCTGCCATTTCTGTCTTAAATGTACCACTCCCTCCTTACATTCAGCCTGTTAAACAAGTCATTGTTTGCCCTTTATTAGATCTTTGCCCTCTCAACCTTCACATTTTGATGCTTCTCACTGTACTCTAGTCTGCTCACTTCTGTCTTCTAAGAATTCATATTTTTCTTTGCAAACCTTTCTTTTGTAACACATTCCTGAAGTTCTTCATTCCATCGCCAAGACTCCTTACTTGTTTTCCTCATTCCATAAGACACAAGTATCTTCCTCTCCATCTCCCAGATTACTTTAGCCGTCCAGTCATCTTCATCTTCCATCTCATTACCATATCTAACACTTTTCTCCTCCAGAACCTTTTTAGCAAACTTGTCCTTCGGGATCACCCCTGCTTTCCTTTTTCCAGTCACATCACGATAAAAGAACTTGAACCTGCTCCAAATTTATTACCTTTTCTCCCTTTCAGTCTCTTGAACAAACAGGATGTCCACCTGTTTTTTCTCCATCATGTCATAAACTCTAGTATTCTCTAACAGATTCCTTCATTCAAAAATTATACTTAAAGTTCTGCACTTCTTTTTGTCTCCCTGCCAACTAACATGTTTTCCTCCTTGGACAAAAGTCCAATCTCTACTGGCACCAACAGTATAGGTGGTAGTCGTTGTTAACCTGGACGATGAATGTTCAGGAAAAAAAATTAGATTGATGATTTGTTCGGTTTAGGTGAGGCTTTACATATAATGCCCCTCTTGACAAAGCCCTCTGCATTGATCTGTACTTGGTACCGGGACACAAAACCATTGAATTGTGCCTCTTTGTGGTTGCAGCAATAACAACAATAATCATAGAAGTAGAAATAATAATAATAATAATAATAATAATAATAATAATAATAATAATAATAATAATAATAATTATTATTATTATTATTATTATTATTATTATTATATAAATAGAAATAATGACCATAAATGTACTTTCTAATAACACACGAAATTGAGATGCTCTGACCAAAAATACTGTTTGCAAAACATAGACTACATGTTGAACACAATAAATTATTTAATAAAGCTATTATATTACATATGTTAAATATATTTTTAAAATAGCTCTATTACTCATTCACACATATGACTTGTAGGGCTCGTAAAAGGGTTGACTGTCAGCAGAAGCGAAACCGGAAGTAAGGTGCGGTGAATGCTCTCGCGTCCAGTTCCGTCCTTCGCGAGCTCAGCAAAATTTCGTCCTCTCCAGCAGTCTTGTCAGCGCGCGGCGGTGTTGTGGAAGATGGCGCTAGCCGAATGGAAATCCTAATGACAGTTTCCAAATTTGCCTCTTTTTGTACCATGGTAAGTGCACAGCAGTTTTATCCTGTTATTATTAGGATGTTTTTGCGACGTAGAAACTGAGACTACTCTGTTATTTGCGGTTTAAATCTCGGAATTTTAAATGAAAGCATTAAAAATCGGATTCCCGTGCTAGCCAGGAGGACTCTGAAGCTAATCGAGCAGCCACCCTCCTCCTCCTAAGCCTCTACGCTTGCAGCAAACCATTGAATGTTTATATTTATGTTAATAGTTTACTTAAAGTTACTGTTTCATTATCTGTTCTAACATTTTCACACCCTATTTAGAAGTAGTGAATGTGCACCTGCTGTAGAGGTTCGTAGCTAGCTTGCTAATGTGAAGCTAAGCAGTGTTTCAGCTTCCCAGCAGCTGGATTAAGGACAACTTCCGATAAAAACACGTCCGGAGTGGGTTTTGAGGGAAGCTTTGAACATTGTAGTGATGCTGTAGCGTCAACAACTATCAAATAACAGTTTTTGTAATGTTAATGACGACATTGATTATTAGCTGCGCAGTTGTGAAGCTGCTTCAGCCTCAGTTTGCGGATTACATCTTTAGAAGTGCTTCTTCCCTCAGAAGTTGAAATACAAGCACCCTATTCGAACAGACTGTTATACTGTTGTTTATTACACACCTAAATTGTGGCATATTTGTAGGTACCGTTTTATGTTAACACATGTACTAAAAAAAGAAATTGTATTCAGGAATGGAGACTGTTTACACAAACAGCTGTGAAAGAATGGAGCTCAGTGAATTCCAGTGTGTGGTTGTGTTAGGATTCCACCAACAACAAGACAGTGGAATCATACCAACGTTGGAGTGACATCAATATAACCACTAAGCTTCTGACAGTTTTTGTGGGGTACAGGTCAGCAGATCATGTGGTACATGACGTGGAAATTTCTGCACCAAAGGGCTGATTCATTATAAAGCATGACATCACCAGACCTTGAAGCATTTAAGATGTGTTCTTTGGAGTAAAAATCCAGCCTCTCCATCTGGCAATCAGATGGATGTGTTTGGGTTTGATGTTTGTCTGACTGAATGAAGTTGAATTTTGTTGGAGGAAAGATTGGGTTTGTTTTTCGGAAACCAGGCTTGGATCCTTTGTTGTAGTGGAAGGAATTGTGAATACATTTTCATGATCTCAACTTTGTGGAAACAGTTTTGGGATAGACTTTTGCTGTTCCAGTCTGACTGGGTACTAAAACACGAAGTATTTGGCGTTTCATAAATGTTGTGCACAGATACCTCACCTTAAACTTTACGATGAAACAAAGTAAAGACTCTGAAGCAGATTTTTCATCCAATACCAGTGTCTGACCTCACAACAAAAACTCACTCTTAAATTTCTGGAAGGCCTTCTTAGAATATTAGAAGTTGTTGTAGACAAAAATGATGGAGTGACATATTAAACCCTATGGATTATGAATGGCATTGAACTTAAAATATATTAGTGTGAAGGAAGATGAGTAAAATACTTCTGGTAATACTCTTAATATAATTTTCATAGTCCAGGAATAAATATATTAAATAAAAGGAATTGATTAAAAATAAATTGTTAGGTTTGTGTACCTCTACCTACATGTTGTTTTGGCTTTGTTGTTTTTTTGTAAACAAGTTATGGTGCAGACTGATCACTTTAATTTAAAATAGGTACTTTCATCAATCAGATACACCTGATTGATGCACAAAGCTATGTTTCTTTTAACTAGTCTATTTTGTTTGTGAAAGCAAATCAAGATTGTGGAGCAACACAACACCAAACCCTTTAAAGACCCACTCCAATGAAAATTGTGTTTTTAGCATAACATTTTTCTTATGATGGACTGGAGGGCATATATAAAATAATTTAAGATTAAAACTGCAATTCTGAGTATTCCTTTATTCCAAGTTCAGTTTTTTGATGCAACCGCGATGGATGGGTCAAAGTGTCCATGCTGCGCTCCAGTTCTGATTCATCCACTTGCAAACAATTAGATACATTAACTTCTTAATTTTCCTCATCTGAACTATAAAGCTCCGATATTTCTCATAATTGTATTTCTTTATTTTTGCTACGCTAGTGTTAGCTTGGAGTTGTGAGGGGGTGTAAGCTAACGGGAAGAGTGTAAACAAAGGGATCATGGGATATCATTGTGTGGTTACTTCCACATCAACAGTCCCAAAACCTGCATAATCATAATTAAAAGAATGGGGAAAAATATATTGTTTGAGTGGGACTTTAACCCTTATATTTACTTCAAAGTTGAGCTTAGTTTTAGTGTTTCCACCCCCTTAGAAGAGACGTAATCCTACCTTTAGTTTAACCCATAACATTGTTGCTTATTAAATGTTACCAAGTTATAAAATGGCTTCAAAATATTGATTTATTTTCATAGCTCAGGCTGATAGTTTCACCTGAACACAGTCTAAAATAAGTTTCAATTAAATAACTCTTTGTAACAAGATTAGATGCTGGTTTGTGAAATAAAAAAAAACATCTGTATGTAATAATAATATTGGAAATAAATGGTTTGGGGCTTTGAAACATCAGCTTGTCAACTAAAATGTAAATGTAATCTTTAAAATCATGTTTGCATATAAATTTGTTTATTATGTGTTTCTGTTTTTTTAACAACGGTACAGTGATATTGGTGCTTACTTGTATGATGTTTTTGTGTAGGGCGCCAATGCCTCTGCTCTGGAGAAAGAGATTGGATCTGAGCAGTTTCCGGTCAACGAGCACTACTTTGGTCTGGTCAATGTAAGTGACTAATTAAAATGATACTCTTAGGTTACTGTGTTTGTATTAATTGCTCAGCAGCTTATTTATTAGCACTCGTCTCATTTTTTTTTTTATGAAATCACGTAAACTTTATTTTATCGTATGAGATTTTTAACATTTACTGTTTGTTTGGAAATCCTAGTCATAAGTTTGGCTAATCGACATATTATTTTGACTGATTGTTATGATCTTTTTGTGTTTTTAGTTTGGGAACACCTGCTACTGCAACTCGGTGCTGCAGGCCCTTTACTTCTGCCGGCCGTTCCGGGAGAAGATCCTGGCTTACCGCAGTCAGCCTCGACGGAAGGAGAACCTGCTCACTTGCCTCGCTGACCTGTTCCACAGTATTGCCAACCAGAAGAGGAAAGTGGGTGTCATACCACCCAAGAAGTTCATCACACGGCTACGCAAGGAAAATGGTGAGTGGAGAACTTATAAAAAAAGAAGATATTCCTCACTAGAACAGATAAATAAGTATTTTTGATGTCTCCAGCTTGTGGATTACAAATAATATTTACTTGAAACTCTATTAAAATTTCAGAGCTGTTTGACAACTACATGCAGCAGGATGCCCACGAGTTCCTGAATTATCTGCTCAACACTATTGCTGACCTGCTTCAAGAGGAAAGGAAGCAGGAGAAGACCAATGGCCGCCTCGCCAATGGTACATTGGACTCCCAAAATAACAACAGCAATGCTACACCTGCACCCACCTGGGTCCATGAGATCTTCCAAGGCACTCTGACCAATGAAACCCGCTGCCTCACCTGTGAAACAGTGAGATACATTATATATTTCATGTTTGGACCTTTAACAGCTTTTTGTAAATCTTGTTTGCTAAAGATAAAAAAACATACTAATAGGCTGTTTTAAGATAATTGGTTTAATTTATTTCAAGTTTCTCTTCTTTTTCTCAGATAAGCAGCAAGGATGAGGATTTTCTGGATCTTTCTGTGGATGTAGAACAGAATACCTCCATCACTCACTGTCTCAGGTAAGGAAACTTTGTTTCTTTATGTCATATCAGAATTTTTTCTTTTTTTTTTAAATCAAAATCACATTTTTTAACTCCAGTTTCTTTAAATTTCAATATTTCTTAGTTAAAATGCAAACGGACCTCAAATCAAAAGGAATCGAGCAGTTCTCATGATTTTTTTTCAGGTTAAAGCAGTTGTAGATGTTTCTTGATAGCTGCAGCTGATATCTCAGCCTTGTGTTGAGAAGCGTTCAGCTCAGCTGTGATGAACTGTGGAAGCTGTAGATCCATTAAAGCCAGCTGTCCCTGGTGAAAGTTTGTAAGGCCATCAAGTGAAAAATGATGTGGGTGTTGGCAACCATTTTTTACCTTTTATCATGTTGGCTCTGCAAAAAAAAAAATCAATCCACCCAGCCTGCAGTGATAATATTTACTGCCGCAGCAAAAAAGGACCTGTGCAGTTATCCAAACCTCAAAGTGTAATGCTGAGTCCCAAACTTTGCTAATATGTCTATTACAGCTAAATAATATTCATAGATGCTATGAGAAAGTTGGTTAGTTTTAGATAATTAGAGCTTTATAAATTATCTTGCTTTACATAACATTTTCTAGCATATATTAACCTTTTTCCTTTTTCTCCCAGGGGTTTCAGTAACACAGAGACGCTCTGCAGTGAGTACAAATACTACTGTGAAGAATGTAGAAGCAAGCAGGAGGCGCACAAGAGGTCGGTGGTTCAAGATTCTATTAGTTTCTAGCACATACGTTGTGATTAAGGCCAGGTGCTAACTCCTTCTTGTGTCGTTTTGTTCTTAGGATGCGTGTAAAAAAGCTGCCAATGATCCTGGCTCTGCATCTAAAGCGCTTTAAGTACATGGAGCAGCTGCAGCGCTACACCAAACTGTCCTATCGCGTTGTCTTCCCCCTGGAGCTCCGCCTCTTCAACACTTCTGGAGACGCCACCAATCCTGAGAGGCTTTACGATCTGGTCGCAGTTGTAGTGCATTGTGGGAGGTATGCATGAGGAGAAACGGGCAACAATGCCAAATCATCACTATAGGAACCCCAGAAATGGAAACTAATAATTTTAACTATTTAATTTTTGGCAGCCTAACTACCGCTGTGGGTCCATACTGATGATTATATGACAATTATGTACATTTAAGTAACACAGTTGTTGAGAACGACTGTTATTCATACAAGAACCAGCACATTTATGTTCTTTAAACTACCGGTATGTTGCTTTGATCTCATGCGAGGTGTTGTCTATGGGCTCGAATCAGGATCACCTTAAAGTGGATGAAGAACCGGGTTGTACATTTAAAGATAAAACAAAAGAAAATTAGAAAACATTTTTAAACTTGAAGGAAATTATTGAAAATGTGAAGAATAATATCTTTAAAACTTTGAATTTATTTATTTATTCACATTAGAGGAGGGATGACACAGGCGGGGTCAACAACAGATGCTGTTTTGGAGCGGAAGAGACGTAGACATCGAATGTATTCGGTTGAATATTGCAAAAAAAACAACGTTCGGCTTTGTTGGGAATGATGCCAAACAGTGGCGCGTGATTATTGACTCCTTTCGCTTGCCATACGCAATCATCATGTAAAATCTCGAAAAATTTACACTTTTATATTTCAAATATTCGACTTTTTATGTAATATATATATATATTCAGCTTTACCACTTTGTTTTTCAAGTTTTCAATATATTGTTTTTTCTTCTTCCAAATTTTATTTTTCAAGTTTTCGATGTTTCTTTTAAGTTTCAAATATGTTTTTTGTTTATTGACCTTTTTTTTCTCCAAATTGCAATCTGAATGCATTCACTTCAAGCTGGTTTGATCCTATAGTTGTCCCTGCGTGACACCTGACTATGACTTTGAATAATAATATTTTATTTCCTTTTAGTGGTCCAAACAGGGGTCATTACATTGCCATTGTAAAAAGTCACGACTTTTGGTTGCTGTTCGATGATGATATTGTTGAGGTGAGTCAGCTCATTTCCATCCAAGTATATTTTATTTCATTAAAAAAATACTCTTTTAAATTCTCCTTTCTGTTCTGCTCTTTGTAGAAAATAGATGCGCAAGCCATAGAAGAATTCTACGGACTCACTTCTGAAATCTCCAAGAACTCGGAGTCAGGCTACATCCTCTTTTACCAATCCAGAGATTAAAACGCAGACCCGAGTCTTTCATAAAACGGGAAATATTTCCCTCCTGTTTTTTTGAGGGGAGACGCAGACTGCAAACCACATCACAGCCGCCTGCATGGTGTCATACCTGCCTGCACAGCTGTAACTCATATCTGCTCTGCAGCCCAGCCGTGGACGTTCCCCGTCACATACCAGCCGACCCTGCTGGCCTTCATGTCCTTCCTCTTCTCTCATCCTCCGCCGCTGCTGCTGCTGCTACCGCCGCCGCCGCCGCTCGGACTATGAGACGATTATGAATAAAACTGTGTCAAGATTGTTTTTGAAAAAAAGAGTGAGGGTTGTACAGACGTTGGTTGTATGAGTAGTCCTCTAGTTTTTGCCTCGGGTGTGGGATGAATGGGTATTTAAATCATATAATGTAAAACTGGCCCTTCATTTCCCATATTATAAACTGGAATGGAGATTTTTTTTTGATCATGGATGTAAAGGAGGATGCATGGGAAGGTGGGTGCTTATATAAGAAGCACTCGACTGTGTATTTCTACAGTGTACAGAATGGTATTTGTATAAATATTACAAGAAGATATTATTGGGAAATGTCAGACCTAGAAAAGACGTATTAACACTATGGTGCACTTTTGATACCGTTTTGTAGGTGTTGGCAAGCTTAATGTGAGGGTTTGCTTGAAAAAGCCTGTTGTGAAGCGATCATTTTCTGTTTTAAAGAAAAAGAAATAAAGTCGGTAAGAGAGATGGGGGGGTTATGTGCTTTTTGAGTCCCACAGGTGTAGTGATGACTCATAGGGGGCTCTCGGTCTCCATCTTGTGGCGCTAAATGGTATTGCAACATTTTTTATTTATTTAATTTTTTTTATCAAAAACGCTCACGTGCCTGTTGGGTTATAAATTAAAGATTAAGGAGAGGAGATAAAGAAACCTCCTCCATGAAGGACAGAAGGACACATCAGGGTTGCTGTTAATAGCTCAGACAACCAGAATAGAAATCAGGAGGAAGGTTCAACCTGAAACTTGAGTAGAAAACTATAAAATGTTCCGATGATCCCAAAATAACTTAAAAGGTAAATCAAATGTGTTTTTGAGCGCAAACATCAGGAAATTCAACCAAATCTGTCCTTGGAAGAGCACCAGACATGAAGAGGTTTCAACCAATCTCCGGCAGTCTGGCTCTTCTGGGACTCCTCCTTCATCATCATCACCCCCTCCTTTCCCCGCGCGCCTCCCGTTCCTCCTCGCTGCTCTTCTCGCCGCTCCTCCTCACAGCACCACCACCGCAGTCCGTTACCGGTCTCATAACCGAGCTGCGCCGCATCGTCCCCGACATGAAGAGAGCGCGAGGCTGCTGCGCCTCCATCTAGACTGGGGGGAGGGGGAGCGTCTCACCGCGTCAAGGTAAGGCGCGAGCATCCTCTGGAAACATGCTGCTTTGTTGCTTATAATGGTAGCTGTAGGGATGGGGGGTGGGGGGTATGGCCGGCGGGGTGATATATGCATGCTGGGAGAGATGTTTCCATGACGGGTGCGGTATCTTCTGTAAGGAGCGGCAATTATCCCCATCACCATGGGCAACCAGGCTGCCGTCCTGCCCTGAAAGTTGCTGCAAAGCAGTTCTTCTAATTTAATTTACATTCATTTAGAGCCCTTTTGCATGCATTCTTGAAGGCCTCTTTGCTCTAACAGTGTCTAGGTTCAATGCCCCCCTAAAAACTCAAAGCCTTTGGAGAAAAATATGTTATACTTGAGTTATATTTGTTGTTTTGAGTGTTAAATAATCAAGTCTTGAATTTTTGTTAAAGTTGCAGAACCCTGAGCGGAGCATGCTCCTGCCTCGTGTGCTCTCATAACCCAGGACATAAAGTACTTTATGCAGGAATCCTTTAGTTGGTTGTGCTGTGGGATAACAGGGTCTATGAATGTCATAAAGGTGATTTTGACTGAAAAAAAAAGAAAATTTGCAAAAAATATGTCACTTTTTGTATTTTTCTTTAGTTACAGTTCATCTTAACGATCATATGTCAATATTGGTTCATTTTTATCAATCCGATTCCCTGACCTAAAACCGACCCATAGCCTAAAATTCAACCAGTGTGACTCAGTCATAAATACCTGGTACTGAACAGTGCAGGTGAAGTTTTCCAGATTCCTTGTATTTATTGATAATCAAGTGTAAATTAAATATGTGTGCAAGTTCACTGTTTTTCCACACAAAATTATTACAAAACGAACATCATTAGAACACTCTACCATACTGTATGGTCACACGTCTGCAATATTCAAAGTAAAGATGGTTACATGTGTTACATGTGTGATGTCCCCTTTGTTGTCATTTGGTCGTTTTTACATTATAGTCAAATAAATCTATCGCACCTCAATCCAAATGGTATCTTCCATTATCAATATAATACATTTATTTAATTTTTAAACGATTTTACGATGGTATAGGTCAGGAGTCAGAAACCTTTAATAGTGAAAGAGCCATTTGGGCTCAATTTTTACTGATCAAAACGTAAGGAGCTGCATAGTCTTACTTGAATTTGGATTTGCATTCATGACCTTCTGTATTTTTTAATAATAAATATGAATTATGCCAATTTTTTGGCACAAACAAAAGCAAAAATATAAAAAGAACCTTGTATCTCTCAAAATGTGATTTTTTTTTTAAACCAGTGTTGTACAGCACAAGATAATGTGTGCTTTTAACTCGTAAAAGATCAAACTTTTTAACCAAAGTTTTGCTTTGCATATAAAATCTGTGCATTTTGGAGGTAGCGTTGAGCAAACAAGACGTCTTCAATTCAACAGGGATGTAAAAATGTACATAGTTTATCATCTATGTGCACCTTAGCCATCAATTTATAAATGCTAAATAAGTAATCCTTATTTTTAAAAACAAAGCATTTTTTTGTTCTTTTTCCTCTCTTTGTCCTCAGCCATCTTACATTGCTGGGTTTTGTTATTTTAGTTTGGAGTTAGATCTTGGTAGTCTTAGTTTTCAGGCTTTGTTTATTTGTTTTCTTTAGGTAGTTTTGGTTAGGCAGCCCTTAGAAGGGAGCTGCTGACTTCGATGGTCAACATGTCTGGGTCAGCAGTCTCCCTGACTTATTTTATGTTTGGCCAAGGAGAGAAACCATGGAGAGATAAAAGACCCACATGTGGATCTGGAGTCGCAGGTTGCATGCAGACCCCTGGTAGAGGTTAATTAACAATTTGTCTCAGACAGATCAATCTGGATCGTAGGAATATAAATCGATTCATCAATACATCCCCTACTTATATGGTAATACCTGTGACTTTCATTTCAGACGGGGGGCACAATGAGCGAGGAGCCAGCGGTCACCCCAAGCTGGCTGAGCCCGGAGTCCACAGCGTGGGCCAGTGGAGGCGGGGGAACCCTAGACAACAGCACCAGCTTGGGGACGTTTCCCCCGGAGGAGTCCCTGCCGCCCAGCCAGCTGCCACTGCTGGTCAACCCCTGGGACATTGTGCTCTGCTCATCAGGGACCCTGATAGCCTGCGAGAACGCGCTGGTGGTGCTTGTGATCTGGCAGAACCCGGCACTCAGGGCCCCCATGTTCCTGCTGATCGGCAGCCTGGCTCTGGCTGACCTGCTGGCCGGTCTGGGCTTGGTGCTCCACTTCACCTGTGCCTACCTACTTCGCTCTGACTCAGCCCAGTTGTTGACGGTGGGCTTGGTGGTGGCCTCTTTCTCTGCTTCTGTCTTCAGCTTGCTGGCTATTACCATCGACCGCTATCTGTCACTGTACTATGCCCTCACCTACAACTCGGAGCGGACTGCAGCTTTCACCTACACCATGCTGGTGCTGCTGTGGGGCCTCTCGCTGTGTCTTGGCCTGCTGCCGGTCACAGGGGTCAACTGTCTGGCAGAGGAAGCCACCTGCAGCGTCGTGCGACCGCTGACTAAGAATAACATCGCCGTGCTGTCCGTCTCCTTCCTGCTGCTTTTTGGCCTCATGCTGCAACTTTATGTCCAGATCTGCAAGATTGTAATGCGCCACGCGCACCAGATCGCTCTCCAGCACCACTTCCTGGCCGCCTCGCCCCACTACGTCACAACGCGAAAGGGCGTGTCCACGCTGGCCATCATCCTCGGTACCTTCGCTGCATGCTGGATGCCCTTCACCGTCTACTCCCTCATCGCCGACTACACCTACCCTCCTCTCTACACCTACGCCACCCTGGTGCCTGCTACCTACAACTCTGTCATCAATCCGGTCATCTACGCTTTCCGGAACCAGGAGATCCAGAAGGCACTGTGGCTGGTGTGCTGCGGCTGCGTGCCTACAAGTGTGGCCCAGCGTGCACGGACACCGAGTGACGTCTGACATCACGAGACAGGAGAAGAAAAACAGAAAAGAGGGTCCGATCTGCTCCTATACCTGTTGGGTGTCAGAGGGCAGGAGTTGGAGTGGGCTGTTGAAGCCCAGAAGGATGGATGGGTTTTTTCTTGTTTCACTGACCACAGGGCAAGAAATCTCACTGTCTTCCCACTTAAGGGCCATTAAGTCAGCTGCATCCTGCCCCCTTCTGTTCCTATTGTGCCACGCCCATTCTCATTTTTGCAAAGGGTGAATAACCCCAAAAGATACTTACCAGCAGTGTATCTTTCTCCCCATCGAGATGGAGAAGTTATTAGTTTGTGTGCAAAAACACACAAAATAACACACCCGTGTTGCGCAGGGCAGGTGTTTTCTCAGTCTGGAGCAGCATCCCGGCGTTCTGCTGCTGCACCCTGAACGTGCACCGAAAGCTAAACAGCCGCGGGGAGCTAAAAATAGCCCCCATGCTCTCTGATCTGCGTTCAACAGACGCCGGGGAAGAAATCAAGGCGCTCCCTTTTTTTTTTTTTCTCTCGCCTCTTCCATTTCCTATCTATCTGTCTTGTTTTCCAGTTCAGATTTGCGTGTCAAAGCGTTACAGTTCAGGAGGCTCAAGGCCAGGCAGACCCGCCCCGTTAAAACCCTCCTGCATTTTTTATTAGTACAGAGGCATCAAACCAAATATAGGCCTGTTTGATTATGTAATCCCCAAGTACACCTCTTCCATTTAAGCGAGGAAGTAGCGTTTACTGTCTCAGTTTGACACTCATCTTTTTTCGTCTGCAGTTCTTTGCTTTAATCAAAGACATCCGATTCATTTTTGCTCATTTGCATGCGAGCAGCACAAAAAAACCCTTCGGTTGCTCCCTCAGTTCGGTGTGGTAGGTCACATCCACCACTGCAGGCAATGTGCCATGCTTTCCTGATGTTGTCATGACCTTAAAAAGCGTAGTTTTAGTACAAATGACCACAGTGTACCTTACATGTGCTGCATTATAAGAGCTGCAGCTATAACCTCCATGTTGCATATTTCTTTTTTTAACGTGGACTGTACTGTGAAATTTGAAGTCCCGGCTGCTTTCAGTTATCCAAACCCGCTCTCAGATCATGTCAGCAATAACTCGCCAATGAATGGTAGTTATTTTTTTTATGTGAAGCAATACTCAGACAGCAATAACACCCCCACGTCCCACTTTGATTTCTATCTGCCGATTGAGCTGCCGATTGAGCTGCCTTAAAGGCTGCTCAGGTGTGTTGTTGAGGACGGGCTCGGTGGGTAATGCTTCAGTAAACGGCGGGAGCATCTCTCATAAAATCCAAGAGAATTTGACTTTGATCTTGTGTTGCATCAATTCGTAAACAGTTTTCCACCCGCTGCTTCTGCCTTTAGCGAGTGTTTGAACCATCCTGGGTGTCGTAACCTCCAATAACAGTGTGTGAACCGTGATTTTTGTGCATCCGGTATGAGCTGCATGGCCTCTGGGTTTGTGCATGTGTTCGGTGTGTGCATAACACTTTTGTCTCCTTTTCGTTGCGTTTTCCAGCTCTGTTGATCTGAAAGGATAAGTCTTCCTGTAAATTTCAAGAGAAGTTGTCTCATCTGATTGTTTGCTTTCTGGAGGGAGATGGGCAGTCCAGCCAGCACTTCAAGCCAAAGTGAAAGAGTCTCTCAACGATCTTTGATCCAAGTCCTGCTGTTTCTTTTTCCGTATCTCTAATGCTATGTTCTTTTTTCTAAATCGAGATCAAGGCAGATGTCCGTGAAGTGACTTTTTGATAATTCTATGAGCTAAAAACAGCTACTTCCAAATACAATGCTTCTTCTTTCTTTCCCCCCATCGAACGTCTTTCTGGCCTCAGATCACGCAGGCAAATCTTTATCTTATTTATTTCATTTCAGGTCTGAAGGGGAAAGAAAAAAAAGAGCATTTCGAAGCATGGAAATGTAGTCTGCGTTTGTGAAAATGTGCACTGTGTCGGACTGAACAGTTATTTGTTGAGCACCAAAAGGTCAGACGGGCACATCTAAAACTGTTTTTACTTTGCATTTGGAGAAAACTCTATTTTATTATTGAAAATTTCTATTTTTTTCCACTTTAGTCTGGTCAGACCTGTTCTATTACTGCGCTGTGAAGCCTTTTTCTGAATGTAGTATTTGTCTAATCCACTTTTTTTTTTTTTTTTTTGTAAATACGGCATGCCGATGAGGACCTAACACGAACCCGCATGGTGCTACTGAAGCTGGTCAATTTCTGACGAGTTCTTTGGAAAAGCAAGACAGTGTTCTGGTAGATTTCACTCGTTTGTAAAGTCAAACGTTTCTTTTTCCGTCACAGCATTCCCTGAAACGGTGAAAGAGATTTTGTACAGCTATTGTTTTGCTGCGGAGCAGGTTTTTTAGTTTTAAAAAAAGGGCTTTGTTTCTCAGAAAGGTGAAGGAACAGTGATGTTGGATGTATTATTGATCAGCAAACACACTCGTTAATCAGTTTCTGGCATAGACAGCTTTTTTTTCAGGACAAACTAGCGGAGAATGGTTAAAGTGACTTCCTGATTACTGATTTTAGAGCTAAATAATAAAGCACTACAGGGCCTGTGAATGTGTGCGCGCGTGTCTGTGTGTGTGTTTGGGATGGAGATATGGTGGCACCACAGTTACAGCATCTATTGTAGACATACGCGTAGACTTCAATGTGAAATGCACTTTATTCTTTGGATGACAATGGCACAAAAAAATTTAAAGTATCTGCAAAATGAAACGTATAAATGATAATCAACCTGCACTAATTTAACGGATATATTGTACATACATTTCTGTGAACGTGTTGTCTATTTTTCCAAAGTGTTAGTTGTACTTTTTATTGCTTTGGTTAGCTCACTCAACTGAGAAATCTTGTTAATTTTGTATTAAAAACAAAGATGTGCTGTGCATAAAACTCCTGGCTTGACTTTTTTTTTTTTTCTTTCCATTATCCGCCGTGGCTTACTGCCCTCCTTTCTGCTCTCTTCTGTTTCCTTGGTAACTCTCTTCATAGCTGTTACTGTTACTATGGAAACTGGAGTCAGGTATGTGTCGCCTCTGATGAGAGTGGAACAAAAAAAGACACACGCAGCCGAGCCACAATCCTTCATTCATGGTTTTATTTCTCTGTGATTGAGAGGTTACACATCGTATACACAACACCTCCTTTCCGACACCTCCCAATCGCAGGTGGCTCAGTTATATTTCTAATCGGTAAGATATCTTGCTTTTTTGCATCCTTCTACCTCCACCTGTCTGACCCCACCTACGCCCGAACGACCCTTCCAGTTACACCTACAAAATAAAAATTTGTCTTAAGCTCTATGGAATAGTCAGACATTTCAATATAAAAAAAAGTACATTAGCTGGCTCCAGAGGAAAGTTTCTAATATTTCTAACACTCTTGAGCTCTGACAATACGATGAGCAGTTTTACGCGGTGTCGCTAGTGTTATTAGAGGAGGAAAACATCCACTGAGGTGTATTCACAAGGCTTCTGAGTATAACTTGAGTGTAAAATAGTTCACATAGTGGTCAGTATTACTGAATATGTACATAGTTTTATTCATGTTTTGGATAATTCAGCTTATTTAAACCTTCACTGTGTGTTTTATGCAAAAGCTCCTGAATGTGACGGTGAGATTCCCTCCAGGTGAGAGTGAGGTTGATTGACAGCACGTCCTACTGAGTGTGTCCATGGTTACCCTACTTCATTAGTGCGCGTGTTAATCCGACCAATCGTTCTCCTCTAACTCGGAGTCGTCCTCTGAGTCGGAGTATTCCACAGCGATGCGTCGCGACAGGATGGTGGCCACGTCGTTTCCGACCGGCTCCCTCTTGGCCTGCTGCTCCTGCTGCTCCTGCACCTTCTTTAGCTGGATACCTGAGGAAACAAGAACGCTAACTGGAAACTTTGCAGGGTTTGTAGCTTGTAGTCTGAGACACAACGCTTAATTAAAAATATATATTAATTAATGCTTTATCTCAACGTAACGTTAACAGTGCAACAAAAATGGCGATCAGTATCAGAACTATTCGGCTGGACTGATTTTATCCTGATGTAGCTCAAAGGAGGGAAACAAAGATGCACGGATCTAGTCGTCTACAAGAGGAGCCATCAGAATGGAGCAGGTCAGGGAGCATCCTGTATTTTTTGCATCCCAAACACAATCTCAAATGACATTTTTTCATCTGCTCCTGATTCACGATTTGAATAAAGAAACTTTAAGCTTAATTTTCTTAATATGTGTCCTCCATCACCAGAAAAATACATGTTTAAAACACATTTTCATCAGAGTGGGTCTTTAATGTTTATTTAAATAAAATCAGCTGGACTGACCTGCTCATTCATAGAAAGAATCTCCTGGAAAGCCTTCAGAGGTCATACTTATTCATGCTCACCGAGGTCTCTGGAGTCTGACATGTGGCTCTTTATTATTTATTAGTTTTCTAGAATGTCCTTTGTTGGGCAGAGAGGTGATGTGACTAAACTATTTTTTTAGTCCTAGTCAAATGTTAAAAGTATTATCTTCTTCACATGATTTTAAAACCTCCTTTACAAATGTTGGATGAATCTCTTTCATGTTGGCAGTGAGACTGCAGCTCTTACCCATGCGTATAGCGGCCAGCAGATCACTGCGGGCATCGTTGACAGCAGTGTTCTCAGAGACTGTCACAGAGGACATCTTGTGGGTTGTGGAGTGGGAGGCACCAGCTGGAATGGGAGGTGGTGGAGGACCAGGAGGGGGTGGAGCTGCCTGGGCCCCAGATACAGGTGGTGGGGGCGGAGCGTAGCCGGCAACAGTAACCATCGTCCCAGGAGGCATGGGACCTCCAGGTGGTAAGGCAAAGGCTGTCTGGGCAGAAGGGATGAGGGGAGCGGAGGGAGGAGGAGGAGGGCCGGTGTTGGCGTAACCATCCATACTGTTAGAACAAAGACAGGAAAAAGAGAAACGGAGTTCAACAAACATGGCAACTGCTATAGTCATTAAAATGAACAAAGCAATCTCTTCTCTGTCAAGAGTTCAGTTAAAAATCGAGCATTTAAAAAAGTTTTCTGTTACAGTAGGGATGCTAGAAAAATCAGTAGGTGGCAGCATTACCCAGATTCAAAAGATGAGGAGTATTTTCCCAAACCAAAACTGACAAAAAAAACACATTTATTAAATTAGTAATCAAGGATTCAGATTTAAATACTGTTGAAAAGTTATCCTGCTTTAAGAAGCTGTTTTTTATAGTTTCGTGGCTAAAAAGTGACTTGCTTTATATGGTTTACAAGTCAAATTGTAAGTAAAAGACATAAAGTGACATTACAGTATTTACAAGTTGAAGCCCTTTTTTTAAGCCCAGAATTTTTTTTAATTAGAAATGCAAAATAAATGGTCAACATAAATGGTCCAGAAGAGAGCTACAACTGATGCTAAAGTTGAGGACATAAAAAAATCTCTGCTTCCTGTTGAGAAAAGTCCCTGCTATCATGAAGGGTCAGAAGGTCCAACTGGAACTGTTCAAAGAGGTGAAAACGCTTCACACCTTGAATGAGGAGAGAAAAAAAGCAACTCGTCTACCTGGAGAACAGAGTGGTGAGTTGAAACGAGGTAAAAAAAAAAGAAAAAAGGAACAAACTCCTTTATTTAACAAAAACAACAACAAAAACATCAAAATAGACATAAAGTACAACAATTTATTAGGGACACCATTACAAAAAAAGGATTATATGAGAATAAAGTTGTAAAAGTTTTAGAAAATAGTCAACATATTACAAGTATTTTTACTTAGTAAACATAAATTTATGACTAATCTTGTAAATTCTTAACTTATAATTTATGAAATAATAACTTTATTATGTAAAATATTGTCGTTTTTATTCATTATTTTATGAGTTTATTCTGGTAAAATTTTGACTTTTTTTCTCATAATTTTACAATTTTATTTAATTAAAATTATGATTTTTCTTCATATTTTTTATGGAGGCCCTAATACTCTGTTGTAAGACAAATATCTTCTAAAAAAAACAAACTGAAAGGTATTGATTGCTAATCATCAGGTATGTGCAGCAATTACAAAAATATAAGAGACAATTTTCTATCGTCGGACTATAATAACGATCTTTGATTGTTCCATTTAGCCGAAAGAGACACCCATGGAAAAGTGGTGATTGGGTATGACAAATCCATATTGGTTGAGTGGATGGATGCCGCAACTTTTTGCAGTACATGTCCCAGGATATTGATTGATGATCAATCAACATGAAAAATACATGTTTGAAAACATGAATTAAAGCTCAGTGGACATGGATTTGTGATCTAGACCTGGATATCAACTCTGTCAAAGAAACTGTACCTATTATACTGAGGAAACGAATACAGGAATGAACAAATATTAAGAGTTTTTAAACCAATTCCAAGAACATTAAGAAGAATTTAAGCAACATTAATCATAATTTTATTATTACTTATATAGCAGTTTCAGGAACTTGTATCAATTTCATGCTAGTGGATCACAAATTCAGGATTGGGATTGAAATATTTCTAGATAAAATGTTAAAATACTATATTGTTGAAAATATTTAATGACAGTGGACAATACAAATGTATGCAATTCAGTTGAAATAGATTAAAAAAAAGAAAAAAATGTCTACCCCACGCTGAGATCATGTATAGAAAAATTCTGCAACATCATGGAGGAAATTTTATGAATAGAACAAATTTCATTTGTGGAAATGTAAACACTAGTTTGTTTAACTTAAGCTAATATAAACCTACTGGTTATGTGTTTTAATATAGCGACAAAATAGATTATAATAAAAAATGGACTAGGGAGGATAACCTCTCATAGTTTCACATTAATTAACAGTAGTTAATAATTAATGATATCGGTGCTTGATTACCTGCTTTTATTCTTTATGACAGGAACTTTATAATCAATCATTTGGTAAAATAATGACATCCATGAAATAAAAACAGATGAATTATTAATTACTCTCTAAATTGTTTAGTCGTTTCTGTGGACAAGAAAATAAGCAGAAAAGCGCATAGTAAGTAATTACAAACCAAAGTTTCAAAATGTTTTGCAACAAATGCTTGAAAATGAATCAGTCGTCTCCTGCTGATGACTCTTATTACGTAAAGAGTCTGAGGAAATAATAAAAACTATATTACATCTGTTACCCAAATGAATAAATAAATGATCAAACAAATTTATTGTTCCTGCAACCAAAAGTAATCAAGTGTCAGGATATTGCCAATCTAAAGGCTTTATAATTCTCATTTAAAGCTGAGCTCTACAAACTTCTAGGAATAATACAAAGAATATCCACCATAAAAATAGGACACGACTGAATAACCAAATTTAAATAATTAGAGCCTCAATAGCCACCAGGAACTTTTCTATCCAAATATGCAGACCAAAACAATGAAACTATATTTAATAAGGAGCTGAAAAAATGCACAACTGAAAAGGGCTTCACAAAAAAGTCTAAAGAAAAAGATAACGATTAATTTTAATACATTAATGTAATGTAACGCAATGTGATGCAATAGAATAAAATATAATGGAATATAACGTAACGTAATGTAATATAATATGTATTATTATTGTATATATAATGTATGAATGATTATATTATATTATATTATATATTATATTATATTGTATTGTATTATACTATACTATACTATACTATACTATACTATACTATACTATACTATACTATACTATACTATACTATACTATTTTATATATTATATTATATTATATTATATTATATTATATTATATTATATTATATTATATTATATCATATTATATCAATTACCTGTATTCCATGGGTGGAAGTGACATGGATCCGCCGTTCATCGCTTCAGCTGGTGGTGGCGGCAGTGGGACTTGGTGGATGTGAGAGCGTCCCAGAGTTCCACCCTGATAGGCCATCATTGTTCTGCCCCGGCTGTCATGTTCCCCAACGCCACGAGCGGCGTGTCCAGCCATTTGGGCAGCAAGGACACTTGGGGGAGGACCGGAGTAAGTGTGGGCGTGGCCAGCATGGTTCATGCTGTTGGGGTAGTGATGATGATCTGCACCGAGACCCCTGAAAACGGGAACATTTTTGATTAAAAAGAACTTTTTAAAAAAAGTGTGTTCAGGTACCTGTTCTCAGGTGACATCGAGCCCTCAGAGGATGTCCCTCTGTCTCTGTGAATGGTGTGCCGGTGGTCCGGCCTCAGCTCCTTGTCCAGAGCCATCATGTTCCACTCCTGCCGACGATTCCGCGCTTTGCGAACCTTCTTAACCTCCCTCTGCAGTGTTCCGTCCACACAGCGCCTCTGCTCCTGCAACAAAAACAAAGGAGATCTTTTAATGTATGAAACAAATGCTTAAAATTGAAAATTAAGAAGCTCATTGATGTAGAGCTGACTACACTTGATTTTCATAAACAACCAAAATGAAAAAGTGGGTGGTACTTTACCTTCTGCTTCCTCTTCTCTTTCCTCTTGTCTTCAGTGTCTTGTAGCATCTTCTCCTTCCACAGGTCAAAGAAGTAGGAGGGGTCTGTGTAGAACTTAAGAGCTTCCTTTTGGTCATCCCTGCAGAAACAAATAACGTTTATCCATTTAATCATTTCTGTTTAAAGTAAAAAAAATAACTTGGCTTTTTCATATTAAATATGAAATACAGGGTTATTTTTATAACCAAACTCACCTGATAAATCATGGACCACTGTAAACTGGAGACTAAATTAAATATTTCTGGAGCATTTTGCTTTTTAATGGCACAATTAATGCAAAACCATCACAAAAAAAACTTTTAAAGTAGATGTAGGTTTGTAAAAAAACTCTATGAAACCATTAAAGTACTTCAGTTTGATAACAAAAAGAGTTTTCTAATTATTTTGGACAAAAAATACTTTATCTGTCATTCTTCATAACTTTTTATGTTTTGTCATTCCTTCCACGATATCAATATAATAAATCTGCTAAATTATTGACTCTAAATTTATTACAAACTGCAGAAATTGAGTTGAAAATTTCTTTAGTGAGTGTGCACACAAAGACAACACCAACCTATAAGGTGTGAGGATTGTGAGAGGAGGAGGCTTGTCGCTCAGGTTGTACATCTCTTTGACCGGATTGGGGACACTGCTCTTGGACACCACCTGCTGGTCTTGCGTGGTGGAGCTCTTAAAGGCCTTTCTCATGTTGATGTCTTGCAAAGAAACTACAAGAACAAAGAAAAACAGTTGATAAATTATAGGGAAAATCTGGAGGTGCTAAATGGGCAGAAAAATAAAAGAGCAATTGACGGTTCGTCAATAACTAATCATGGCATAATGTGCCTTCGACAGCCTGACCTACCTTCCTCCACAGTCGAGTCCAGCTGTGTGACTTTGACAGCCAGCCTGTCGATGCGGTCCTGCAGGGAGTTAGCTCGGAGATAAAAGGTGTTGGCTTCATTAAAGAGCTCACCAAATATGTCCTCTGCATGTTTACCTGATGAGGAGATAAAATAAAGAGGTGGAAAAAATGCAGAGGAATTCAGAAGACTTTTATTCTCTATCTGGGGTCAAATAATCCCCACAGGGAGATGAGCCCAATCAATAAAGTGATAGTATGGCACAATGTGAAACCGAACTCTAAAGATCTGTGATGGAAATAGTAACACAACTTCATGAGGTAACTTTTTGGATGAATAATTTACCAAAAAACAAAAAAAGAAATGTGTGCCTAAATGATTTGAGCAAAAACACAAAATATATCTGCTTTTACTTTTGAAATAATCAGCTTTTACTATAGGAATTCTTGGAGTTTTGGTTTTAAAAAAATATTTTTTGGGAAACCTAAACTACACTCCTCATTTTTAATCAGATTTTCTTATGGATTAATGCACGATTTTCAACAATCACGCTATGCTTTAAGTTCCACCCCGATCATTTTTTGAGCTATTTAAAAGTATTAATAGTGTTTGTTTGATCATGATTATTAAATTTTTTTTTTTAAAGATGTTGTTTTCTAGGACAGTTTCAGCAGTGGCCGGGAAATTCACATAGAGTAACCCCGCCTCCTCATTCCCCTCCCAGTTACCCAGCATATTTTCTACGTCACAAATAAAGAAATACTCAGAAATACAATTTTGAGCATAAATTCTATACATATATGTCCTCCATAATCTCCATTACTAAAAAATTCTAAAAGATCATATTAAAAAACACAATTTTCACTGGAGTGGGTCTTTAAGTTCTTGATTTGCTCACATATTCATGATTTTAGGCAAGGCAGCAACGTCTGACCTCATAACAATGATAAATCTTTTACACAATCTTTGCAGACAAAGGTAGTCATTTCTTGGCTCTGTGCAGAGAGGAAGTTAACTTTGAATTTTAAAAAATTATTATGCACAACAGATAAAGATGAAAAAATATTAAAATACTGGAAATTGTGTTGTAAAATGGACTGGATATCACATTAAAACCAGTATTGCTGCTGAGTGGATAGAGTGGAAAACAGAGCCCCCGTTGCCTCCTGTTGACAGGATGGGCTGCAGAAAGAAAGAACACTTGGAGGAAGGAAGAATCCCAGATCCGGCACTCTGAGACCATAGGCTCTGGCGTCCCTTGAGGCCTCTTATGGTCTAAACACATGCACATACACACGCACAGTCTGTAGATATTCTCTGTCAAGTCGGCTTGAGCATTTATATTTAACACACACAGCTGTTGTCGAAATGCCCACTCCCACTGTAGGAACTTGACACAATAAAAGACCAGTGGAAGTGAAATGCCACACGGAAAAAGGGACTGGTTTTGATGTACGACACACAAGTTCACCATAAACTTTTAACGTATTAATTTAATAGCAAAAAATAGGGTTCAGATTAAGATGAATGGGTGATAACAGGATCTATATGGGGTGTGAAGGGCACAGACGGGAAGATCAACGCCCTTGGAGCTGTAATAACTCTTTGATACATCTGCAGTGAGCGTAGCAATCGATAGATCTGCAGACAAACAGCTTTGACACAGATGCACAACAGAGCGCTCACACAAACACAGAGCACAACTGCACAGTCACATGTCTACAGCCCAACAGATAACTTCATTTTTTGTTTTTTTTTACAAGGCTGTCTAAAAAGATTACATTTCATCGCTCTATGTTCCAGTGTCAGGCTTTTGTAAGCCTGATTCCATCCCCGTGACCCCGCTAACCCCGTAACCATGACAACAACTAAATCAATCACAGGTTTAGGATTAATGATGAAAGCATGTGATCTTGTCCCACTACAAAGAAGAAACACACACAACAGGAAGCGCCACATAAATCTCAAAGGGATCACATACTTAGGATGCACCAGTTTTTTTTGCGGTATTCCCAAAACAGATGTGTGTTATTTTCTTCCCCAGTTTAAGGCTGTCAGTAGTAGTTTGTTTACTGAAATGTTTATTTACATGGGTTTGTATCTTACTGAGGCTGCTGAGCTGGCGGATGATGGCAGACAGTGTGTTGTTCATCACACACTCCAGCTCGCTGCCGATGCCCTCGGGCAGCTGCCCTCGACAGAGGTGACGCGGCTCGATGTTCCTCTTAACCAGAGGCATGGCGAGGCCTCACTCCGACACAAACTGCAAAGGAAGTGCAAGAGAAAAACTGCATGAGACACAAATTATGCTGCACGGGATCCTAATTTACTGAAGTGTTGAAGAGCAAAGCATCGATTTAATTGTTAATTACTTTCACGATTAATGCTGTGGTGCATTTGTCAGGACAAGTCGACGCAGGAAGTCCCTGAAGACGTTTGACAAATGTGTCTTGTGTCGGGGTGTTGGTGTCATTTTGCTGCTGCATTGTGAAACCAACAGAAGATGGATGTTTAACTGTCTAAATGATAAAGTATAGTGGAAGGAAGACAGGTGACCTCCACATAAATAAACACGCAAAGACAAGGCATATATTAAAGCAACCTAAACGTTCAGACTAAATTATGAGACGAGATGACTGCTGGTCCTATCTGTCTGAAAATATAATTGTATTATATAAAGTTAAAGCTTGCTGACATAAAATGAAAGGACGCAAAAAAGATGGCAGCTAAATAGCTACTGTAAGCAGTCATTAACATGACAGAGGTGGTAGGAGACATGGAGACAGACGTTGCCCAGTCAAAGCGGTTAACCTTGTAGAGTCATCATTTTTGCTGTGAGTGTAAAAGATGTTTCATGATAGGTTTTTTCCTCTATAAAAACCAATGAAACCTGCTTTTTTTCATTTTTTAACATGTTCCTGTAGCATTTTTCCATGACTGATGACTTAAATAAAAGAATTGAAGATTAAACTGCATTTCTGAGTGTTTCTTTATTAAAATTGTTATGGATCAGGAGAAGATAAAAAGCACATGGAGGAAATTTTCTAATGAGCTCCTCCTGCACTGCAGAAACAGTCTTATAAAATGACACAGCCTTTTTTTATTTGGGCCAAAAACTGCATATTCATAATAAAAAGACCACTGGGAACGATTTTACAACAGAAAAAAATATAGTTGGAGTGGGACTTTAACCATATTTACAGGAAACTGCTAAAATAAAATAAATAAAATAGAATAGGCTTAATAGAGCTGCTGCCCAGAGAACTGAGAGTGATGACCAACTGTGTGCCAAAGACAGAAGACTTTGGCAACCAGCAGAGAGATTAAAGCATTAGAGATAGGAAGATACAGCGTGCCAGCTAATCCCACGCCAGCTTGTGACAGGTCCAGCTGGAAAACTGTCACAACAAGAGATTGTGGTGAATGTTAAAAACAAGGGAAAAAATGAAACCAAAATGTTGGGCCCACATCCTCTGCAACTCTGAACTCGGCTGTCTCTCATATTAAGAACATTTTTAGTTTGAGAGACTACAAACAATCAGAAAGCAGGGAAATTTCCTCATCTTATCGGTGTCTATTGCTGCTTCCTGTTTTTAAAGTATGAGTCTGCCTCCTGCTTCCTGGTCCTCCCAGTGTCACATCTCTCCTTCCTGTTCCAACACTTGGACAGAACAATAAAGCATTCCCACTAGAGGCAAGCTGGAGGACATAAAATCATTTTAATCATAAAAAATAATCTCAAACAGTTTTTTGTACAAGTACGTCAAGAAAAAATAGTGGAAAAACAGGTTGAAGAGGCATAACGGAGGCCTAATTATAGCAGACAGGTACATGGTCTAGTCTGTCACTAAATCACTTTTAAACGCTAATCCAATTTTATGTAAATCCTTATCTCATCAGATTAAACAAATAAAAGAGGTAAGATTACATCTTTCACATAAAAACACACAACGTAACCAGAATCACTGATGGTTCCCATCAGGAAGCAGCTGTAATTACAGATAGAATCATTATAGCCCCACAAATGACACAAGACACTTGTGTTCATCCTGCCCCAATGCCACCAGCACAGTCCTCATCTGCCCCGAAAGGGCGTAATTACATTGTCACAAAAGATGAGGAGTCCAGCTGATAAGAACTGATTTGGCGTAAGTTGTTTTCATCTATAAACATTTTGGAAACTGCTCCTCTCTGCTGAAAAGAATATAGATGATACAAATTAGAAGATTGCATGTTTTTACTGGTACGGTCTGGCTTGCATGACAATGACACTGATGAGGGGAAATAATGAGCTACTGGGGGACAAGCGGGAGGAGGCAAAGGCCTTTCCGTTTAGGAAAGTGGAGGCAAAAGAGGGTGTTTGAGACGCGTCCAAGTGGGATCCGAATGTGATAGATAAGATTCAGTGAGTAAAAACTGGGTTTGTGGGAAAAAACACACAAAAAGATAAGGTTGTGGGTCAAATAATAACGCATACGTTTGTGTTTGAGTGTGAAGGAGAGGGATTTAAGTGGGGGGAAGGGTATGAGCAGGGACCTCGGGGAAGCAACTGAAAGGTTCCCGGGACAATAGAGCTCCGTTCACACGGCAACAGCACTAACACTCCCATGCATCCATCCCCTCCTCCTCCTCCTCTTCCTCCTCAACCTTGTTTTAGGCCCCTTTTTACTTCACTGAAAGCATCATAAGTGAGCACTCCTCCTTCATCCCTCCACCAAAAGAGGAGAGACAGTGTCTCTCACTGTCACATTTATTTGAGCAAATTCCTCTTCAGGATTGCACTTTTAGATGTTTCCATAATTAAAACATAGCACCAACTTACTAACACAGCAGGTAACATCCACTGTGTCTCATTAAGAGCACATAAACTGACCCTTCAGAGGGAAAAAGACCTTTGATCTTCAGAGACGTGACATTCAGAGTCTGCCCGCTTCCCCTGTGACTCCTCCAAAATACAGCTTCTTTACACAACCACGATGAAGGAGGACTCCACTAGTTGTAGGAACTCCATTAAGAAAGAAGGAGTCATTATCAATTTATACTCAGAGTACAGCTTCTTGTATCAAAAAATATGTTGCCTGGTCTAAAGTAATGAATAATGTAACCTAAATTACATCAGGTTGTACTGCCCTAGATATGACGAGGAAAAAAAAAAATTCTTACTCTAACACTGTTATGACACACATATATAGGTAAAACCTTATTGAATACTAAACTAAAATGTATATATTTTTTCTTATTATTCTTAAGATAACGTACTACTATGATGAAGATGATAATCTGATTGTGTTATTACAATAACACAAGACATTATTGCTTTTATAAATATTTTAAAACAAGGTAAGTGAATAATGAAATCACACAATTTGGTAAATGGATTGTGGTTTGGTGATTAAATTTTTGCTTTTGGCTTGTTCTGGTGGTATTTTACTCATGATGGAAGACATATAAAGAAAACAAATCTTATAAATTTTAAATCTTAAAAATGTATATAATTATCATATAAATCATCATGAATCAGGAGAGGATGCAAACATTTTAAAAAGGTTGTAGGTGTGATGTAAGAACTATAACTACAAGCCCCGAGCTCCTTCGTTCTCATCCACCTATGTCTTCCTTTTTTCCCGTCCGAGCTGGCATCTGGCTCAAAGGCTGAATAGATCCAATATTGATTCACATTTTTTTGTACCAGTAATGCTAGGTTCTGGTTTTGAAGAGTTTTAAGCTAGCAGTAGAGAGTGTAAATGGATGGATGACGGGAAGTAGGGGAAGCCTTACCAACAGTCCCACCCACAACTCAGAAGCAAATTTCTAATCAACTTCTGATGCAAAGGTGGAACAACATTTTTTTTTTGTTTGTTTGTTTTTTATTTTGGCTAAAAACAGCATAATCATAATTAAAATAACACTGGGAATGCTTTTATAATCGATTGAAAAATAATAATAGTGGGACCAAAAAAGACCCACTCCAATGAAAATCAGAAAATCATGTTTTTGATGTTTTTAACATGTTCTTGCAGCATTTTTCTAATGACCGGGGAAATATATTTTAAAAAAAATAAGACTAAAAGTAATGTTCTGAGTAATTGTTAATTCAAATTGTGATGATTAAGAGCAGATGAAAACATGTGGTTTATAAAAGCAAAGGTTTGGGCGGCCAAAGTCTCCCTTTCTCCGCTCCCATTCGGATGTAAATAGATCCATGAACGTCTTCATTTCTTCACAACAAGCTTGGGTTTGTGAGGTAGACAAGCCAGTGGGAGAAAGTGTGAACTAAAGGGCTGATGGGAAATAAGCAGAGGCTAACTTCCATGCCATGGACACACCCACACGATGTGAATTTCTAATGAGCTGCAGAAAATTTCTTTAAAAAAACACAGGATTGTTTTACATTTTGGCTAAAAAGTGCATAAATGGGAACAATCTTACAAAAGAAGAAATACGGGATTTTAATTATGACAAATATTCTATATTTTTCTCTGTTTAGACAGATAAGTTTGACTAAAAACTTTATTTAATAAGCTATGGTGCATTATTTTTATAACTTGTTTTCACCAAATTAATAAAGTATAACTTTTTCTGAAGACAAAACTAAAGAAAATGTTGTGTTTCATGCAATACATTAGGAACAAGTGCTGATCTAACAGTAAAAGTGCCATTAAGGGGTGGCTGCCGCTATGATGCTTCAGCCTCCGTTCACTCCCTTTTCCCTAACCCCAAGGCTTATATGAGCATGAACGCACACACAAGAGCCGTAAATTGATGGCAACTACGATCAATCACTGTTCCGCACCGCCGCTTCCCGTTACCAACGAGCTGACCCACATCTGTTCATCTATCTCCGTCCACGCGACTTTTTTTGTGCCATTTTTGATCTAAAATGTGACCACCAGTTTGCAGTTAAAGTGTCAGGAAAAACAACAACCCGCTTCCAATTATATTTATATAGTTTAAAAGCTTAAAAGTAGCCTCGAGGGAAAGTAATATCATTGTTTCCCGATGTCTACACCGTGTATTATCTTGAACCGGGGGTCCGCTTCAACTGACCACTTGCTTAGCTAGCTTAATGTCCACTGGTCGGCCACTTAGTTTAAATAAATTACAGTTTAGTCCATATAAATATAAATGTCAAAGCGATAACAAACTATTTCAACACCAGTTTTACAAAAAGTGTATTAAAACTCTCACCAGCACTTGAAATGTTAAAATAAATCCGTCCGTTCGCATGTCCCGTTAAATACTCCTATTAGCTCTGCCATCCTGTATCCCTCAGTCAGTCTCGCCACTCTGGGGAAGATCCTTGAAGAACGAGGACACGCCCACTATCTTATCAGCAAATCACATCTCCAAATTGATGATTGTACATTTGAGTGGCAGGCAAGATAGCCAATAGGGTCTTTGAAATAGAATGATTGACAGTGAACGCTCCCAGCTCCGGAGCGCTTTTACTAATGAAGTGGGCGGGTCTACTGGCCTGGTGTTCTTTATCCAAAAACCCTGGCAGAGAGGAAAATTGCTCGAAATTAAGTTATTTTGAAAAAAATGTTTATGGATTTTGTTGAAATAAATACCGAGATAAATGAAAAATATTTATGGCACCGGTAGACAATATATGAAGATGTAAGGGTTATCAAAACAGCCACATGGGTTGGAAGAGTATTGTATTACAAAAATAGCTTGGCCAGCATCCTACAGGAAGAGGTGCAGAGAGGACGCTCGGATTCATAGTGGATGTGTAAGCAAAAACAATCGCAAGAAGACCTTTATTTTTTCATGATTTTGTTGAGGCTAAAACAATCTTAAATAATAAGCATAGCAGTAATTTCTCCTTGGCAGTTGATTGAAAATAATGCAAACTATGCATACATAATATTTTCTGGTATTTATTTCACTTATAAGGGTCAGATCCTTAGGTTTAGACAGTGTTACAAAAAAAAAAATCTATGACCTAGGTCTTATTTTGAAAATCTCAAAGCAAAAAAAAAAAAAAAAAAAGAGTAATTAATGAGTCATTAATTATATTGTTCCTGGTTAGAAGGACAACTTTTGAGAAAGATATTCCCAAAAATTTTACTAATTCAAAAACAAGATAAGTATATATGTGCTTAATCTGGTACCTAAAAATATTGTCATTTTAAAAGTTTTGGTTTTTAAAAATATATTTGCGCTTCAAGTTTGATGACAAAATGTTTAACAGTTAAAATGTTACTGCTTTTTTGCATTATAACCACATTAGGAATAAATTATTTGCATTTAGTATTAGAAATGCTTTATTTTTGTTTCCAGCTTATAGGCAAAAGTGGGTTTTAATTGGTCCATTTATTAGTTTTCTGTAAATGTCTTTTTACAGAAAAAAGTATTGAGAAAAAGTTTTCTTTCTATTAAATTCCCATCTTTGTTAACTTAGCATTGTTTTTTTAAATCAACTTGCCACCTCCCAAAAAATTTATTAATGAATTTTGTTGATTTCCAGAAGTAATTTAAAAGTTACTTCAAATTTGTTGGTATTTTAATAATTCTATTTTTTTTTCGCTAGAAAGACTTGTTTATGATAAAATGAATACCATCCTCACTTTAAAAAAAAGTTATAAAGAGTAAATATTTATTTTTCAGGATTTCCTAAAGTTTATTTTTGAGTTCTAGGTTTTAAATCCATGCAAACTAGAATCTTATCAATAAGTATTTTAAATTAATATTTTGTAGCTGTTTAACTTAGTACCCTTTTTATCCAGTTCAATTGCATTTATTTTAACATTATTTAAGCTTGTTTTTACTTATTTATCTAACATTTTGCTATTTTGTAGTTGTCCTATTTTTTGTAGTTCACTATAGTTTTTTTTTTTTTTTTTTTTACAAATAATCTAGAGTGATGGATGCAAATACATTTAACAATATTTTGGTTACTGCTTATTCTGCAAACTTTCAGGCGTAATTCTGTCAGAAATTCAACATTACACAAATGCTTAATTTACAGTCAAAATATCAACAAAGTGAATTTTTCGATTTTTATTGTCAGGATACTTGCTCCATGTAAAATATTTCAATACAATACAGTACAATGCAGGTTCCATCTGCCATCCTCAATGCGATTGCTTGGTTCTGTCATCATATTGTAAGACTCCCCCACTGCGTACGGCAGAAGCAAAGTGCTCAGCTCACGCGAGCTGCTATTCCACTTTTGCCATCAAAACAAAACCATGAAAATGGATTAAATTATAAACTACTAAAATCTTTTTTTTTTCTTTTTTGTCTTGTCTGGAAAAAACTGGACACCACAGCTGTGGCGTCTCCACATCCTCCAAGCAGGATTCACAGCAGCTCAGTTCAGTCCTAAGCTGAGGCCCTTACAGGACCGTACAAGCAAAAATCAAACGGACAGGAGGACAGACGGACTGGGAATCTGTCAACGCTGGCAGTCACATAGCAGCTTTCGGTCGCATCCAGGTTCTGATGGAAAGATGATTGGAGTTCAGGCGTAAATAGAAAAAAAAAAAAATAAAATCAAGTGAAGCAGAGGAGGGAGGAGACATTTATATGTGCTGTTCAAACCGAGCTGTCATCTTTAAATTAATTACGTCCAAGTAATGCAAACAGGTGGAAATCAAGCTTTTATTCGTTCTTGTCATCCTCCCACCTTGTCTTCCACTGATCAGGCTTTGCTCTATGCTGGGTTTCTAACACTGGGATTGTGGTGTGTGGTCAACAGACTGCTGCAGAGAAGGTGCCCTCTGTGAGGCAAGATGATGAGTGAGAAGGTTTGCCGCCTCGAACTTCCCCACGTCCCTCAGTACATTCATTCAGCTGGGTGTGGTGAGGGCTATGTGTACACTTGTGTAGGAATATGTGTGAGTATGTAAGTGTTTGCTTGTTTGGAAGTGGGGGTTTCAGTAGCGAGGGTGTTGGGAGTACTGGGGCGGCTGTTGGGAGGTAGAGGAGTATCCCATGCTGCTTTGGGGCAGTGATGTGCTTGGTCCAGGGTTCTGGTAGGCAGCATGCTGATTCTGGCGCTACAGGAGTAGAAAAAAACAAAAGAAACATTTTGCATTTTGTTCCACGTATTGCGTTTACTAAAAAAAACAAAAATGCCTTAAAACAAAAAAAATATATTGGTCATATGTTAATGTTTGAAGTCCCACTATATATATTTTTTTCTTTTGTGAAATCATTCTCATTGCTGTTTTGATTATTTTTATGCAAATTTTAACCAAAATCGAAAAACTCTTTTTTTTTTTGGGTCATATTTTCTGCAGTTCAGAAGCAGCTCATTAGAAATTCAACTCTAGGATGTGGGCAGGACTTACCCTCTATTAAAATCCCAGCTTGCCTTTGTTTATACTCTCTCCCGTTAGCTTACAGCTCCTCACATCCCCAAGCTAACATTAGCGTAGCAGAAAAAAAAAAACTTTTACCTGCCTTAGGACAACAGATGTAACTTAACATTTGTGCTTATTATGCCATATTTATGTTTTTGTTCTGCTAAAAAAACTGCACTGTTTTTATTTAGTAAAAATAAACAAGTAAATAAAAATAGCAATCAATATTGGAGATATCCAGTATTACAGCTTTGAGCCAGATATGACCTGCTCCTGATTCAAAACAGTTTGAATAATGAAATACTCAGAAAGTTTTAATCTTAAATTATTTTAGAAGTCCTCCATTATGAGAAAAATGCTAAAAAAAAACACATTAAAAACAACGACAAAAATTTTTGCTGGAGTGGGTCTTTAATCTGGTCACAACTTCAATTTAAAATAGTTTTTTGAAGTGCTCCCCCAAGTGCAATTATACCAGCAGGAGAAATAAGTGTGTAATTTCAAGAAAGTTTATAAAGGGAAAAAACACTTCTATTATCTAATAAATTAACTGTTTTAATTAATGGTCTCCTATTTTTTTATTTATCACACATTTGAACAAAACTTATATATGTATATATATACATTTGGTAAATATATAAGTAATATTTTTATGTGATTGCATGATTGAAAACACAGATTTTTATTTTATATAACATAAACCAACCAACAGGTGTTTTTAAAAGCATAAGTTTTGTGTAGTATAAACTTTTCTAATATCCGAAACTTGTCCCATTTAACTGAAGCCGTGTCCACGTTTGCACAAAAGAAAATCTAACACATTCAAGTTTCAGAGAAAACGTCCATCAGCAGGTAAAGTAAGTAACACCTGGTTACTAATGCAGAAGACCTGGATTTGAACATAAATACTCAGGCATGGTGGTGGTAGGTGCATGAGAGGTGCAGATTTACCTGGTAGTCTGGGGGGATAATGAGGCCACCTGAGGTAGTGGTGGGCGGGACAACTCGCACTTTCTTCAGAGGAGGGCCCTGTGCGTGGCTGTTTTCTGGGTTGCCCGTGTGCCCTGCCCCGTTTGTGTGGTTGTTTCCTTGTTGCTGCTGCTGGTTTTTCTAAAATAAACCCCCCCAAAAAAATCATTACACTTTTAAAATTTTTACATCAACATTTGCTGTTTTTCCTACATGTTTCCATTACTTATCTGGATATAAAGCTATTAAAAAAAAACATTTAGAGTAAATAACAGATTTTTACTTTGTCTGCTTTGTCTTCTGGCTCCTCTTCTGTCAGGAATTCCCTCTTGGGATAAGGAATCTGACATCCTGCAAACACACTGCAGAGAAAAAAGGCCTATCATCTTCAAACATTTAGTCCCCCGACTCAGATCTAATTAGCGATGAGACTTTTCCAAAAGGTCCCTTGATCGTGTGAGCTGAGTGAAGAGCTCGCACAAACACAGACAAACTGGGAATCAACTCTGTTTGTGTTTCCTGTAACTCACTCTGATGTGGGTAAGGGTTCCTCGAAAAAGTAAGGGTCCTGCATTGCCTGCTCAGATGTAATTCTACGGATGGGGTCCATGGTCAAAAGCTTTTGGAGCTGTTGTGAAACACACATCCAGTTAAAAAAAAAAAAACACATCCAAAAGTTAAGAAAGTTCCATTACTGAAGCTTTGAACTCACCAAGTGGAATGCTTTACTGTCTGGTTTGACTTTATGTTTTTCCATGTACTTTATAAGGCTGCAGTTTGTGTATCTGCAATTACATTCAAAACAACTTTTATTTCTAGCATTTCAGTGAAATAAAACACATTTTTTGGGATACGTATGCATTTGTTTTATTATTATTTTTTATTTTTTTTTGCTGAAGTAAAATGGAATAAATTGAGCTGCTCGAAGACTCACGTGTTCCTCCTAAAGTCTTTCATGAGCGTGGAGTGCTCTGGCATCTTCTTGATGTCTTCCCAATCTTTATCTGTTAGATGAGATTCTTCGTTTACTTCATAGAATATACTTTTTAAGAATACTTTTTATATTCAGTAAATTTTTACAAGGTAGTTATACCCTTCAACTTCCAACCCATTCTCTATGTTATAACTATAAAGTTGTGATTTTTGGTCACTATTTTGCAAAACATTTTGTTAACTGTCAAATAATGCAGCTAAAATATAGAACTTGGTGATTTTCTGCAAATATAACAATCTTTCCATCTGATTTCTGCTTTACATAATGATCACAGATAAAAATGACTGAAGGGAAGAAGAAAAAATATAAGAAGATCAAGTGAAGTGGAAATTATGAGGGGCCTCTGGTCACATGCAAGATGGCGCCAGAAACGATCTCTAGCCGGAAGTGGAAATTTCGTATCTTTCACCGGTTGCGGAAATTTCCTAAACTTTAGGAAACCCCTTCAAAAAATGTATCTTAAAAACTTTTCAGAACTACCAGCTTTTGAGGTTTTAAATGCAAATAAACTGTAACTGTCTAGCAGTTTAGTGTGCAAGATGAGCTTTAAATTGGACAGAAAATGTTAATCATTTTATTACTTTCAAGTCAATTTTAACAAGTGTTCAAATTTGTATAACTATACCCTTTTACTTTCGGAAGAAAGTCGGTGAAAAGCCACTTTTTCTCTGTGAATCAGCTGATCAGAGCCAGCGAAATATTGTTATTTCTCTGTGAATCAGCTGTAAGCAGTTATGGTATGTCAAAAGGAAAAAAGGTTGAAAGCTTAAAACGGGGGGTTCCAGTCAAGGACTTCCGGCCAGTGACTTCGGGATGGAGGGACTTCCGGCTATTAATTTTCAACTGCCGTATTTTTTCTCTGTGGCCAGATTCTCTTGGAAATTATTGGTCCAAATGCAGGCGAGGCGTCCAACTAAAAGGTTTTACATTTCAGAGTCGGACGTTCAGAACCCACAGACTGCATTACTGAACTCAGAAGCTGGCCACATCAGAAACAAATACATGAACCATTTAAAACTAAGGTTTGAACCAGCATTTCTATGCTGAAGAGGCAAAACAGCAGATGCATCAAGCTGGTATAATATGACTCATTTTCCTTCATTGTTTCCTATGAATTCTGACTGCAATTACCAGCAGGAAAGCCCATGACATTAAAGATACGGTCCAGTTGGTCATGGTGGTAGGGGTTGCTAGTCTTGATGTCCTCCTGCCGACAGTGGAATATGGGTTCGGATGTCAGCAGCTCCGCGAAAATGCAGCCAATTGCCCAAATATCTAGCAGAAACGAGGGAAATGAGTCACTATTTCATCTAAAAGGGATCACGGAGCTTCAGGAAAGACTGGCACTAAGTCTCACCGATGGCTTTGGTGTAGTGCCGAGCCCCCAGCAGCAGTTCAGGTGCTCTGTACCAGAAAGTGACTACCACGGGGTCGAGGTCGGCTAAAGGCTTCAGCGGTGAATTGAAAAGACGAGCAAACCCCATATCGGCTGAAATACAGGCATGTTTTTAGTTAATTAAAAGTCTTAACCATTAGAGACAATTTGCAAATGTGCAGTGATACGTACCGATCTTTACTCTGCCTCTCTCAGGCCCTTCCCCCATCACTAAAATGTTAGCAGGTTTCTAAAGAGGCAAAAAAGGAAAAAGTTTGAGCAACATGTATGAAAGCAACTTTACTTTTAGTGTGAAAGTAAATGCATTCCAAATTGTTTGTTGCTGCCCTCTAGTGGACAAAATTAAAACTTCATAACAAGATGCATCTTTTTTTCATAAATTAAGCTCAGGTGCCATCTTTTGTGGATAATAATAATCTTGCAAATTACAAAAGGAGAAAGATTATGTGAAAGGAAGCCTATATCAACTCAAGAAAGTCAGCACAATTTAGAATTTAAAGTGTTAACAGGTGTTTAGAACTCATTTATCCATTTATCTCATTTCAACTTTTTTTGGGTTGCTTTTTTGATAAAAACCTTTCACCCTCCCAAACCCCCGACTCTCTTACAAGGTCTCTGTGTAGGACCCAGTTGGCATGGAGGTAATGGATGCCATCCAGAATCTGGTAAAGCAGAGACTTCACCATTCCTCTAGGAAGCTGAAGCGGCTTCTTGTTGGCCTTGGATGCTCTGTGAAACTTTATAATGTGCTACGGGAAGACAAGAAAACAGCATGAATGAGCACATTTGACTAAAACTGACTCTTTTCTGCTCGTCCACACACTGACATGTGTGTTCTACAGGCAATATGGTTTAAGCATGTGTTTCCACTTCTGTGGAGGGGGGAATGCAAGTGTTGCAGCTCTGTGGCAGTAAATGGTATTTCACTTACATTCTCTGCCAGTTGTAACTGCTGACTTAAATGGAAAAGGGTTTAACTACCAAAAAGCAAAGTACTTTTTCCTCATGATAGTAATTGGTGCACAATCTTACACCTTCCTTATAACCCACAGAACTGGAGTGTTTGGTTTTTAGCAGAAGTGTGAAGCATCAAAAGGGCGCGTTCACACATGTAGAGAAAAATGTTCAAAGTGCTGACATGTAAGGTGTTTTATGTAACATAATGTTTAGTACAGTATAGTATAAAAAAATGAAAGTACAAAGACACATAGTATTGGCTCGCACAGCAGTAGTGTGATTGATGAGTTGTGTAGCTCCAGTGTGTGTTTCCATTTTACCCAGAGATCATGCTCCGCATAGTCAAAGAGCAGCCATACTTTACGGTCCGCGTGTGACAGGAAAACCTTCTGCAGGGAGATGACATTGGGGTGCTTCAGCTCCCGCAGCAGCTGCAACATAAAACCTTTCAGTTTCGTGGCATAAATCACAAACGACAACAACATATAGACAAGAAAAATTCGTAAAATAAAATAAAAGTCAGGTATTCGTAAAAGAGGAGACATGTTGCAATAAATAAATACCTACAAAGTGTTAACCTTTACTGTTAAACTTTTTCAAGTCAGAAAGATTGGTATTTCATTACAAAATCTATTCTAAAAAACATTTTGAATGCTCCACAGGTATTCACTGCAGTTATAAAATATTCCAAACACCTTCAAGCTTTCGTTTACCTGACAACCACAAAATGTCCTGATAGGTCTGACAGATGTGAGCCTGTTTGTGGAGTAAAGTCAGAGTCAGCATGGCTGTGACAAACTGCAGGCAGGAGCCGTGCGTTTGTTAATCCCAGCACTCTCTGGTAGCAATTTCAGACAATAAAACTACCAGGCGGAAAGTATTGCATGTTTGAGGTGATCTTCAGCAATTACTGTGGCCCCATCGAAAAAAAAAATCTATTCGTCAAACGTTCTCCGAGCTTCTAGAACAGTTTTTGCAGTGCTTCAACAGGCCCCTGACCTGCAAGGATGATGCATAAATATTCCGTCAACAACCAAAGTGAAAGAATGCTAACCTGGTCTTTCAATTTTCAAACACAAATCTTATTTTCAGAGCTGTCAAGCAGCAACTAAATAATCTTTAAGAGATTCTATTTAACTTAAGTAATTGTATCTTTCATTTCTCTGGGATGTATGGGTAACTAGTTGTTAAATGCAAGGTTAAAAGTCACAGTTTTATGAGATTGGGTGGAGCAAGCTAAGCAATATTTTATGCAAAGCCTGATCTATTTTCTTTCTCTTCATGGAAAAGAACCAACCTTTATTTAAATAAAAACATACAAAAAACTTTTAGTGTCATCACTTGTCATAAAGCAATTCAGGAGAAACAAAGATACAAATAAGGTCAGATGTCATACTATGGCCAAAATTTGATAAATTTTGAGATTTTCTTTCAATTAAATCTTTGAATTTGCCTCATTTAAAGCTTATGATGTTCATTGTAAATTTCAATTATATTGTTATAATGTTTTGGCTTAAATGCATTGAACAAATTTCTGTTTAGTCTAATGATTGGTTGAAATTAAAATATTCTAACTACAAGGCATGGCAAATGTATTGACTACAGAGTGTCAAAGGCCCTTACTGCAATCTCTCTGCAGGCTGACATGGAGATGCCAGTGCCTTCTATCTGCTTGAGAGCGTAGTCTTTATCATCCTTCCTAGGAACAGAGAAAAACCCAGTACAACATCAACGCCAGGCCAGACCAGACAGCAGGCCCCCAGAATGCTCAGAAAACAAGAATAAAGGGCAGGAGGGGGGACACTTGGCAGCTGGTAAGGGGAGCCAGTGAGGAGGCTGAGCAGCATTACCTCCAGATTTGTGTAATCAAGCTCACCTCTGAGGCTCTAAACAATAATGGGGGAGAGGAAACAGGCGGTTTCTGGCAGCTGGTGAGGGACAAACAGAGCACTGGGACTGGCTCTCTCTTGAATATCATTCCTCCTCCTGGCCTAAATCATCTTATAAATCCCATGGTGTCTCATAAACAACAGCAACACAAACATCTTTAAGCACTTTTAAAACCTCTTTCTGTGGTTCTGTTGTCCAGATTGTCCTTTTTTAGGATAATGGGCCTTATGTGGGATGGGAAGTGGAGGCTTTAACTCAGGTTTGGACCAGACAAAGCTAAAGTAGTTGCATTAGAAAGTTGAACTTTGAAAGGTCGTGTGCTGCTTTAACAATACAGTGGATTAATGGAATAAACAATGTTACTAGAAAATTGCTTTCTCCTAAAAAATAATTATTACTGAAGTTCAATTTCCTGCCTAAATATTAGACAAAAACCTGCTTTGGACAAAGATCTTTAAATATTTTTAAAGCCATTTTCTGTGGTTCAGTTATTTATATTCTAGGATAATTCTAGAATAATAGTGAATGCTTTAATCCAGGTTTGGACCTAAATAGTTGCAGGGACCACTTTGAACTTTGAAAGGTTGGGTGTTACTTTAACTAATACAACGGATTAACACAATAAATTAAAAATCTTAGTATTAGAAAAAAATAGAATTATTAAAGCTCAATTCCCTATCTATATATTACACAAAAATATAAAACTGATTTAAGACACATACTCCTAATAAATTTAAATCTAAACCACTGATAATCATTAAAATTTATGTTTTTTTATGCTAGGCAAGAACCACAATAAGTGAAATTTAATTAGATACAACCTTAACTAACATAATTTAATTATGTACACGCAAAACCACAAAGCATGCATCCAAAATGATATATTCCTGCTCAATTTGCCTCCCATCCACATTAGAAAATATCCAATCCTCATTTAAGCTAGTGCTACACAAAGCTTCCTCAGCATCCAGTAGTGGGCACTTTAACACTGCTATTTACTGTTTTTGTTCTAATATTCTGCTGCACGCTTCTCCCACCAGCTGGGGCAAACGGAATCAAGTGATTTAAATGTATTTGGGAGCGGGAGGGGGCTGGCGCAGGGTTCAGCGGCTGGAGGCCTTGTTGGTTGGTCATCAACTCACCCATCTTTTCTCTTCGCCTTGTACACATGACCGTAGGTGCCTCTTCCCACTTTGCATCCTTCGTACTCAAACAGGTCCTCGACACGTTCTCGTTCACCGGTCAGCTTCAGTTTAAAGTCATAGTCCATTTTTCACCACTTCAGAGGCTGAATGTCTGATTTCCTTCCTTCCTTTTTTTTTTAAAGCGTCGCTAGGGAGGCAACTAGGCTCCTTCAACGAGCTCGGTTTGGTATTTCAGCTAGTTGCCTTCCCAGCGGGTCCCTTTTCTTCCTTCAGCTCCGCTTCCACATCGAGTTTTCAGGTAAAAAAATAACCTTCTGATGGGTATGCGCGGAGTTTGGCGATTCTCCGTGCTGAAATAGGCCCGATTTTATAATTTCCTTTCTGTTGTTTCTGCGTTTCTCTCAGCCGGTATCTTCTCCAAAGAGACGCAATTCAGTCTGTAGCCACGGCGTAATCGTGCCAGCCATTGTCGTAAAGTGTCGTAAAGACAGCCCCTGCAGCAGAGAAAGGAGAATGGCAGAGACACACCACCACGTGGAAATTTGCACTCAAATAAATAAATAAATCAGTAAGATAGTAAACAGACAAATAAATAAAGCTGAGGAAGGTGTGTCAAATATGCTTTCTTTAAATATACCGTCTTAAATGTTCAATCTTTGCATTTAAACAAATTGCAATCTTTAGTAGTGATGATCCTAAAAATGTATATTTGCAGAAAAAAAACTATTTAAGTGTTTGCTTTAGATATATTTATTTCAAGATAGCAGACACACATGGCATGCAACATTAAGGAAACCACATGCATATGCACCAAAAATGTCCTTAGAAATCATAATTTTTCATGTAAACAAGATAATTTGATACCCTCAGTCTGGATATAGTTGTTAATCATCCAATTGATTTTTCCCTAATAATCTAATATCTTCCTATGTGCATACAGTTTTTATTTGATTGATTATTACAGTGTGAGGAAAACAAAAGCCAATTGTCCGTTTCCCCATAGACAACAGAAGACAGAACTCTAACCATTAGAATTATAACCTCAACGTGACAGCTCTGATAGAGTGGCCATGGCAAATGTCAACAAAATTCAGTCATTTATTGAAAAAGTTTAATTAAAAATTCAAGTTCTACAATTCCCTACATTCATAGAAATTTAATTAAATCTGATCATTAACTGAAGTATGTAAACTAGCAAAAATACCAAATATAAACACATTAAATCACTCCCAGATATCAGCTTGGTAGAATTATAGCATTTGGATAAGTGTTTGGAAAGTACACACGCATATCATAAATTGCAATAATCCTTCAAAATTTCTGATTAAATTTAAACACATATTTGGCTTTCATGAAAAGAACACATACTTGACTATTGAAATTTCAGTTAATCTATATATTACATTTGGTGCATTTAATATTAAAAAATATATTAGAGCAACCCTTTTCCTCTGTAATCATCAAAGATGTATAATACTGCTAATCTTTTGGCAAAAAAGCTATAAATTCAAGTTTTCTGATCTATAATTTGCTAAGTGTATTGTGATATATGCATGGCAGTCCTTTGTACCACTGTTGTACTTTGCACATTAATTTAAAAAAAAAAAAGTAATAGCATTTGGTTTACTGCTAAAGGACGCCAACTGGTAAACAGTGTAGGGACTAACTAGACAAAAAATGTTTAGTCTTTTAAAATAATATTATGAGCAAAATTACCAACAGTGAAATTTAAAATAGAGTAATTTTGGGGGAACTAATGGTTTAGGACTTTTGTTTCCGGCGAGCGGAGTAATGTTGCACCGCTGGTCCCATCTTGGTCGGAGAGAAAGGGGAAAGCGGAGAGAACCTTCCATATTACAGCTGCTTTGTCAGGTACTTCTCTGAAACAAATGTTACTGACACTACTTGTTAACGTGTTTTCCATTTATCTTTAAAGAGACACCATACGTGCATGTCCGGTGAACTTGTCGTAACGTGATTCAGTGCGTTTTCAGGTTTTGCCACTAAGCTAAAACGGCTGTCGACTTCAGTGCTAATAGCTGACGTTATATCACTAGCATGCTAGTTAGCAGTTGACGCGTTGCTTGTTCAAATCAACATTTTAGCGTCTTGAAGTAAATATAAAACAAACAGTCTCGTTGCGGTGTTATCGTTCACGTATACCCAGTATTTTATCATAATCATTTGATTGTTTAGTGCTGTTTACGACTTTGTGTTTCCTTCCTTGTCCTGCGTTTACATGGAGTAGTTCTCCGTTTAGTAGGTTTCACTTTCCGCCTCTGTCGAACAGTGATTGGTTACTCTACGTGCCACTAACCCAAACAAGGGCGGTGATTGGTTAAAAAAATCAGCCGAACAATATGTTTTTTAACACGTTCCCTTGTTTAGGACATGGCCTTTTGTGGATATTATTCTTGATTATCATTAATGTATATGTGTAACCCCATATTAAAATTATGAATTATGCTCTTGTAGTAAAAATATCTTTAAAAAATGATAGCTGGACATTTAAAACAGAAAGTATACCACAATGCCTTTAAAAGAACACTACCATGCTGTCCATAATGCTTAGTCAAAGGCTCTCTTTATTTTGTCCATAAATAACTTTGCTATGAGTAAAGAACCTTGAATATTGTTATTCATTAAAGTCCCTCTCCAACTAAATTTGTATTTAGGGTTCCCAATGGGGTTTTAATTATGATTATGTCATTTGTAGCTTAAATTCATAAACATGTCATTTTTTAAGTCATATTTTCTTCAGAGCAGCAGGAGTTCATCAGAAATTTGCCTCCAAGTTGTGGCACGGATGTAACCCTAAAATCATATCCCATCATTCTTTTGTTTACACTCTCTCCCGCTAGCTTACTGCCCCTCACAACCCCAAGCTTAAATTAGTGGAGCAAAAAAAAACAAAAAAAGGGCGAGGAATATTGGAGCTATGCAGCCATACAGTTTGGAGCCATATGGCAGCTCAGACGAGGAAAATAAAAATACTCAGAAACAGTTTTATTCTTAATTTATTTTATATATGCTCTCCAGTAGGAGATAAATGCTAAAAGAACGTTAAACACAAAAAACAATCTTCATTGGAGAGGGTCTTTTAAGAGACAAGCGTTTTTGTACTGCACAATTATGCACAGAAAAGACAATTTAAAAATATTGACAAACATCACCATCAGCTTGGCATGGTCACAAAACAGTAAAATTGTAACGCATAATTAATTTCTTTAAACATAATAAAACAGAAGAGTCCAAATGAATGGCTCTTGGATGTCAGGCACTTATGTTGACTGATTGGAAGCATGTCTCACTTCATTAGGATAAATGTTCCAGATTTTAGTGAACTGAAATGTTGCTTCACTATATTAATCTCTCTGACACCCTTCCCCACGGGCCTTCCAGCACTCTTCTTTGTTATGGACCCTCCCGGTGGGGGAGATGAACGGCAGAGGCAGGCAGAGCGTCTTCGACGGGAGGAAGCATATTATCACTTCATAAATGAACTGAGTGAAGAAGAGTACCGTCTAATGAGAGATGGGAACCTGCTGGGCACCCCTGGTGAGGATTGGCATACACATTATTTTGACTGGGTTGTCAGTTGAGTTGCATGCTGTGATCTTTTGTTGTCTTGTCATTTTTATGACAGTAGATTTAATTAAACTCTTTGTGCATAATGTTTCAGTAAAACACATTATTTTTAACTCCTGTATTTAGACACATTTTTATGAACATAAGCCATTGGGCTTTAAATAACAATTTATTTGAATATTTTGCAAATAAACTGTATGTGTTTTAGCTTGACATGAATGATGCAGATATTTTAGTATGTGTACAATTTTACAGTTAAATGGCTTCAAGTTTTCTCTTTGTACAGTTAAAATGCATTTTTGTCTACTAGTCTACATAGTTGCATTTTGACTGGCTTGTGTGGGACTGAAACAATACCACACCTTGACTTTAATTGACCTTTTTCCCTTTCCAAACCAATAACATGGCTGCTTGGCTCTTAACCATTTGTTACATTTTGCCATTTTCTGCCACACTGCTTCAGCTATAGTAATTTTGACCAAACTCATTATAATTTAATAGAAAAGAAGAATATGATGTTTGGATATTGAGGCTGGCATTCCTGCAAGACAGTTTGCTGTTATAATATTACCACAAAACCATTTTTTAAAAGAGAGTTAACCCTACACAATAAATGTGTTTTCCTATCTCTTTTGTTTTGTCAAAAGACAGACCTTCCAATATTATATACCATGATTAAAATTAGTTTTTGCAGAAAAGAGTTTCAGCTTTAGATTGCAGTTTTCACAAGGGAGAAAAATTGTGAAATGGCGATCCATCTACAAAAAAAAGGCAAAAAGCCTAAAGAAATGCTGTAATTTATGATTTTGTTCTTTTTGATTTGCATATGGGAGTTTGGATGGTCTTCCTGATGATCTTAGTATAAAACAGCTTTCATGCCTGTGTATTATTTGATGACCTGTGTTAAAGAATTTGAATTGATCTTCCATTATAAGACACAAAATTAACTTTTCCTTTGTTTTTTTATATAATTGCCTTTATTTTTAGAGCAAAAACATGTTTTGGATTCTTTAACATAGTAAAGTTTTATCACTAGTTAAGTGGAACTCTTTTATAAATTGGCAAGATTGCGTTTTAAATGGAAATGTGTGAGTGTTGGGGAGGATAATTGTAAATTGAACTGAATCAAGACATGAATGAACCAAATTAATTCAGGAATTCTTCTGCCCATGTTTGCTTTGCAGGAGACGTGACTGCAGAGGAGCTTCGCCAGCGTCTGGATGGAGCAAAGGAGTGCGTGTCGTCTCAACCCCACACCGAGCAGCGCTCACAGACAGTGTATGCTGGGGAGCATCAGAGCGTCAGTGATGACGCGGAGCAGAGAGGTCCTACAGAGCGAAGAGGGACAGGTAGGAAAGATGGAAAAACTGCTGCAAGTTGTTTACAGCTCTTGTTTTCACTTTTTAAAAATTTGAAGCTAAGATATAAACATTTTTTTTTTTTTAATGTAGTAATCAAAATCGTTTTGTATTTTAGGTCTGTAATTGTAGATATTAGGAAATTGTTTTTTAAATTTGGTGCTTTCTTACCTATAAGCATTTAAGCCTACTCTTTTTTTGTTTTTTACATAACTCTATTATACATAGACATGTATATGTATTTGTTTCCAGGGGGAACAGAGGCTGGAGCAGAAACATCAAATAGTGATTCATTGCTGGAGTGGCTTAACACCTTCAGGCGTACTGGTAACGCCACTCGTAGTGGACAGAGTGGCAACCAAACGTGGCGTGCTGTCAGCCGGACCAACCCCAACAGTGGGGAATTCCGTTTCAGCTTGGAGATCAATATAAACCATGACCAGCCAGAGCCAGGAGAGCATAATGACCCAGTGGACACTGCAGATGCAGTTGAGAGGCCAGTGAATACTCCCGCCTCAGCTGCCCCCTCGACTAATGCAGTTTCCTCCTTAACTAGCCATCGCTCTTCAGTCACATCAAGGCCAGCCCCGTATCCCTCGTCTTGGCCAGCTATCAGTACAAGGATGCAGACTCGCCGTACTCGTAGTAGTAGTGCTTCACTTTTAATGAACCCTTCTGCACTTCCCCCTGAAGCCAACCCAGTCACTGTTCAAAGACGGGGGACCGTTTTGCACCCTCCTGCAACTCCTAACACTTTTTCAAATCTTCCTGTAGATCACACTACACCTTTAAGGCATCAACTCTTGAATGTAGAAGTAGAACAGGGGCATAGCAACGTGTCACCTCCTTTAGACTGTCCCATAGAGCAGCCATCACCATCTGGGTCACAAGCCTCAGTTGTGGGACAGGAATCGGATGGAGGGAGGACTCGATCAAGGGGTCGGGCGCGCAGGTCTGCAGCAGGAAGTGGGGTTTCACCTCGCGTGTCAAGACGAAGTCGCTCCCCTTTGCAAAGAACACGTGTCGTGAGTACTCCTCCACCATCCAGCAGTGGCCACACCGGCTCTGCTACTCACACTGTTGAGCCAAGTACTGTCACAACCTCAGTGTTGATGGATACGGGGGAAGCTGCGTCAGAACCCGCTGCTCTGCCGGAGTCAGCAGACGCAGCAGAACGTGAGAACGATTCACAGGTTTCTGGAGCTGCTGGAGGTTCTGCATTGAGACGACACCCCACTATAATGTTAGACCTTCAGGTGAGAAGGATTCGACCAGGTGAAAACCGTGATCGGGACAGCATCGCAAGCAGAACCCGCTCCCGCGCACGAGTTGCTGAGAACACCGTTACCTTTGAGAGTGACAGCGGTGGATTCAGACGAACTATCTCTCGCTCTGAGCGGGCCGGGATCCGCACCTATGTTAGCACTATCCGGATTCCACTAAGACGCATCAGCGAGACGGGCCTGGGAGAACCCAATTCCACCGCCCTACGCTCCATCTTACGTCAGATTATGACTGGATTTGGGGAGCTCAGCTCCTTGATGGAGACGGAAGCTGATTCAGAAAATGTTGCCCCTAGCCGCACAGATGTTAGTGGTACACATAGTACCACAGGTCATCTGTATACTAATGAAAGTGCACCTAACCAGGCTGGAACAAGGGAGATTGTTCAGGAGAGAGTGGGGCCCCTGGGGGTTGACCATGACCAGAGTGGGCAGGCCAGACTTGGAGGAGCAGTCGTGACCGCCACCGATGGGCGACCCAACAACAGAGACACCAACAACCTAGTAGAAAATGGCACCTTGCCCATCTTGAGGTTGGCGCACTTTTTTTTGCTAAACGATGACGAAGACGATGAGCACCCCAGAGGCCTGACCAAAGAACAGATTGACAATCTATCCACACGTACATACAGTCAGGCCAGCCTGGAGGGCGAGATCGGTCGTGCATGCAGTGTCTGCATCAACGAATACGCCCAGGGCAACAAGCTGCGTCGTCTGCCATGCTCCCATGAGTTCCACATCCACTGCATTGACCGCTGGCTGTCTGAAAACAACACCTGCCCCATCTGCAGGCAGCCTATACTTGCAGTGCATCACGACTGACCTGTTTTCTCATGACTGACCTAGCTCTGCTGGCTTGCTGAAATAAGTAAACCTAATGCTTTGCATGTACATAGCCTTTTCATTGTTAAATTTCTTTGAAAAAATATCTATTGTGTTGAGCAAGACTGAACCAAAAGTGTGGAAAAAAACTATACATGCAAATAATTAACAAAACTTTATTTTTTTAGATTCTTTGTTGCAACCCGTGTTTTCATCTTCTTGTGCGTTTTTTTTTCGTTTACCAACAAAGTCGACACGTCAGTGTGTGGAATTAATGTGAGAAGCTCCGGTAGCTGCTGCTAAATAGTCCCACTCAAATTCTTTCATGTCTGGTAAGTGGCATTCCCTTCACAGCTGGATTATACAAACCACTCCACCTAATCAGTGCAAGCTGTAAATAACTCACTGGTGCTTTAAAGGTCTCTGAAGTACAACAATACTTATGTCATCTGCCTAGAATGGAACCAGGAAACACCCTTTTTTTTTTCTTTTCACCATTTTAAAACCTCACAAATTTTAAAGAGTACTTTTGCAGTTTATTAAAACTGTCATACTAGGAATTTTAAGAGCTACATAATCAGTTTCTGCTCTTTAAAGCATTTAATCGGCTGTACAGGTATTTTATGTCCGTGGTGATCCAAAGGCAGTTTCACTGCTTTAAGGATTTATTTTCCTTATTTTTTTTCTTTTTTTTTTAACTTTCGTTGCAGTAGTATTTAAAATGAGCAGAACATTTGCATGTTCTCATTTCCTTTAAATGCAACCAATTTGACTTTAGTTTTTAGATTTTTTTTTTTTTATCTTTTACCAAACAGGAAATGGTGAAAGAAAACACAGAAGGAAACAGGAATATATAGATTGATCAGAAAATAATCTCATCTGTCCAGACCCAGTAGGAGTGAGTAATTATCCCAGTGTCAGCATACATTCAGGGTAGACACATTTACATTCACACATGTTGGCCCAAGAGTATCTTAGATCCCTATGAATTGGACCTAAAAATGCCTTGTGCCCTACATTAATTTACACCTGTTTTCTCTATAGTCCACTTGTGATCAAATCACACGGATAGAAGTCAAACTGACTTCTAAAGTCTAAATGGAATGTTGATTTCAAATCCTTTGAAGACAGAACATTTGGAAATGATATTACTTATGGTAGTTTACATTTAAAACAAATGCAGCAAGCATGTGATAATCAGGGATTCAGACTTGTTGGTAAAAAGCTGTGCAATATGCTGTTAGTTACTGTTTACATGCATTTTCTAGTTGTCATATCAACTTAAAGTAAAAGTTTGTCTCTGTTTCTTCTCTATTGTTGCCATTTTTCTGAGTAAACATTTGTCAGGCGGCGTAAAAAGGTTTCAGCAGTTATCCAGTTAGCGAAAATACTTTTAACAGGCCTCCAGTATCAGTTTTGCATATTTTACACATTCACTTTTTTAACGTTAAGCTAACAATTTCCGATGGAAATGTTTAACTAATGTGGAAGAGGCAGTAAATAGAGGAAAACACCCAGGCACGTGTTTCCACCACAACAGTAACAATAAACCGGTCTACTTACGTCAGTACATTTGTTATTTTTGCTTTTTATGATGACAGGATTGAGGCAGTATAGTTTGTGAGAATGTGTGAGCGCCTGTATGTATGGTGAGGTTATTTTGTGTGTGTTTTTCAAGGGAAAACAGGCCAAGTGTTCTCTAAACCTTGTTCTAAGAAAACTTCTGTGAAAGAGAGTTTAAAAGAGGTTGTCGGCAGACAGAAGTGAATATTTATTTGTTCCTATTTAATAAGATGGAGTCAGTCTTTTGGAATATGAAGTGTGAAATGTTTTAATGTAATGAGAGTAAAATAAAATGCTATGACCAACACATAATTAGTCAGACTTCGACTTTCTCTGCTTCACTTTCAATTATTCTGAAAATGTTACTCCAATAAGCAAAGCCTTTTGATGTTTTTATAAAAATGCTAATGATTAAATGAAATAATTAAGTTTAATACCTGACAATGATATAAATTCGCATGTGAACTCTATGATAAAATTGATATTTTAAATTACTATGTTTACATTTTATCTTGCAGCTGTAAAAAGGAAATTAATTATATTTGCAATTCAAATTAACAAATGTTGGAGTTACGGCTTAGTTGATCAGATGAATAAATATTTTTTGTCGTTTTTTTTTT
>NC_050531.1:9420396-9475198 GCF_002922805.2 Oryzias melastigma | reverse complement strand
CAGGTTTATTGTGTTGGAATAAATAGAAATAAAAAATCACAAATTCAAAATGTTATCAATATTTAATGGAAAAGCACAAGTTTTAAAAACCAAATCAATTTTTGTAACTAAAGCAGAAATTTGAACTTTTTATTGATCAATGTTTAAAAAACGCAACGAGAAACAGTGTGTTTGTGACGCTTTATTTTGAAAGGGCAAAACCGGAAACACGGCCGTTTAGCAATCTTTTGGGCTGACGCTGAGCTAATCTGACCCGTTCACGTTACCGTTGCGGTCAATCGAGAAATAATGACAACCGAACCCCCTCAGCTGGTCCGGCCGCCGCAGCACGCTCGCAGGGCAGCTTTCCGCTGCTCTTCCTGGGAGCCATGAGAATGTCACCGCTCCGGCCTCGTCCTTCCAGTCACAGAAGAGACTTCCGTTATTCACCAACAAGATGTACTTCAACCGGCGCGGCAAGAAGATACACAGCGAGGGAGGTAAGCCTCAAGCCCACCCCTGCTGTGAATCTTCGCTCCATCATCAGGGTTCACCACACCGCAGCTCAGACTGCAGCCCGTCATTGCAAAGAGCGGGCCTGTCACTTTTGGACATATGGCGGCCTGTAAGGGCCAGTGCGGATCTGGGATGTGCTCGGCATAATAACCGTATTGACAGGGACTGCGGCATATGTTTGAACGGCATTTGTCCTTAAGATTTTATTTATATGTTATGACACCAATTAAGAATGCAAGGACATCTTATAGCGGGAGCGTGCATCAAGTATCACAGCCTGGCATATTTAAATAGCCGTCAAAGGATCCTGCGCCTTCACATCACTAAATATTTATTTTATTCCAGCCTCTGCATGTGAACCGCTTTTGACTGGATTTTTTACAGTTTTCCTCAGAGGTTTGAAACAAATATAAGGTAAAGTATTTGTGTACACCAAGGTGCAAGATAAGGGGCCCGTGAAATCAATCCTATAACATCCCATTACCTGTCCGACTTAAAAACCACGTGACTTTCTAAAGTAAACTCCTGATCCGACTAGAAATAACAAAAACTTATCACACCTAAACGGTGTCCAGGTTAAATGCTTTTATGCCCCCCTATTAGAAACAGATTTTGTTAAAACAAACAAAAAAAGTCTTTATAGGAACAAATTCATCAGATGGTAATTTTTGCAGATGTATTTGAGTTTGCTTCTAAAGCAAATGCATCCATAATAGTTTATTTTATTGATTTATTTATTTGTAGTTATGTAATATTCTGGAAGAGAAGAGCATGTGTTTGTCCCATCCAGCGATTTCTGATTGGCACATTGTAATCTGGTTTGCTGGGCTTTTTTGTGAATGCTTTTCTGTTTCCAGAAATAGAAAGCAGGGCAAACTCCGAGTGGAGATGAACGCCTACTGGGGCATGAAGTCTTCAGGGCGATGATTCCTACAAACTTGGTGGCGTTAACACAACAAAATACTTGTCTGAAAAACTAAAGTAACACTTTGATACAAACTAATAGTCTGTTTTTTCTCTCCAAAGATTTGGTTTCAAGTTGTCAGGAAAAAAGTGTCAGATTTTAAGTTGGCAGTCACGTTTAGTTAGATATTTTATGAACTTGGAGAGTTGCTGCTACATTTGTTTAAATGTATGCCATCTCCCCCACGCTTTTTATGTTGCTTTTACTGTAATCTCTTGGAGCCTGACCTTTTGATTCTTTGCTCCAATTAGCAAGCCACAACATCCCAGAAGACGGCATCGTCTGGAGCTGCCAATCTGTTACATTTATTAAAAAAAATATCTTAAATCTATTTCAAAAAAATAAATAGTCTAATATAACCTTTTCTGCAAAATATAACCGACAAACCAACAAAGCAGTGTTGATTTTGATATTGTCAATATAATCGCCTTAAATATACTCTTTAACCCCTCAGATAAAGTAATGTTCTCAACATTAGTTGTTTAAATAAAGAGCTCATTTTTTTTGTTGATGTTCTCAGCTCATCTGAGTCATTCTGCTGAGTTAACTGTTTACAACCTATCTGTTTTTGGGAAGATAATGGCTCGTTGTCATGGTTGCCAAGCTGCTAAAGTTTGGAGGGAGATAAGGAGATGCTCGATAAATGACCAGAAACATGGTATTTACACGAGCTGGTCACAAGGGGGCGGTCTTGGGTAAGCTGCAGAGTTCATCTCTGTGGGAAGCTATTGGGAGTGTTTGGAGGAAAGATTCCATGACGTTACTCTACAATATCTCAATTTCCATCAACAAACTACAATATGAAAACATTGACTTGATGTCTTGTGTTGTTTTCTCCCACCGCGGCCTCCCTTTGCCCCCCCACAGAGCAGTTAGTGTTGAGCACCATTAGACAGGAGGCTTCTCAGCTGCAGGACCCAGGCCAGGGCGCCGGTGCTACCATGCGTGCCCGCCTCACAGACAGGTTTGACAAAAGTGAGTTTGCTCAAATTAGACTGGATGATGCCCCCATTTTGTGAGCGGAGTCCCAATAAGGTGCATGTGCCAAAGGCTGTGATGTGCAACAGCTAGGAGCAGGTGTTTCCCCCTAACCCCCGGCCCTTATGAGCTACAGTGAAGAGTCAAGATTTTTATGGCAGAAAAGGGTGAGATGCTCTGTGGACCCAGAATGGACCGTAGCTCCTCGGGGCCTGGAGTGACAAATGTTGTACAGGACATCACCCTCTCACTGCATGGGCTTGTAGACTGTAGCGACCACTGACACCGGATCGGTCTGGACGCCAGACAAATGAGACGCGAATAAAAAAACACATGCATGTTGTAGACCAGATTATGGCATGCCTGAACCGAGCATGTACATGAGCACTGCTGCATGTTGGTACGGCTGTGAGTGGGGAGTAGAGAAATGCGGGAGAGTAGCTGCATGTTGGGGTCTTATCCTTTCCGGCTTTAACTACGCTTTTTTTTTTTTTTTAAATGTGTGTGAATTGTGTGAACATTTTTGATTAATTGGTGTAACATGAGCTGGCATTGGTGTGCCACACCTGTTGGATCAGGTTTGGATTAGCAGGACGTGAAGTTGCAGCGCAGACACAGACCGGATTAAAATGTCCACTCTGGCCGTAAGAGGCTTTCTTGTCTTACTTCCTACTGTGGTAAGGTGGGAAATGGATCTACTAGCACCCAGGTTAGCCCGGACCTGGGAATGAGCTTGCTGGTCACCTAGGAGACCAGGGGAATCATGGGACACTGTGGTCGCCGAGGCAGACGGCGCTCTGTTGGTAATGTGTTCTTGACTGCACAGCGGTAAAGTGACATGCAGATAGGAAGGAAGGTAGCAAAGCTATTACTTTTGCGAAACGACACTTGCTAAATAAGTTTATTCAATAATTCTCCTTCACATTAAAAAGCCTTTTTTTACATTTATTTCAACAAATTAGAGTTTTTGTCTCATAAAAGCCATATTAAAATACATCATGCAAATGGGTAGGAAGTGTTTTGTTACACTCGAATAAAAACGTTTCTGATCATCGATGCAAAACCTAAAAACAGACAATTATGTAACATGACAGACCCAGTGGGTGGTTTTAGTTTGAGAACACTTTTGCTGGAACTTGTGGTCGACTGTTTTGAAACTTGAGGCCACAGTGACTTCAACAACGCTGTTGCTCTTTTTGCCAAGACAAGAACATGAATTTATTCAAACATACAGAGAGGCAATATAAGTATTTGGCAGTCACTTATTCAACTATCCAGGAAATGGCAGTGTATGATTTTTAAAGAATTTAATTGTATAACGGGGAAGAAAATATTTGGTTCTAAAAAAAAAAAAAAGAGAATTTTGTCTTTCACAGACTTATCACTTCTAGTTTGAGAAGTTCTCCTTTTGTTACCTGTATTAAAGTCACCTGTTTGAACTGGTTATCTGTCTAAGAGACACCTGTCCACACCTTAAAAACAGTCTGACTGTAACCTCTCCATCATTACCAAGACCAAAGAGCTGTCAAAGGACACCAAGAACAAGATTTGTTCACCTAAACTAGACTGGGATGACTCAATAAATAAGTGGCTTGATGAAAAGAGACTGTTGGAACAATTATTAGACAATGGAAGAAATACACACTCTTCCTCCACCTAGGGCTCCATGCAGGATCTCACCGGGACCACAATCCTATAGAGAATCTGTAGAGGGAGTTGAAACTTTGTGTTGCCTGGCGACAGCCCCAAAACATCACAGCTCTTGAGAAGATCTGCAAGGAAGAATGGATCAAAATAGCAGCTTCAGTGTGCGGAAACTTGCTGAAGACCTACAGGAAGCCGTTGACCTCTTTTCTGCAGTATTATACCAATGAATACTTTTGAAATCAAACAATATAATTTCCTGGATTTTTTTTTTTTTTTTACATTCTGTCTTTCTTAGTTCAAGTGTATCAGTCTTAAACATTACGGTCCTCTTTCATCATTTTAAGTGAAACTACTTGTAGAATCAGTGACTGCCTTATACTTTTTTGCCCCATTGCATTTATATTTCCTTGTGGACACAAATTTATGTGCAAATAAATTGTGCTAATTTTTGCTTTTTCTTTAGACCAGAGGTCTGCAGCCTGAGGCTCCAGAGCCACATGCGGCTCTTTTAGGAATTGTGGAGTTGTAGTCATTTGAAGTAAAATGCAAACGATTTGAATACATTTGAATGAAGAAGAATGGGTTTTTTTGTTAGTCAAATTTTATCATTTACTTTCAGATTTTTAAAATAAGTTGATCCTAAAAAAGAAAATTAAACTATTTTTTTCATGTTTTGAGCACTGCTGATAATACACTAAATTAAAGACTTTAACATAATCCAAAATGCAGACGTCAGATGACTAAACAAAATGATGGTAAAATGTTTAATTTATTGACAAAGCTGTTTAATATTAAAATATGTTTAAAGTATATATTCTTATTTTTGACTGCCCCACAGTGTCTATTTGCTGTTGAGACGCAAAGTTCTCATAACTGCATTTTAAATGTAAGTGCAATTAAAAAGGATATTGTTTGACAAGGGGTGTATTTTATTTTGAAAATAACTTGTATGAGCAGCTGTCAAAAGTTAAAGCTTTTATTTAAATAGAAATACAAAAATATTTTTATAGAAATGTATTTATTATAAATCTATAAAAGCTACATTTGACTAACAAATGGCTTAATAGTCACACAAACGTAAATTAAGTGTATTTTTCTGAGGGGTAAAGTGGGACTTTGCGGCTCTAACTTGGTTTTAGTCAGTGAGATCTCAAATTGATCTTGTAGCATTAAAGGTTGCAGGCCCCTGGTTTAGATATTAAAAGTATGTAGCGTCAGAATTTACTCTTCTTTTTTTCCAATAACAAGCTTTTTCTATTGCATGACTGGATTCAAATTGAAGCTAAACCGTTTGCAGGAAAAGCCTCGCTCCGGCACATGCAGTTAGTGAGAGAAAGTTTTTGGTAGTGGCGTTCTCGAGTGAAAGCTCAGGCGATGTAGACTGTCTGGTGTAATATGCTCTATACTGGAAAATGCAGATGAATTATGCAGCCTGTTTCTATCTATTATTCAGATGGCAAGGCTGCTTTTTAACAGTGAAAGTTTAGTGCCAAGACAGTCAGGTGGCATGTTGTTAAATTGTCTACGCCTGCAGTGTAAATGTGCTTAATTTGATTTCCTTTATTTTAAATGTTTTAAATATTAGAACAAATTTGGATATGATCAGTAACAAAAATACTAGAAAAAGTGTGATTCCTGTTTTTTCCCCCTTTCTGTGTGCATTTGTTTCCAGAAAAGGAAGCTCATTTGTTTAAGGCTCAGCAACCAGATGGGTGGCTGGCAGACTCTCGCTGTGTTGAGTGTGGATCAGTCTAGTCTTACCTGCTGTACCCAGAGGTTATCAGATGTGCTGTAGACGCCCGGATCTCCTGGTTGCTGTGTGTGTAATTGACCTATCTCAGCTGTGATGGAGTTTGCTGCTGACTCATCAGTGGTACATCAGTAATGAGATGCTGATGCACCTCTCCTCCATCAGAGATGAGTAACCGAGGCATTGATCTTCTCAGAAATAAATTATACCTGAAGTGCGGTGCTGAGCAAGAAGTTATTGATCTTTTTGGATAGAGGTGGTCTGCTGGGGTTAAAACATGGAGGGTAGAAGTGGATTTCTGTAAATTATAACTGAAACTAGGACAAATAACCCAGAAAACTCCCAGACCATGCATTGCTGTTTCTCACCTTTAAGGACCCACTCTGATCACCAATTGATCCATTTTAAAATGTTTCCAGTAGTCTTTAAGTATTATTATGCAATTTATAGTTAAAATATATATGAAAAAAATGGGAGTTCATTAGAAATTTACCTCTGAGTTGTAGGCAACCTTTGGTGCAGAGCAAGCCCGCCCCCTTCCCGATCCTCATAACCGAGAGCTATCCATTTATATGCTCTCCCGCTAGCTTACAGCCCCGTACAACCCTAACCTAACATTTCAGGCGCAACTAAAATGGCGAGCAATATTGGAGCCATCCAGCTGTACAGTTTTGAGCCAGATGCCAGCTCAAACGAGGAAAATGGAGACATAAACTAATATAGCTGTCTAGAATGGAGCAGAACAAGGAGCTTGTAGCCCTCCCAGCCTACTTTTTACGTAGCAAATACATTTTTTTTCCAATAGCATTTTTTCACCTGTTCTTAATTCAAAATAATTTGAAAAAAAAAGTTTTCAGAATTGCAAATGAAAGCTTAATTTTCTTCCATAAACAGAAAAATGCCACAAAACATTTTTTTGAATCAGTCTTTATCCTGTTTCCTTATAGTCGTTTGACGTTTTCATTCTTTTACTCAAACTCCAGCTTTACAAAGGCCCGTTCATAGATATGGAGATGAGTGATAAGCTCCTTTTTATCGCCTGGCCTGAACAGACTTTGACCCTTGCTCTGTGTTTAGTGCAGTACTTTTTTTTGCAGAGGCAGGAAGTAAATGTCTACAGAGTGACTACACGTCTAAAAATACACAAATCACAACCAAAATACAACTTTTCTTTCTATAGGAGATTGTTTATCTGTTGTGCCAACAGGTACGATCCTTCCACATCCATTACCTAATTGTCCTGTTTGCTTCAGTGCTTTCTCGTCTCTGCCAAACCGCTTGAGTGGAATATAATGACGTTAATACAATTTTGGTTATTGATGAGGGAGGAGAATGGTGCGTATACTGTGTCATAGTGCTACAGAAATGGAGTTTTGGCTCTTTGGAAATTCAATCGGCAGAAGCCGTGCCAGAGCTTTCTCCTTTTTCTTTTTAGGTTCCATCAATTATTCATGTGTCTGTTTTCTCCCAGACTCTCACATCAACAGGATTATAAAGCACAGATTCTAAAAAAATATCAGCTGTTTGGTTGAATTTTCTTAATTTCTTTTGCTTATATGTGTTTTTTTTAATGAGGAGGAAGTGCCAGGTTGTAAAGACGTATGGGAGGATGAGTACTTCCATACTGGGTGATAACAGGGTTTGAAAAGTGGAAATATGTACGTTGGACTTAGAGAGGCGTTTACTGTAGGGTGGAAGTGACATCAAGCGACATCCGGATTGTTGGATTTTGACTCATTGACTATAAATTGAGAGCCGGACAGAGCGGGTGACATATCACCCATAAAAATGACTTACTTCTGGTTCCAACTGTATATGGAGAACTGGACTGAGTGACCCAAATAGGAAAAAGCTGCTGGCTCCAAGAAGCCATAATCCTATAGACCTCCACTGAGACATACAAATGTATTATTCAGTCATTCTATTTTTCAGAGTAATCATTCTTGTTTTGATACCTTTTTCTTAAAATCTTCTTGCTAATCCTCTTTTTTTTTTAATGACATTTTTTCTTTATCGCAAATTATTCAAAATGTAAACTGACCAATTAGATGTCTCAATCAAAGCACGTGGTGCCCACTGGCCCCAAATTTGAACGTTTGACATATTCTATTGAGCTGCTTTCAGGGGAAATGGAGCGGACTTCGAATAAACACACTTATGATTGACAACAGAAGTAGACATAGAAACTTTGACGCAGACCATCCCGGTATATAGAGATGGACAAAGCACCTGTAATACCGCCAATAGAAAATGTCTTACCTCCGGTTCCAATGAAATGAAGTCAATTCAGTCGCCATTTTCCCACTCTACGAACACCGCAATTTGGAGCCAGACGACATTAGTAAGCGGTGATTGGTCCGAGTCACTATTTCTATGGCAACCACTCTCACTAATCAAGAGTGAGCTGACAGATTCACCGCTCAGGAGAATCTGTTAACTTTTGAACGCTGGTCCACAGGTACTTTCTATTTGGAACGCAAGGGGGGAGGGGATAGTGTCCAGTTCTCATAGACTGTCAATGACTCTGACCCACACTTACCAATCACTGTCATCTGGCACCAAGATGGCGACATCAGTATCGCGGAAAAATGACAACTGAATTACATTGATTTTTGCTGAAGTCGGAGGTAAGGCATTTTCCATTGGTGATGTCACACCCCCTCTGTCTATTTATATAGTCAATGGATGTCACCCATAGAAAAAGACAATACTTTCGGTTCCAACCAAATGAAGTCAAGTCAGTCGCCATTCTTCCACCGTGTTGCAACCTGACGTCCCCAGTAATCTGTGACTGGTCTGTCGGTTTTAGTCTACATTTCCATGGCAACCACTCTCTCCAATCAGTAGTGAGCATGTCAAAAGGTCACACCCCTTTCACTGACAGCAGGTTCAGGAGAAACCATTTCGAGGTATCAGATTGATCAGTTTAAAACTTGAATAATTGACGCCGTAGCAAAAATATCATGAAAAAAATATTAGGATTAGCAAAAACATGTTAAAAAGATGTATCAGAGCAAGAATATTTATTCTGACAAATAAAATGACTAAAAGCTGTTTAGTTCTCAATAGAAGTCTACGGGATTTCAGCTTTTGGTTACTTCCTGCTTGGAATACAAGGGGGAGGGGTCACTCAGTCCAGTTCTCTATATACAGTCAATGTTTAGGCTTGATGTTATTGTTTGAACCATCTGCGCCTTAACCACAAGACCTCGAGGCGAAATTGGGCTTCTGGCCCTTTAAATCGGAGCCCCGGCTTTGCTGGTTTTAGCACTGAAGCGGCTCCATATGGCTTCCCCTGCGCGTGTGAGCGCTCCACGGCGAACTGCTCGACATCCCAGCATAAGGCAAGTGGATCGCCTGAGGAAAGGCTTCCTGTGGGCGCAGCTCCACCGATGACAGCTTCGGAGCTCGGGGCGACACTTTCTTTCGCCGGGAACGGGAGCTTTCCAACAGGGAAAGCCGCAGGAGGAGGAGGAGTTGCAGGAGAAGGGAGCCGGGTGTGCTGCTGCGTGCGTCCTCGCCCTGCTCCGCCGTTGTTACAGCAGTGGAGTAAACTGTGGCGCTCATTTCTCGTACTCTCTTGATACTCCCCCTCCACAATCAATCAATAAATAAACAAAAAACGTGCGCTTCTGGACACACATTTGAGGAAAAATAGCTGCTGGAGCTCACGCGGGGGTGAAATAGCGGGGATCACGACGCCCGGAGATGACAAAGCCGCGCGCGCAGGCGGAGAGTCTGCAGGAGAACCGCTTCCCTGGATCTACCGGATCCGAGCGCAGTCCTCACTGGGCTGTGAGCAAGTTTCAGGACTGATAAAACCGTGTTTGTCAGCCATTGTGCATCCCTCAGCAAATCCATTATGAACGCGGGGGGTCCCGGGGGCGTCACGGTGCGCACGCGTCTGCATTGACGGCGCATGAAGGACGAGGGGTGGAGGGAGGTCTCCACGGGAAGCGTCACTTAATCGACCCTCTCAGCTGCAGCAGGCGGCCGCCTCTGCTTGTAGATGGTTGCTTTTGAGCCGTAAACCACGTCTCCCCTCGTGTGTCCTCCTCTTCCTCTTCCTCCTCCCCCCACACCCACCTGTCTGCCTCTTTCTGTCCCCCCCGCTCGACCTCACTCAGCCTCGCCTCTCTCCCATCCATCCAACGGTGCAGGACCCTCTTGCTCGTCCGCCGGGTACCGCAAGGCAGACGATGAGATGTCCGGGACCACTTCCCAGGCGGATCCGGTAGACGCCACGGCGCGGACGGTGCTGCTGAACCGGCCTCAGACCACCAAGTTCTGCGACAACCACGTCAGGTACGCGCCCGTCCTGCTGTTGATGTGTTGTGCTCACTTTTTGAGGGCTGAATTTGACTTTTAAGTACTTTATAGTTTTATAAGTGCATGAAAAATCAATAGTGAGTGTATTTTTAATTGATTCAATTAAATTAAACACTTGCAAAAACATGTAATTTTATTTATTCACTTATAAATGTGTATTTTTATCACAATCTTAACGAAATATGCACAAATACAAAAGGTTACACCTTTGATTTTATTTATATGTTAACTAAGTGCCTTAAAAACCAACAATGATTATATATTTTGTTGATTTAGTTCATTTTAAACTGGATTAAACACATGCAAAACATAGCATTTAATTTTTTTAACGTTGTAAATGTTTGTTTTTCTCACAATCTTAACCAAATATGCACAAATGCAAAAAGTTTACACCTTTTAATTTTATTTAAGTTTTATAAATTTGTGAAAAACAATAGTTTAATGGATTCAGTTCAATTTAAGCTGGATCAAACACATGCAAAACATGTAATTTTATTCATTAACTTTTATAAATGTGTATTTTTCTCATGTATTTAAATAATATTAATCAAACATGCTCAAATGCAAAACCTTTAATTTAGTAATAATTTGTAAACTAAAAGAAGCCACGAAGCTTCATAAGAGCTGATAGGTTATAGTTCATGGTCTGTTTGCAGGTGACCTAAAGGATGTCCCAACACTGAATATTTACTCACAGCTTTTAGTCCAGTTGAAGGACGTTTCTTAGCCTTTTTGTGCGTTTTACTTTGCAGTGCTCATACAATGTGAAATACACAGTTTGTAAATTTGAGATTCAATTTTGGATAACATATTTTTATTTATTGTTTCATATAGCAAAAGCAATCATGAGTCTTCGTTAAATCTCACAATTTTCACCTATATTTTTTTAAAGACCCACTCAAATGAAAATCAAGTTTATTATGTTCTTATTGCATTGTTCTCATGATGATGGAAAATTATAAAAAATTGAGCTAAAAACTGCATTTATAATAATAATAATAATACATTTAATTTAAAAGCGCCTTTCAGGCTCTCAAGGTCACTTTACAAAAAAAGGTAAGAACACACAAGTAAAACAATAAGTTAAAACCAAAGTGTTAAGTATCTATCTATGATACTATCTATGAGTATCTATTTATTCATATCTTGATGGATCAGGAGTAAGGAGGAAAAACAGCTGTTTTAAAGCTCATGTTTGTGATGCAGGTCGTAGATTCCCCTCTCTGCTCCAATTTTGGATGCATCCACTTGCAGACATTTAGATCCATGAATGTTTTTGTCTTCCCCATCTGAGCTGATATACCGCTTTTTTTTTTTTTTTTTTTTTTTTTNNNGGTCGGGGTTGGGAGGAGTTATAAGCTAGCATGAGAAAGTATAAACTAAAGGTTGATGGTAAATTAGCCGAAGCTAACTTCCATGCCAATAGTCCCGCCCACAACTAATAGGTGAATGCTGCACAGTAGAAAATGTCATAATTTTAGCTAAAAATGGCTAATGTTTGGAAAAAAAAAATTACAACAGAAAAAAATATAATTGGAGTGAGACTTTAAAATCTGAAGCAATCCCATAGAGTGAGGCTAACTAATGTAACTGTCTTGGAGAAGTGCTTGGTTTACCAACATGTCATGACAGCCTTGCTTAATCAATACGTCCTCATTTATATTTTAGTGTGCAGGTGAAATTAAAGACACTTACACGTGTTTACATAAATTACAGCAAGCTTTTACCTGAGCCGGTTTGTTTAAAAGTGTGACGGGCTCTCAGTAGCACCCAGGATAAAAGCTGTCTCCTCAGATCCGTCAGGATTGGGTCCGAAATTGTGCTTGTGACTCTGAGCTGCATGGCTGCAGGAGTTCACTCGGAGTCGGTGGTGCTGCCAAGTGAATCTATGTGACAAAATCACATTAAATTGTGTGCAGCGTTAATGCATCAAGTTTCAAATTCAACACGTCTCGACAGTTTTATCATTCCACTTGTACGGGCAAAACAGACACTTTGTGAAGAACACTCGTCATTTATTTGTGCCAAAAAAGCACCGCCGGATGTGGCTTCAAATCCTGTTGTACAACGTGATCTTTGGAAGCAAGAGGAAATCTTATAACTGGCATAAATGACAGGAAACACACATTTGTGTTAATGCGTTTCCCTGAAGATGATACAAGCCCAGTTTTCTACATAATCCAATTATAGGCACCTTTCATCCTTATCAATTATGCTTTCGAATCCATACCTCAGATGCCCTCATGCATCACAAACAAAAAGCACATTTAAACATTTTAAATCCAATTTTTCTAAAGCATGTCAGTTATATTTTACTGTCTGATAATGCTCCAAAACATTTTTCATAGATCGATTTGATAAAACATCCTAAAAGGTGTTTTTAACATCCTTTTTACAACATTTCTTCTTAATTGGGATCTTCTGTTACTTTGCAATGAAGCTGTGAGCTATAGTGCAAATCTTTGCACCTTTTCTCCTCACATTTTGGCCTGTTGTGTCACATCAGGGCCCATGTGCACCAACAGTCCTTTCATCAACATCAGCCCAGCTGTCTTCAACATGTGTTCTTTTTCTCAGCTGTAGTAATAAGCAGCATGGCAGGGTAAAGCCTTGAATCAGTGTTGTATTATTTGACTGAAAGTTTGTTGAGTTTGATAATCGAGCTTTATCTTTGGGAAAAGAGTCAGATCCACCTCTCTGAAAGTGGACTGACTCCTCTGATTGGATCATGTGCAGTGCTTCTTTCCCTTTGTGATGAACGGAGAAGCTGGAGCACTCTGGCTGCAGAATCAAGGCCTTTTATGTTCCTTCTTTCCTGTAACTCTCAGTTTGTTTTAAAGGTTCAATAGGCGTATTGATTTTCCGGAGATTAAAGCCTTGCTGTCTTTATCTGTATGCCCAGCTGACCTCTCCTTCATTTGCCAAGATTTCCACCTCACAGTTTTCAAGTTTTATTTTGATGCAACATGAGTTTTAAAATCAAAGTAACTCCTAATCCTTACAAGTCTGAAGTGGGTTTCATCTTCCTTTTATCAGAACTTTGCAGAGTTTGTCTTTAATGTATAAAAAAATACTGATATTTGTAAGGAAAAAGGAAAACAGCAAAAACTTTCCGCAACAGGAGGGCTTCACCCCCACAGCTAACAGCTGCTAAAATAACAGCCAGATATTTTTGTCTTACTTTGTAAATCCACTTTTTTTTAATTAATGAAAAATCCAACTAATTTAATGTAGCTTCAGAGTAACAATATCTTGGATTTAATGTCTTTAAAGACCCACTCCAATTAAAATAATGTTTTTGGTGTTCTTGCAACATTTTTTTATTTGATGGAGGACATGTATATAGAAAATTAAGGTTAAAACTACATTTCGGAGTGTTTTTTTTTTACTCAAATCTTTGTCAAACGGGAGCAGACAAGTGTGACCTTCATTTTCCTCATCTGAGCTGTCATCTGGCTCTAAATTGTATTGCTGGATAGCTTCAATATTGCTCGCCGTTATTGTTGCACCAATGTTAGATTGGGGTCGTGGGGGCTGTAAGCTAGCAGTAGAGAGTGTAAACCAAAGGGATGATGGGAAGTGTTGGTAGGCTTATATAACGCCAACAGTACTGCCCACAATTTAGGCGAATTTCCTATTAATTACTGCTGCTCTGCAGAAACTATGTCCTAGAAAACGAGACAGGTTTTTGAAATTTTGGCTAAAAACGGCATCATCATAATTAAACGCCACTGGGAATGATTTAAAAATAGCTCAACAGATGATTGGAGTGGGTCTTTAAGACATATAGCTTGTTTAAAAAGTGTAATGTCCTCTTCTATGTTTTTAATATAATATTGTTCATGTGAACAAAATGTAAGTTAAAAACAGCTTCATCCAAGGGGATTCTGAACTGCTGTCCTTTTTTGACAAATGTTTTTGTTATTCGTTTGATGCACTCTAGGCTCTTAGATTACACCGGGAGTCATGAACTGTCCATTAACCCAAAGCCACTGAAGTCATTACTTTTCACTCAGTCCGTGCAGTACAGGAAAAAAAGCCTTGACTTGAAGGTTGACTTTATTTTTAGTTTCTGTGAAAGCTCTCATAGTAGCCACTGGCTAAATCAAGGCTAATCAATGCAGCTGTCCGCTATGTAGATTGGCAGCTTTTGACAGAAAGGATGTTTTTTTTGCACCTATTTTGGGGGTTCCGGGTCTGATTTAAAGTGGTGGATCAAACACCTTTCTCTATTTATAGGTTTGTTTTGTGTGCAGCCTCTGATGGCGCCGTTTCTCCTGTCTGAGGACACTTTGGACTTTTTAATAGATTTTTAAGTGCTGCAGTGTTCAAACAAAGTATCGCCTTTAAATTAATTACCCCTAAAGCATGTTGGGTAAAAAAAAGCAATCCTGAACACATCATTAATGCATGACCCTATACATTTATTTTATTTATTTGTTCTGTCCAGCAAACAGATAGGAGTTGAAAGCCTCTTGTAGTGGACAAATCTTTCTGTTACAAACAGGATTATGTGAATTTTAGACACTCTAGGAGCATATTTGGAAAAAAATAGTGTTTTGGGGCTAAAATGTATTATTATCATTAATAATTGTATTATATTGGTTTTTTTAAGTTTTGGAGTGGACAGAAGAGGGAGAATGAAAGTAAATAAATGTAAAAATATCATTAACAGATTTTATTATTTAACAAAAGGCAGATTTTTGTGCATAAAAACACACTCAAACATCTGCATTTAAGGGAGCATTAGATGTGAGGACCCCCGCCACGTGTGCACACATGCACCCCTGCTAGGGGCAGATGTGCCCCCCCCCCGACCAAAAGGGGCCCAATCCTGGTTTCCCTCTGATCACGCTCCTATTGCCGTAAATGCATTTCTTGCCTTCTTCCGTCTCAACATAAATCCAAGAACTTATTTATTCCCGTCTTCCTCCGCAGTACCACCAAGTATGGGGTTCTCACCTTTCTACCCCGGTTCCTGTACGAGCAGATCAGGCGGGCAGCGAACGCCTTCTTCCTGTTCATTGCACTTATGCAGGTAAAGCTGCACTCACAACAGCAGCTGCCAACACTGCATCTCTGGTTTCACTTTGATTCTGTGGTCTGTGCAGCTTTTCCATGACTGAGCCTGCAGAGTCTATTGGAAAAAATATCCTCCTTCGTATGTTTATAGTACATTATTTCAGGAAAAATCCTCAAAGAAAAAACACATTTCTTACTTCTTTTTGATATATTCAGAGCAATAGAATACTGTACTTCAGTACTACAGTGAGACACTATAAACTGATTATGTAGATCCGATTACAATGTTTTTCCTCTGAAATTGGATTCAGCTGAAATTTCCTCACAATAAATTGATATATTTATGGTCAAGCATTAATGGATTCTAAATCTGTGTCAAATTCAAATGAAAATCTTTTTTTGTGTCTGAAGCAAGTGATTAATATCTCACAAACTGTTTCTCCATCATCAGCAAATCCCAGATGTATCCCCCACTGGTCGCTACACCACCCTTGTCCCGCTCATCTTCATCCTCACTGTGGCTGGGATTAAAGAGATCATAGAGGACTATGTGAGTTCCCCATCAGTAACGAGATCCTGTTTGCCTCTTGAATCACTTGTAAATCTTTAAAGTAGCAGGTCAGCATGAGGTCACCTAAAAAGGAAACAAAATCTGATGGCCCTCTGTTTGTCTCCTTGCAGAAAAGACACAAAGCAGACAACACAGTGAACAAGAAGAAGACGACAGGTATAGTGAGTGAGCTGGCGAAAGTGCATTAACTGTTTGGGTTTCCATGAGTGCGCTTGCGTCTATTTGCTTGGGTTTTGTTTTCCTTTCATGGCTGGATGAATGGCTGTTGTGTGTCACTCATTATGGTGCAAGCCACAAAAGTTTAGCGGCCATGAATTCTGCATGAGACGTGCTCTATAGGCTGACTGACGGCTGTGTGTCCTTGTCTCTTAGTGCTGCGGAACGGAGCTTGGCAGACGATCATTTGGAAACAGGTATCCCTATCATCACATAGTTCAGCTTTGGCTATCTCGTGTTTCACTCCTCTGCTTTTTCTCCTTTCATCGTGCTCATTTGATCACATCAGCAGGAATGACATAAGAGAATCTTGATAAAACACAAACTGAAGTTGAGCTACCTAAAGCTTTAGTCACAACTGCCCTTACAGGTGGATACGGGCTGTCTCTGAGCAAAGAAACTGGCAAATCTGTACGAGGCATTGAGGAAATTAGCACTGTAATGCAATTCTTTTTTAATTAATCATGACCTGTAGTTAATTTATCTATTTTTAATCAAACCTAATAACTGCAGTGGAAATCCTAATTTTTGGGTATTTTAATTTAAATTTGTGACATTGCAATACCATAAAAAAGATCAAAACATAAGCAAAGAAGTTGCTTTATGAAGCTTTCTTATTATAAAAGATTTCCAATCTTTATTTTTAAACTACAAAGGGCTATTATTTCAGTCTTGAACAATTTGAAGAAAAAAAACAAGACAAAACATCAGTTCCAGAGAGCTCTAATTTCACAAAAATAGTAGGAACACTTTTCTGAACAATCCAAAAAGTATTGACCACAAACGTCTTATTAATACCATAATAAATATGATGAAATATATTATTTCATAATTTACCATCTGACGTGACCAGCCCTATGACAGTGAACACCTCATTGGACTTTATCCCTTACATATCCCTTATAATAGCTGTGGCTTTGTGGTTAGTTCTGTTAAGAACTACAAAGTCGCACATTGATGACATCATAGTAGCAACGTGCCATGTACAGGGACACCAAGACGTGCACTGAGAGCAAAATAAGACGTGTTTTCAAATAAAACGTTCATGCAAGTAAGCAGTTGGACCTTTGTTTTTTTTTATATTTGAGAATACTTATTAGAGGTGTGTATTGGCAAGTCTGGCGATACAATATGTGTCTCACAATACAATACGTATCGCGATATATTCACAATACACTTCCCACGCACGACAACAATATGTTTCAATTTTACGACGTCCCTTAAGGTGGATTCAAGAGCTGCAAGACTCACCAGCATTTCCCTTAAGATGTGGCTTCTCCTGTCTACGACCCCCTACGGGTTCGGACAACCCAAAAACCCGCAGCACTCGTATCCATCAACCCCCCGTAAAGCAGCATGTGACTACTAAGGCTTTAGCTGAGGAATGCCTGTATGTCAGAGTCCAACAATCAATTTCAGTTCAGTGCCTAAATAGTTTCACAGATTTGTTTTTTTCCTGGTGAATGTCCCGTTTAACCAAACCCAGCTGTGCACAGCCACACTCCATTAGGTTGAATAAAAATCAAATTTGAGGGCTTGTTATGTGGGTGACAAGTGTGTTTAACAGGAATTAGACTCTGTTGTTGCTTCTCATGATGACATTTAAGAGAATTTGTTCCAGCTGCCGTCCCAACCTATCAATGTCCACTTTAATGTGGAGAAACTGGGGCATGCTTTCTTTGAAACGCGTCCTTTTTACTATTGAGGTTTGTCTTTTTTTTTTGTTATTATTTAAATTAAAATATTGACACTTTTCCTTGTAAAATCCCTTAAATTTACATTTTTTTTAAGTAGATTTGAGTCCTAAATGTTTTTCACTTCTAAAAGACGGTTTATTTATTTGGTAATAAGTATACAAAAATAAATGTTAGAATTAGCAGAATGGATGCTTTAATCATGTTAAAATTAGAAACAAAAAAATCTTTGTTTATAGAATGAAATTGCTGCCGTTAACACCCCCTAGAATTGCAGTGCACGCCCTGCATGCTTTAAAAAGCAATTTTCTGGCTGCTTCTCCAAGGGAAGCAAAAATCCAGAATAATGTGCTTTATTGCTTTGGTCATACCTGGCTGTGTTCTTGCTTGTGTTTTTCCACTTTGCAGCATTATGTAGTGATTGTCTTTTTACACCTCTTCTATGAGTTTATGGTTTATAAGGACTTTTAGAAAAACTGCTCTGCACAGACCTGTCATGTTTTCTGCTTTTAGGATATTTACATGCATTGAAATTTGAATTTTCTCTATAAAATGTACATTTATAGCAATTTATTCTAATTTGTTAATATGAAAGTTACTGGCTTGCATTTTGTCTTTAAATTTTTGTGCTTAGTTTAACTTTTCTGTCCTAAAGCTGCACGTTTATCCTCATCTCTGCAGCCTGGTCTTAATGCAAAGCACTTTCTGTACTCGCTCTCTGTTGTTTCTTGTCACTGATTAACCTGACTTTCTGGTTTCTCCTCTCTCAACCCCTCTTCTGTTTTGCACCCTGCTCTGACCCCTGGTACCCCCTCCCTCATCTTGCTGATGCACTACTGTTCCCTGGCCACAAGGTGGCAGTAGGTGATATTGTGAAGGTGACCAATGGCCAGCACCTTCCAGCTGATATGGTTATTGTGTCCTCAAGGTCAGACTTTATGTGTGACTGTGTATTGTCAATCATAGCTGTTTCCTCATCGTTTTCTTGACACTGATTTAATTTCTCCTTATATTATTAATTCAATTTCGTTGTGTTTAAGAACAGTTTTTTTTTATTTTTACTAAAAAGTATTGCCTTAAAATAATCAACTTTTTTTGACAATCAATACTTTTCTTGCTTTCTTGCTTTGAGGACTATTTCTAAGATGTTCAGTGTTTTGATGAAGCTTCACCCTCCTCTCCACAGTGAGCCGCAGGCCATGTGCTACACTGAGACCTCTAACCTGGATGGAGAAACCAACCTGAAGATTAGACAGGTATATGACTTTGTAGGCAGGTTTCTGCACAATTTGCTCTTTTACTGTAACTTTTTGAAGGTGCTTCACCTCCACTTTGGTATTTGTGGTCTTTCAGTGACCTTTTGTGACCCGTTGTGTTTTTCAGGGTCTTTCACTCACGGCTGGTTTTCAGAACCTGGAGGATTTGATGGGGCTGTCTGGTCGTTTGGAGTGTGAAGGGCCCAACAGACATCTTTATGACTTCACTGGTACACTGCGGCTGGACAGTCAAAAGTGAGAAAATCTTCCATGATCCATTCTGATCATTTTTTTTTATATTCCATGTTTTTCACATGAACACAAAAGGGCATATATTTTGAAATTAAATTTGGAATGTTCAGATGAGCTAAGACAATCGGTATATGTTTGAACGTAGTAAAATGGCAATGGAAAAGAGTATATTTTATTCTAAAAATTAAAAAAAGTAAGAAAATGAATGAAAAAGTGCAGGAAATGCCATAAAAATATATATAGTTCACATGTTTAAAACTATTTTCCTACCTTTTTCTAACAGTCCAGCACCCCTGGGTCCAGACCAGGTCTTACTTCGTGGTGCTCAACTTAGAAACACCCAGTGGGTTGTGGGAATTGTTGTCTACACTGGCCACGACTCTAAACTAATGCAGGTAAAGCTTGTTTCAAGTTCTTAAAGTCCTTTGCTAAATCCTATTGGATAACTGACTTTTGCTGCTTTTTGTAACGTTCTTTTCTCAGATATTTAAAAAACATTTTAGTACTTTTGGATAGTTTTTTTGAAATAATAAAATCTAAATAACTGAAGCGGTTTCTCATGTATTTTATCATGACTCGTCGACCTCCCAGAACTCCACCAAGGCTCCTCTAAAGCGCTCCAACGTGGAGCGTGTGACAAACATGCAGATCCTGGTTCTGTTCGGCATCTTGCTGGTCATGGCGCTGGTCAGCTCCGTGGGTGCAGCCATCTGGAACAAAGTTCACACAAAGGCAGCTTGCTGGTACTTATCCCCAGCAGGTGAGCATCAATTTATCAGACCATTATTTTCAACCCTGAAGCTGAAGGACAACAGTAAATCTTAATGAGCACATTTTGTGTGTGATATCAGACGACATCTCAACCAACTTTGCATACAATCTGCTGACTTTCATCATCCTCTACAACAACCTGATCCCCATCAGTCTGCTGGTCACGCTGGAGGTGGTGAAGTTTACACAGGCGCTCTTCATCAATTGGGTGCGAAGATTCTCATGTTCGAAAATGTATTTTAATATACGCAATCCATAAGCTCAGTTTTTCCCTAAATTGCTTCATTTTTCTACAGGACGTGGAGATGTACTATTCAGAGACTGACACCCCAGCGATGGCTCGAACATCCAATCTTAATGAAGAACTGGGACAGGTCGGTTCCTCCCCATTACTGCTGGCTAAAGAGACGGAAAATAATCTATTCAACATTATAAACTCATGACATTTTTTTCTGTCTTTTTTTTCAGGTGAAGTACCTGTTTTCTGACAAAACAGGAACTCTGACGTGTAACGTCATGCACTTTAAAAAGTGCACCATTGCAGGAATTACCTATGGGTCAGTGTTCTTTGATTCGCTTTCAGGTCTTGCCCCTCACATTTACCCCTTTGAGCCACTCTGATGAAAATCTTGTTTATAACATGCTCTTGTGGCCTTTTTCTCATGTTGGAAGACAAATGCATAAAGAAAATTTAGTTTAAAATAGGATTTCTAGGATATCTAGGAAGACTAGATCCATGTATGTCTTTGTTTTCCTGGCTCCAATCTGTATGGCTGGATAGCTTTAATATTGCTTTGTTGCACCAGTAATCTTTGGTTTGGGTTGTGAGGAGCTGTAAGCTATTGGGAAAGCACGTAAACAGATGGATGATGGGAAGGGTGCAAGTTTACTCCAACCCAGCAGTCTCATTCACAACTCAGAGGCACATTTCTGATGAATTACTGCTGCTCTGCAGAAACTATATCCTAGAAAAATATAGTTTTCTAAAAAAAAATTTGGCTAAAAACAGCATAATCATAATTAAAAGACGACTTGAAGCACTTTAAAATGGATCCAAACATGATCGGAGTGGAACTTTAAACAAGAAATACTGTATATGACAACTGAAGGCTCTAAAGACACATTATTCTTGTGCTTTAACTTTTTAATTTTTGCTTTTCTTTCGCATCTGCAGTCACTTCCCTGATCTTGACTGTGATCGTTCAATGGAGGACTTCAGGTGAGCAAATGGCTGCTTTCATCCCCCTGTATCTTCACATTAATCCATGCACTTTTTATTAAATGTACAATTGATCATAACAAAGAAGCAGTCTTTTATTAGTGTTTTTTTTTTCAATTTATTCCACCAATTTGTTGTCAGTAATTTGCCGTCCAGCAGCCACAACTCTACAGAGTTCGACGACCCGGCTCTCATTCAAAACATTGAGAAGAACCATGTAGGTCCCTCAGATCGTTGACCTATTTTAGATTTTTTAAATCAAAGCGAATGAGTTGCAGGTAAATTTTTATTTTTGTGGGTTTTCAAACCTTCAGCCCACATCACCTCAGATCTGTGAGTTTTTGACGATGATGGCGGTGTGCCACACGGTGGTACCAGAGCGGGAAGACAACCAGATCATCTACCAAGCATCCTCACCAGATGAAGGAGCGCTGGTCAAAGGTGCCAAGGGTCTTGGCTTTGTCTTCACAGCGAGGACCCCACATTCAGTCATAATAGAAGCTGTGAGTCTTTGCACCTCTTCCCCAGAATTCCAGCTGCTTTTCAAGCTGATGCTGACATTTTCTGCATATTTCAGAGAGGGAAAGAGATGACCTACGAACTACTTAATGTGCTAGAGTTTTCCAGGTAATCCTATGTGTGGTTTGTCAGCAGTTGTATAAAAAAAAAAAGAAAAACAAAGTGCTGAAGCAGGATCATTGCTTCTTCTTTTACAGTAACCGGAAACGTATGTCTGTGGTGGTGAGGACCCCCAACGGGAGGCTGCGTCTGTACTGCAAAGGAGCCGTGAGTTTGCGTCAGCCCTTAATTCTAGTACTACTGTTGCTGCATGTGACAGTGCAGGATATCTCCTTTTTTTCAGGATAATGTTATTTTTGAGAGATTAAACGAAGCATCACAGTACAAAGAGTTAACGGTTGCTCACCTGGAACAGTTTGCTACTGAAGGTAAGAAAAATTAAAAAAGAGTTGTGTCCATTTTTAGTCATATTTACTCTAAACTGCATATATCTTTCAAATTTCATTGCTAAAAAAATCCTAAATGTAGCTTAGAAGGATTGATGTCTTTTTTTTCCATTTTAAAATGGAAAATCATGTCAATGCCCTTAAAAAGCTGCATTTTCACGTTTTCATGAGAACATTATTTTTCTGCGCACTCAGGCTTAAGGACGCTGTGCTTTGCGTACGTGGACCTGGAGGAAGGCGCCTATCAGGAGTGGCTGAAGGAATACAACAGTGCCAGCACCGTGATCAAAGATCGGGCACAGAAACTGGAGGAGTGTTACGAACTCATCGAAAAGGTAAAAACATCTTTCGGTCTTTAATTCTATGGATTTATGACCCTCAAACACAAAAATGCACTTTGAAGCTCTTGAAATGTCAATGAGATATCTTAATTTCACAATGTTCTTACCTGATTTCAAGTTTTAAATATTTTAAGCTAGAAAAGTGTGAAATGTTGGGTGATAACCAATGTACTAACCTGCTTTTGTTACTTATTTTGTCAAACAAATGAACAAAAAACTAAATAAAATGAATGTCATTAAAAATGTAGTCTCCTAAGAAATTGAGAATATTGTTTTTTTCTAAATAAAACCCAATTGTTTAGTTGCCAGTAGGGGGCAGAGTGACCTCACTATTTCCAACCTCTGCTGTAAACTACTATGATTATAATAATTAGGTAGAAATGTACCCAGACCTAATAATCCCAGTGAAAGTAATTTGATTATTATAAAATCAAATGTTCTTGTTGGCTCAAAAGGTAGAACAAATATTAAAATAAAATATTTTTTTAGCTGTGGATACCAAAGATTTGGAGAAAAGGAGGTTTGAGGTGAGGAAAGTATGTGAAGAGAAATGAAAAAGAGGAAGCGAGTCGAGGAGGAGGTGATCTCTGACTGGGAGACCATAAGGGTAATTGCCCGCCTCAGCCTGCCAAAAGCCTCATAAAACCTGAAGTCAACAGCGCAGCCGTGTTACCTCGTGTGTTTCTGTCCGTCTGTCTAATAACATGCCTTTAAATGCTAAACAAATTGAAGCAAGGCGGAAAAAAAAGTACTTCTTGGCGCCTAAACCGACTTGGAACGAACATTTAAAATGAGCCACTTATCCAACTGAAGTGAACCCGCTGGCATCGCTCTCCTCCCAAATTAAATTTGTATGATGTTCACAGAAGACCCCTCAAAGTCTGGTGATGTCTCGGCCTAATAGAATTTCTTGTAATTTTGTGAACTTTTACTAGTTTTTCTGTCATATTTTGCTCTCATCCAATTACCTCTCATTATCCGATCCTCTGTTTCACCGGCAGAACCTGATGCTGCTGGGGGCCACGGCCATCGAGGACCGCCTCCAGGCCGGGGTGCCAGAAACCATCGCCACTCTGATGAGGGCCGACATCAAGATCTGGGTTCTAACGGGGGACAAGCAAGAAACTGCCATCAACATAGGTAACGAAACATTTCAATAGACTGAATGCAGACTGTGTTCTCAGAATTAGACTCAAATAAGTGGAGAGGTTAGAATAACCCCAGGCTCACACTGCAACTGTTCCGGCTCCAGTACAGCATTACATTGGCTATGGGATGGCTGCGGTTTCGCTGCAGCCACAGGCTCTGCTGCTGACCTCACGAAACTCCGAACGCGCGAAGGTTCACACGATAAAGTACCATTTATATAGGAAGTACAGTAATTATCCATTGCCATTATCAGAATGTTTTTGAGTCAGCTGATGCCATTTCTCCATGCAGGCACACACTATTCAGTTGGTAGCGATTCAGGAGCTGTTGGGACCGGCCTTTGGCTCACTGTGTTTGTGCGCTTCATATCTGCTCCCCTCCTGGAAAAATTCCTGCGGCACTTTCGGACGCAAAAGTTTCATACTTTACTTATTGTGTGACAAGTAGGGGAGACGATGTAATGTTTACTACACGGTGAAAACAGCGAGTACAGCGGAAATTAGATTTAATTTTGAAAAATTTACTGGATTAGCTCACATGATTTCCGGTTCAGGTCGTTATTAGCTCCAACTTCACAAAAAAAAGTTCTCTGGCTCTGCTCCGGCAAAAATATGAACCCAACAAAAGAGATTCGGAGTGCTGCGGAGGTTGGACGAGACTGTATGCAGTGTGAGGGCCTCTCGCACTTTTCAAGTTACATGAAGACTCCGACGTCCACATCGGAGCCAGAAAGGTTGCAGTGTGAGCCCGAGGTAAAGATGTACAGATAGTTGATGGCAGGTGTAGCTGAGCTCTTGATTTTAAAATTGGAGCGTTATTAGACACAATCCCGTATCATTAACTGTAAATAAGATGTGGACCTAGTGAGTGTGACATCATATAAAATGATTTGCTTCCATCTCTAAACAAAATTAAGTCAATTCAGTCGCCATTTTTTTCCGATTTGGATGCTGCCATGTTGGAGCCAGGAAACGTCAGTAAGCGGTGATTGGTCCGAGTCTGTCTGAGTCACCGTTTCTATGAATCTGTCAAGCGTTCAATGTGAGACCACCTGCATTTATTGAGGCATCTGATTGGCTAGTTTATAAGTTGAATGACAGAAAAAATGTGATGAAAAAATTTAGATTTGCAAGAATGTGCTTAAAAGCGGTATCAGAGCAAGAATGGTAATAGCTATTTATTTCTCAATGGAAGTCTATGGAGCAAGCTGCTACTTCCTGTTTGAAACGCCAGAAGCGAAAGGTCACTCAGTCCAGTTCTCATATACAGTTAATGTCTTGTACATAAGGAAATATTATCCTGAGCAGCGAACATCCAGATGATGCATGTTCATGTGGGATCAGCTTTATTCAAACTGTTAACCGCAGGAGATCTGGGTCATCAGCCTGGAAAGAAGGACTCAGGGAAAAGTGTTCAATAAAAGATTTTAGATTTACAGCTCTTCATGGGACACTTTCTTTTCACGTGTTTTGTGTCGAAGTAAATCGAATCCATCCCTTATTCTCCGCCTCCGACCTTTTTGTTCCTCAGGTTACTCCTGTCGTCTGGTGACACACGGCATGTCCCTCATCATTGTCAACGAAGACTCTCTGGATGTGAGTAGATGCTAAGCAGCGCTGGGACTTTCTGTGGGTCCCTGCCCCAGGGAGGAGGTTATGGGGCGGGGCTTTGAGCAGGTTACCGTGAGAACTTGGGTGTGGTTTTGCAACCAGATTGGTGGGTGGGGCTCTTTGTGTGGTCGCAGGTGCAGATGATTAAAGTCTCTGATGTCCCCTTTAGAGAAGTGCTTCTAAAAAGATGAGGCGTCCTATAAAAAATATTTTTTTTTAAAAAACTTCTTCACGTCTGTTCAGGTTTTGTTGGCATCTCACAGAGCAAAAACTCTCCTTGTTTTCAGATTTTTTTCTCCCAATTTATGTTCTTTGCATTCAAACTTCATGTGTTGTTGCTTTAACTAAGCCACTGCTGATTGCTGTCATGCGCCTTCAAGTCCTGCACGCAATTTCCTGGAAGCATTTTTCCCTGCTCACGTTTTCTGAAGTTGTTTATGTGAGCGATGCTGGAGATTACGCCTAGTAAATGTCCTGCATTGTGTTCCAGTGTCAGTTTCAAGGCCCAAAGTGTGCGTTAAACATAAACGCAGAGAATGCATTTCTTGCTGCACAGCTGGTGGGTGGCGGGGACCTCTGCTAGTACATTAATTACGTTTGTCTGCAGCAGGACCAGCGTGATCCTGGATATGGTTAACGGGGGATCTAATTTAAGAAGGCTTTAACTGGATTTTTTTCTTGGTTGTGATTATGAAGTTAACAGTGAATTGACTTCATGTGAACTTTCACACCTATCAAAGGTTGCCTGAAGGTTTCTCAGACTGTATGCAAGGACACGCAGACTCCGCATAAATGAAGTTGGACAGGGTGAATGTTTAGCTCTCGGGCAAATCATGTACTTTAGACTAACAGTTGGCACTAAAAGAAGCTCAACGGTGTGAAAACAGTGGGAAATGGTCCATTAAGCAGATCATTCTGAATACAGTTTGCACGTTTTTTTGCTGTTTTAGTGTGATTAATTACAGTTCAAAGTCTGCAGTGGGGTTATTCAATCTTAATGGACTATTTACTTTGAATAAAGGATAAAAAAGTGAAGATCTTTGACCAAAACTTCAAAAAAAAAAAATTGGAATGAAACTTTAAAAAAATGACCAAAAAAAAGTAGGTATTATGGGACATTACTGATTTGATTATGACGTTTGAGATTTGAAGAAGAGGGAAACTTTTGCAGTGACTGTGACCAGAAGCTTAAATAAATAACTTTAATATATAAAAGGTAAAGTTTTTTTTGGACTTACGTTTTGGTTTCTGGAATTTTTTTATTTCTAAAATGAAATTATGTTTTTTTCATTATAATTTGCTTTTGTAATAGCTGTGATCTTTAATATGGTTTTTTTTTGCTGCACTTCAGGGCCACCGTAGTTTTGTCTCCAAATATTGAAAATTATGTATTCATAAAGGCATTAGACAGATATCCGTCCTCATACAAGCTCAGAGTATACTTGCATCTAAATGTGCAACAAAACCAATCAAATCCACTTTTTCCAGACAAAGGAAATCTCACGAATGGATGGGGGGTTTATTTGAGGAAGTGCTGAGAGCTGCTGTCTAAAGAGAGGACTGACAGTACAAACAGAGAGTAGAAACTGCTGAGCATGTATGCTCCTTCCAGATGCATTACAGCTGTTTTTTTTTTCTTTTCACGCAGCAGCAACACAATCCAGGTAAAGATGGAGGGCGAAAGGAGACTCCCACTTATCTCACTCCAAACGGGGTCTCTGTCATTACTGTAAATGGCTCCAAGGAGTCTCCTATAGTATAGATAACCATGTGTAATCCAGAGTTTAAATTTGGAGGTGTGGCGTTCTGTCTGTGCAGATGAAAGCAGCTCGTACGTAGCTCAACGCCTGTCTATCATGCACTTAAAATAACTTCTTTATGCGTGCGTGCGTACGCCAGTCTGTAAGTCCAACCTGCACATGAGTGGAAACAGAAGCTGCTTATCAAAACCTCAGCGCTGGGTTGACCTCTTGATCCCATTTGTATCTGCCGCTATGAAGTGGCCATCATTGTTTTCAGTTTGCGAGACTGAGTGCGTGTCAGAAGATGAAAGCTCCTACTGTTAAGTCGTTTTTTTTGGACTAAATTTTGCCAGATAAGTGTGTCCTTAAAGTAACTTTTACAGGTTTGAATACTGTAATTCCTCTTTCTGCTGCCGTCAGACCTTTAGTGGTGCGTTCAGAATGCATTCAGCAGATGCAGCTGCTCCTTCCGTGGCTTCTTCACACCATTACCTCCTCAAACACACCCCCTCAGAGACGGGAAAAATGCACAATAAATGGAGCGTTAGAAACGACAAAAACAAGGAACTAAACATGTGTGTTTATGTATTTGGAAATGCAAGAATGTGTTTGTGAACAAAGCAGGGGAAATGTTTATTGTACTTCATGTGTGAGATGAATAATCTGGAGAGACTGAGGAGGGGGGGGCCGTCTGGCTCATCTGTACGAGGCCGATGAATGAGCGGTAACACGATCTCCTTTTGGTGCTCCTCTTCATCAAAACAAGCCCCGGGAGCAATTCCTTCTGGGTAAACTGTTTGTGACCGCTGAAGCTGTGACGAGCGCCATCTGTCACCTCCGGATCGCTTGCCACACACAGACTGTCACAAATCTTTGTATTGCTATTCGTGTTGTGGTTCATGTAGAAGAATGTATGCGCGTGTAAACAAGCGGGTTCCTCGAGTTTACTCTCCGCTAAGCTTCACACACCCTTCACTCCAAATCAAGTGACATTTGGTTTCCCTCGTCAGCTTGATAGCTCCCAATATATATTTCGTCAAACTTTCCCACAATCCACTGGCCCACGTCATGCTGCCCGCAGAGCAACCCTTAAACAAACAACGTCTTTCTTCTGGTCATTAATCACTTTTATGCTCACACACAAACACGTGTTGCAGCGCCTCAGCTTGTCTTTGTAGCTGGCAGTTCAGGTCCACGGTGTGCCTATCTGTATGTTTCTGGCTCAGGCAGCAGCAGCAGATGTGGCTGTTTGCACAGATGTACCGTCTGATAATTAAACGGGATATTAAATCTTAGTGGCGACAGAATCCGTGCTGTAAAAATGAGACCGTTTTTTGCTTTTCCTTTTTACTTTGCAGTCATTTCCTCTGTCTGGTTTACAATGCCTGCTTTCTGTCCCCCTTCCTAGTTACATTTGCTAAATCTTTTTGTGTATTTCCCTGCACTTTGAAGTGGGTGGCCTGGAAAGAATCACCATTTGGCTTACCCCGTCATCCTTGCATTATCCAATTATAAATACGATTTAGCAAAAAAGATCCAGAGTTGTGCTTGTTCGTATTTGTTTCAGATTATGTGACATATTACTCAAAACTTGGTAAATGTGATCTGTGATATGTCATATTTGCCCCGAGGTTCACATAGTTTGTCATCTAAATATATTGCAGATAAAATTCTTCGCAGACACGCTTGTGAACCTTAAAATATGTTCACATTCTCTTTTTGTCAAGGCCAGATGCTTATGAAAAAACAACATTTAGTTTGGAAAGTTAATTTCCTGCTAATGAGATCTGTTGTATTGCAAGAGCTGCAGACAGACTTTTTTTTTCCTGCTGTCGCCTGAAAGACCCACTCTGATCATAATTTGATCTTTTGTAAAAGATAGCACTGGGTTTACAAAAATCGATTAATCGATCTGAATCAATCTAAGCTTTAAATCCATAAAATTAGAGATTGATTCAACACATAAAGCTAAAGTTGCTAACTCAATGCTAACGTATAATGGGATTAGGATGGCTAATGCTAATGCTCGGTTGACCTAAAGATACATTACTGACTAAATTAACATCTTTACATACTCACAGACATGAATTTTCCAAAACTTTTAAAAGTAATCATTTGTGGTCTTAAGCACAATTCTTCTTCTTCTGGAATAAATTGTAATGCTATTGCACGAGTGCCACCTAGTGGCCAAACTGAAACACCCTCCAGGAGAGACAGAACAATGTTTACAATGTTAATGATCTGCACACTTTTGTTGGAGCTTCTCCATTTGAGAAACAAAATTGAGTGAATCGAAAGTATTGAAAAAATCCTGAATTGAATAAATACAGGCTCTGGTGAATTGAATCCATTCTGGAAATTATTGGCGATATCCAGCCCTAGCAAAAACGTTGCCAGGGATCTTTTAATTATAATTATACCGTTTTTATCCAAAATCTAAAAGTTTGTATTGTTTTGTCTGACATAGTTTCAGCAGAGTAGTTCATTCTAAATTTGTTTCTGAGTTGTGGGCGGGACCTTTGGTGCTAAGCAATCCCAGCCCCCCTTCCCCTTCAAGTTGCTAATAGCTCCCAAGCTAACATTACTGATACAGCAAAAATTGCAAACAATATTGGAACTATCCAGCTGCAAGTTTGCTCTTTTTCAAATGTCATTTTGATTCACAACCATTTAAATAAAAAAAAAAATGCAATTTTAAGCTTAATTTTCAGAAAAATGCTTCAAGATCATGTTAAAAAAACATATATATATGTATTGGATTGTGTCTTTAAAAATTATAGTTTTGCATGAGAAAGAAACCAGTTTGTTTTATCTTGTATTTTTTTCCTCCTCCAAGTGTTAATGGATCATGGTTAGCCATTGTTTCATGTTTATACAGCATTTGCCTGTCAAAAAGTCTCTGGTTTTGTCTAGACTTGCCATGATGTAAGTGGCTAACTAATGCTGCAACGGCTAAGTGGCGTTCATACTCCAGTTACTTTTTTAATCGCTGATGGCTCTCTGCGGGATTATCCGGGCTTATCCAAATGTGTCTCTACTGGCATCCAAGCTTTATCCAAACCTGCTGCGACAAGTTCCAAGAACCAGAAACCTTTTGTGGTTGAGTATGTACACAATCTCAAACAACACTACAAGGGAGTCAAAAATACTTTAGTGAGAAAGGAAATTCTAACCATTAAAAACGCTTTATATATATATATATTTTTTTTTTCTATTTAAGAATAAAATAAATGTTTTTGTCCATTGATGTGAAGATGAGCCTAGAAATCCCATGTAGGCACACATTACCCTTTAAATGTTTACATGCTGAGTTGTTCTCATGTTTTTACCCTCCTCTTTTAACAGCACACAGGCACGCCGCATGCATGAGAACAGAGACGCATCCGCGGCCTCTTAAAAAACACCCACAACCTATCATCTTCTTTTAATCCTTTCATTATGTTTTTGTTTTCCTTCCCCCTGTTTGGGGAAAAGGTGAATACAAACAGGAATTCCGGCACACAAAGAAAAACACAGCCCCAGGCTGAGAAAATAAGAGCACGGAGGGTTTTTTTTTAGGGGGGGGGGAATGAGGGAGTTTGCATGTGTGCAGTGGTTTTTGGCAAGAAAAAAAAGTGCAGCCAAATAGTTCAGGTGACTGTGTCGCATACGGTGCCCTCCTCCCTGTGTTGTGTCTTGTTCATGCTGGTTTGAGGACAGAAAGGTCACTTCTCTGTGGGTCACCGAATTCCTTCGGGTCAGGCGGCTGCCAATAACCCACTGTGACAGACTGATGGATCCTTAATGGCTGCAAATTTTTTTTGCACAGTGTAAATGTCAGTTAAGTTGGTAAAATTTTAACTCAAAATGAAAAATGATTTAGCTGCCTGTTTGACTTTAATTTGAATTTTTCTTAAATTAAACAGATTTATAGAAACTTTCTTTGAAGCATCTTCATCAGGACAGTAGAGATGAAGGATTTAGATGGTGCTGAGGGTTGTAGCGTGCCTGCTTCTCCACATGGACTTCATTACATCTCCATTGGGTGATTATTTTCTTTATAAATCCCTGTTCCTCTATTATCTAGAGCTCCATCAAAACAGCCCCTGCCTCCTGCCCTGCAGGCGAACTGGCATGTACACAAACACACACACACAGACGCACAAGAATTAGGCATTTTTACCCATCCAGAACAATATCTCAGCACATTTATCTTCCTTTTCTGGTCTTTTGTTGTCGATTTTCCGCCGCTGTCGGGAGTAGCAGCTACAGGAAGGAGAGATCCAGGATTTAATTGCCTGATTTCACATGCCTGCAGGATCTCAGAGGATCAACATGTTATGATGATGTCTAGAACAACTGTGAACTTTATATTGGGATACTTAAATGTTCAACGTACACAGAAGCAAATTGTTTCCCCAAGATGAAAGCCGGGCGTGCAACTATGAACACATGTCTTCCATTTACTGCCAGTAGTTTTGTACTTTAAGTAGTTTGTTTTGTTCATCTCATTTTTTAGTCATTTTCACCACAACGTAAAGCTAAAATATAATATGTATATCAAAGTTTACTCACATAAAGTTTCAGTTCATAAAAAGCAGCATTAGTTTTGGGATAGGGTGTAAAACATATATAATTAATATATACTAATAAAATGAAGCATATTTAACAAATCTATTTATTTTTTTTAGTAATTTACAGGTTTGTTCAGTTAAATTCACTCATTTTTTTTTATTTCAGAATTGAAATTTGGCAAATCGTCGATGGATTTCTGTTGAATCAAAACCAAACCCATTCAGTAGTTTGTGTCTGTTGTGAGTTTTATTTTAAGTCCCACTCCAACTCTATTTTTTTCTGTTGTAAATTTGTTCTCAGGGATCTTTTAATTATGAGTATGGAGTTTTTAGCCAAAATCAAAAAGCTTGTGTCATTTTTAAGACATATAATCTGCAGAGCAACAGGAGCTCATTAGAAATTCACGTCTAACTCAACTAATTTCCTTTGTTTACATTCTCTCCTGCTAGATTATAGCACCTCACAAGCCCAAGCTAACATTAGTTATTTTTTGTTATATTTTGTTATTGTCATTTTTTGAAAGAATCTCACCAGCTCAATGTGTTCTCCTCTTACAGGCTACTCGTGCCACCCTTACAGCTCACTGTTCGTCTCTGGGAGACTCTCTGAGGAAGGAAAACGAGCTAGCGCTGATTATCGATGGCCAGACGCTGAAGTATGCCCTGTCCTTTGAGCTCCGCCAGGCCTTCCTCGACTTGGCCTTGTCCTGCAAAGCTGTGATCTGCTGCCGGTAAGCAAGAGTCACTCAACGCGTTCTCGCTTTAGGAAACTTTAGGTTAATTAAGGAAACAGGAATAGGATTTACAGTTTTTGGAGTTTTGTTCTGTGGAAACATGCTATTAAAATACAAAGCTGTCAGCATTTTCTAAATCTCCACAAAGTGTAATGGAAAGTGAAAATCCCACAAAATCCCACACTAACTTGATAAAAACGGATGGTGTGAGGGATGTACAGCTCTTATTTTGAAGCAAATCCTTCAAATAAAGTAGTCTTTTGTGCCACTGAGGCTATCTCCATAACACTGAAACTCAGCCGCTCAGCCCATTCAGGATAATTCTCACGCCGTGTGGTTGGTAATTATGACAGTGCCTGTTTGTGTCAATCTAAACACTCTCTAAACAAAAGTGTGAGTTTGTTGGACTTTGAAAAGGTTGTTTGTTGCCTGCAGTCATCTGTGGAAGGTTGATGGTGTTTGTCTGGTTTGGTACACAGCAGGGCGACGGTAATGAAAAATGCACCATGCTGCAGTGAAATGTGCATGTTCAGGCTTTCTGTTTGTCTCCACGAAGAAGGAAAAAAAACCCTGTCATTGACGTTCTACACTGATGTTGTGTACATAAAACATTTGATGCATTTTCTCTTTTATTTGGGTCAGGATCCAGTCAGCCCCAGCTGTAATGAACAGAAGGTTCCATGTGTCCTTTGTTGTGGGTTTGTGCGTGTATGCACATGTTTGGGTGTAGCTGGGAGTCCAGCTTGTGTCTTCCAGCCATGTGCAAGTTCTAGCCTTTTGTTTTTCCTTTAGCAGCCCTTCACCCTTTTACTTACCTGACTCAGCCTAAATCAGCAATTTCAGGTTTATTTTGGCCAATAAGGTCTCAGGATATGTTTGAAAAGATGTTTTTGTTTTTATTTTAGGCATTTTTAAGGCATTTTTAAGCTTCAACTGCAATACCCTTCAGAACCCTTTGAGATGTTAAACCACCTGCATACATGATAAATTAATTGTGTTTGTTAGAAGGTGATACTAGACTTGGATTTCTCTGGACTATTTAACAAAATGAAAGACCCACTCCAATGAAATTTATTTTTTTGGTGTTTTTAACAAGTTCTTGTAGCATTTTTCTCGTGATGGAGACCATGTAGAGAGAAAATTATGATTAAATTTGCACTTTTGAATATATCTTTATTCAAATTGTGGTGAATCAGGAGCAGTTGGAAAAAACTACTATCAGCATGCCTAAACCTCCTAGCTCCACTGCTCCATTCTTATGCAAACAAACATTTTCCTCGTCTGAGCAGACTTCTGAGTGGATATTGTACTCCAATGTTGCTCACTAATTTTATCTCACAGCTAGTGTTTGGTTGGGGGTTTGTGGGGACTGTAAGCTAGTGGGAGAGCATGTATTCTGAGGGATGATGGGAAATGAGCATAGGTGATGCCCCAACTAGAGCATGTTTTCAAATCTATCAGAAATTATGTTTTTATTGACAATTTTCAAACAAATGATCAATGAAAAGTAACAGTTTAAGTTCCTTTTGCAAGTTTCTTCTCATGGGGACCAAACTTCATGCACACATGGGTTCCCGACTTCTCTGTGAGTTTGTTTAGGAGAACTTAGAGGCTGCTTAGTTTCTGCTCACTTCCACCATGGGGAGCACTGGGAGCTTTTCATCTCTCCAGCTCCACTTTATACAATCCCCAACACTGTTAGCAGTGTTTGTAGGAAAACTAGTGGCGGAGATGAAGAGAGATTTTTGGTCAGACGCCAAGAGACGAAAGGACAGGAACTCGCTTCAGATGTAGAAACAGGGAAAAAAATGCAAAAAGCAGGAGCTGATCCTGTCCTTCATCACTTACTGCAGATGTCAAAGCTCTCAAAGCATCGCTTCACTTAAGTATGAGTGAGAGTGCACTACATATTTTCATAATTTCATTTTGTCATAAAAATTATCCTGTTTTGTTGCATTTTCATGTGATACCCAACTCAGCTGCTTATGATCAAATTTTGTAATGTTGTTATCACTGATGGACAGGGCGAGGTCACGGCTTCTGCGGAGCTCCAGGACTTGGACCTGAGCGGAAAACAGTCATTCTTAGTGTGACGACTCGTTTTTTTACTAGGAAATCTTCAGCACTGCGATTACTGCAAATCCTGTGTTGATAGACCTGAGCAGAAAAGGCTGTATCATTATCTTTATATCTTTAGCTAATGTTCAAAAGTACTGAGAAATTTTTATTTAAAAAAAAAAAGAAATTAAGATAACTTTAACCAATCAGAAATACACACCCTATATTATAAATGCAGTAACCGATTAAAAAAAATGACTTCTAGCTCTAAATGTCTGGTTTTTGGTTCATGTGTTTGCTTATTATGTCAGAAGGTTAACAGATGATTAGAAAACCCTTGTACTTCCGTGTTAGCAAAGCTGAAAACAGTTTGGTTGATTACAGAAGCTATAAGACTGACCCTTCCTTTGAGTTTCTGGAGCATCACATTTATGGGGTCATAATGCTCAAAATAGCCATAAAAAAGAGAACTTTCATGTGAAACTTTACAGTCTATTGTTCTTAAAAATGAAGGCTAAAAAATGAAGTTTGAAGATTTTCTTCAATAGTGTGTACTTCTCTTTAGAGAACAGCACAAACAGGCCCTAACCAGAATAGAAAGACAAGTGGGTGGCTCTGCTCCACAATTTAGCGGAAGATAGATATGTTAGAGTCTCTAGCTTGATAGACACCTCACAGGTCCTCAAGTGGCAGCTTAATTAATTAAATGCAAAGAGTTTAGAAAAATTTCATTTTCTATTTAAAATAGAAACATTTCACACTCAGGAACATCAGGAAAACAAACAAATCTTTCAACACTTCATACATGCAGAATAATTTTCTGTACCTAAACTAAGGTCCATCTAGTGCACCATCTATTTGGGACCCACCTGCTATACAGGGAAAATAATACAATCATTAGGATTATTAATATAATTTATTTGACCACTCCTGTTCTAGATAGTGTTAATAAGTTTTAAGGTGGATTTCCTTTTTTATTTGCTATCGTCCACAGTGCAAACATTGCTTTTTTACATAAAACAAGGAGAAAATTTCCTTTTTTTTGTTGTTGCTTTATCACTGAACCCAACCAGAAATTCAGCATATTTACGAGAATAGGTCTGGAGGTGTTTGAGTGTCATCATTTATCAATGAATTCAGCGCATGTCACAATAAAGGAAGCAAAAAGAAAAGAGAAAAAAAATACTGGTTGCCTTAGAAAAGGCACTTCACTGTCCTCTCAACAGCCTAGAGGGAGGCTGCTGTAACCGAGCCTCCCCGGTCCTCCATTGTCAAAAGAGACAGAACCAGTTATAGACGGAGGATCGGTGACACGGGTCAAGAGGGTGGAGTACCTCTGGAAGCTCCCTGAACTCAGGCGCTTTCTGAAGCACACTCAGATTCATGCAGTTCATTGAAAAATCCATGCAGTGTGCAAAATAAACATCCTAAATGAGCTTCACCAAATGTTATTAGCAGAACAGAAAGTCATTGTTCTCTAATACCCACTGCAAACCAGTAAGCAGCTTCTCAACAGCCTCTTTCCCCCTTTTCCCTCCCTCAGTTTTCTAGACGTCGTCTTATTAGCAAATATATTTATGTCTTTCTTGCTTCCTTAAGAGGTTCTTTAATCCGCCCGTCTTCTCCCTGCCTGTAATTTCCTTCAGGTACAGGCAGCTGCCTACGTTTAACGTCAAGTATTTCCATCTGTTCTCTGCAGAGTTTCCCCGCTGCAGAAGTCCGAGATTGTGGACATGGTGAAGAAACACGTGAAAGCTATCACGCTAGCAATAGGTGACGGGGCGAACGACGTGGGGATGATTCAAACCGCTCACGTCGGAGTGGGAATCAGCGGCAACGAGGGCATGCAGGCCACCAACTCCTCTGATTACTCCATTGCACAGGTGGGAGCAGGTTCATTTACGTCTCCTTTAGTTTAAAAATGGATTTAGAAAAGGAGGTTTGTTTCTTTGCCATCTAGTTGTCTGTAGGCACTAAGTCCTGTCTGCCTCACATTCACTTGATCCTGGTCTTTAACCTTTCCTCAGGGGAGTAAATGAAAGGAAAATTAACTCAAAGGGTTCACTGAAGGATCATATTATCAATGCGTAGGAGGGCTGCCGTCAGAAATCTCTGCGCAAAAGCAACTTCAGCATTTTAAGAATTCATTTTCTCCCTCAATCTGCTTCATTTTTCTTGGCTGTTAACATTTCCCAACAGTTTATGGTAACTGTAAACTTGAACAAAGCTACAATGATTGTACTATTTCACTGAGCCAAAAAAAAAAAAGTTATGAGGGATTTTCCAAAACTTTATTAGGAATTCTAGTCTTCCTGTATTACCTCTGTGTTAAAAGTTGCAGAACATAGAAAGGATGTTTTTAAAAATCCTTTAAATTAGACAATATAACTTAAAAAAAATTAAACGTTTTAGAGAAAAAAAACAACAAACAAAGTTCAAAAAAGAGGCAAAAATGTACATACGATTACAGAGCTGCACAAAATAGGCTGAAATTTGATTTTTTTTTTTTATTGGAGTTTAAGCCTACTTCTTCTTGAAGATCAAGTTAGTTTTAAAGTATTTATTTTTCTTTTGGCTAAAAATTATTTTTTGCAAAGGTAGCCTAAAAAAAGGAAGAAAATCACTAAAAAGAAGGAAAATTGTCAGTTCATAGAACAAAAAAATTTTATTTAAGAAGAAATCTCGTTCCACACAAGCATTTAAAGAGGAAAGATATGGGTTGAAAAAGCTGTTAGAATTACTTCAAATTACATATTATACAGCCCAATAAATATTTATTTTATACTAGTTCTAAGCAAATTAATCTGTATGTATTTAAATGTAGTTTATTTTGATTACAGTAACAAAAAGCTGGTTTAAATAGTGGAAATGACTAATTTTAGAACAAAAACATGAGCAAAATAAGAACACAATCTTGGTTCAAAATTGCCTTTTTTTACTAAATTCTCATAAAATCTAAAACTAGCTCCATTTATTAGAGCATAAATCAGTTAATGCAAGTCTTACTTAATTAATTTTAAAGTAACAGTCTTAAAACCGAACCAAAAATTAAAGTGAAAATTGAGTCTTAAATCAAGTTTTTTTATTGTCAAGAGTATGGAGCAAAATGATTTTAACTCATGTTAATATTAATTTTCTTATTTCTATATCCTAGCTCTTAATGAGACAAAAAAAAATCTCATTTTTGAGAAAAGCTTGGAAATGTGCAGAGAAAAGAAAAGTTGAAACAACTATAAACCCGATAAAGTATCTTTCATGTCTAAAAACACTGTTTTAAATCTTTCCAAGTATTAAATATTTTGCAGTGTGCCTGATAGGTGAACTCCAAAAACTGCTTAGTTTGTATTTTCTCCCAAATCCTTGTCTTTTTTTATGTCTCCGTCACATGATTTGCTCTGCCACTTACTCTGCTTGTCTTATCTGTTTGCTCCTTTCCATCTTTCTCAGCTTATCTTTATTGGTGAACTTTTTCTTTCCTTCTGCTTTTTTTCAGTTACTTTCTCCACATAGTCTTCATCTGCTTTTCATTTTCAACCTCTCTAGGACTTCCAGGAACAGACATTTCTAAGTTTGTTTTTCTCTTTTCTCTGGCTTGGTAGTTCTCTTACTTGGAGAAGCTTCTGCTGGTTCATGGAGCGTGGAGCTACAACCGAGTAACAAAGTGCATCCTGTACTGTTTCTACAAAAATGTGGTCCTTTACATAATAGAGGTAAGAGCCCAATGATCTAAGCAGCTTATTTTTAGGACACTGACTTCCACTCATTCTATACAATCTGGATCATAACCTGAAGCTTTACCATAAACTATGGAGAGAAAATAGTCTCATCCGAATTGTGTCCAATGCATAAACTGCATTCAGGCACAAATCTAAGGTGAGGCTCTTTTTACGTCTCCAGATTCATGCATAGGTGATGCGTCAGGAATGCTGGGCCATCAGAGTTTTCTCATCAGCTGCTTTGAACTTAGATTGTGAATAATATCTAGTGAAATCTTCATATTTTCCAACTTTCCTAAATATGTGAATACCCACACAGTTACACACAAAATGCATTGTATGAATTACAAGTCAAGAATGACACACACAAATCAGATGAGTCCATTTTATCTCCGTATAAACCAAATCCTAACTTCAAGTAACCCTAAGACTAATTGAGAAATTAGATTTTTCTTCATCAGGACCTGCTCTTAGCCCCTATAAAAACCACAAACCCCTAAAGTGTTTCTGATCATAACAGAGACGGTCGCAACAAGCTAACAAAAACAAGAACACACACACTTACATTAACAGAGACATTTTGCAGCTGTTTGTCGACACAGCTGACAGTGATGGACGAGGTGCCCTTGTGGTGTCTGCTTTCTGTCTCCCTTCCTCACACACACACATGCATGTGCACACTAAAGTGTCTCTGCATCAGCAGCGATGAAATCCCGTCTCTTGAGTCAGCTGTTGGGCATGAATGTGCTTAAGCTACGTTGCAATGTGTCCCATAACCTCGTCTTTTTTGTTGGGGGAAGAGTTCATGGATATATATGTATATAAATAAATGTGTGTGTATTTTGGGGCCCATGATGCAGCTCTGGCTTGCGTGTTATGAGGGAATTTCATCAGTTGTGTTCACTCCCACCGCTTCCCTCCACTGTCTGACATTTAAGATAGCAGCAGGTGCAGGTTCCTCGTGGGAGCCGTCCCTCTCACGCCACCTCTCCATGCGCACAAATGCATTTGTGTTTCCTTGATTATCTCATATAATTAGCTCCCAGTAGATTACAGCAGACTTGAGGTTAGAGACAGTCCCTGTCAACTTGGTAAAACAGAAAAAGGGGTGAAATGGTGTGTGAAAGAGGCAGAGAGTGGTCTGACCTCACCCTGATCCACTGTTTGTTCTAAGAACGGTACAAGTCCCACCAGCGGCACCAAGCATTTACTCTAACTGCTGTGAGATCAGCTCAGTGTGTGTGTTTGTCTGGGTGTGTGCGGGCATTAACAGCATTAATGAGGCTGTACTATGAGCCAAAGTCAAATACTGTTTCGGTTAATTACCTTCTGCACCATGAGCTAGCTCCTTCTGAACAAGCCAAACAGAACGTTTCGACTCGGATGAAAATGATGTTTTTACATGTTGTTGTGGCATTTTTATGATGATGGAGGACATGTATAAAGAAAATGAAGATCGAAATTACATTTCTGAGTGTTTCTTTCTTCAAATAGTAGTGAATCAGGAGTAGTCGAAAAAATTACTTTTGAATAAGAGTTTAATGGCAATGGCGAGGGGAAGTGGGGCCGGGGTTGCTCTGCAGAAACTATGGCTATGTCCGAGATCCTACCCTAATCCCTAACTACTAAAACTCTATATAGTGCAGGACTAAATAATACCCTGGATTTTAAAAGCAATTTGGACACCACGCTCACTACTTTTTTTGTTTTTGGCATTTAAACACATTTGTTTTGCCAAAATTGTTCTAACGCAATGCATTTTTGTCTATATTTGCTAATGTAGTTTTTTGCAAAGACTTCTGGGAAATTTCTAGTGCACTCGAAGTTGGGATTGTAGATTTGGTCAGTACAAGAAAATGGTGAACGCACTATATAGGTCACTATATAGTGATTAAGTAAAGTTTCCCAACAGCGATTACATTTTGCCCCACCCCCGTAATTCCTGGCCAATGACTGACGAGATCTTTAGTCACACGGTTTTGTTTACAAACATTGGTTCAAAACAAAAATGTAGACGGCACAGAACTAACCCAAGGTTCAGGACTCAATCTGATCAAATAGTTTTTCCAGTCTTCGTGCTCCATGGTTCATAAAGATGCAGGAAGTTCTCCATCTGCTCTAATTGTCAGGCTTTTGTGAATAGGATTTTCTCATGATCGTTTACATAAAGCGTTCTAACTCATGTCTGTTTGTGTCTCAGCTTTGGTTTGCCTTCGTGAACGGGTTCTCCGGTCAGATCCTTTTCGAGCGCTGGTGCATAGGCCTCTACAATGTGGTGAGTATGCAGCCCTTGCTCTCCTAATGTCACTTAACTGACATAATTGCAGTTCTCTTCCTATCTTTTTGATAAATCTCCTTTAGTCTTCTCGTTTGCTGCTTTTTCTGCATGCCTGAGACGTCTGCATTTATCTTTGTAAGAGAGCCTATTTTTCTGAGCTCTGGCGGCTGCTATATATACTTTACGTCTGACTGCAGATGCCTTCAGGCTCGCTGTATTTACCCATTTTGGAATTCCTTTTGGTGCAGACAATCTGATAAGAGCGTCGACTATAGAGCTGTTTGGAGTAGATGTGCTTTTGTTGTGATGGTTCTAACGGCTGCATGTGTTTCGGGCAGATTTTTACCGCGCTGCCTCCCTTCACTCTGGGAATTTTTGACCGGCCGTGCAGCCAGCAGAACATGCTCCGTTTCCCACAGCTCTACAGAATTACCCAGAATGCCGAGGGATTCAACACCAAGGTACCCGCATGCACAGCGGCTCAAACTGTCATCTTCCTCCTCTGCATACATCCTGTAGCTGTTTGAGATTTGACGAGTGATGCTGGCGGCATGTTTTTTTGGACTTAAACCAGGGTTCATGTATACAGAGTCGTTTCCATGACAACTCTTGATGAGATTCATAGCCGCAGAATAATGAGGGCTTTCATTTGGGATGACTGTACGTGTGCGTTAATATGTGTGTGTGCCGCACGGGAGGGCGCGTTTGATGGCATTGGCACAGAGGAAGTTGTGTTGCTGTGAGGAATTGCTGTTTTTGTACGCTTTCGTGTGTCTGTGTGCTTTGGCATTAGCTGGAACCGACTTGATTTCCGATATTTTCCGCCCTCTCCATCTTTCAGGTGTTCTGGGGACACTGTATTAATGCACTGATTCATTCCATTATCCTCTTTTGGTTTCCTCTGAAAATGCTGGAGCACGGTGAGTAACTTTGGCGAGCACGTCGTCTCGTCTCCACCAACTCTAGCTAAGGCTGTGTGTGTTTTCCACAGACTCTCCCTTCAGTAACGGTCAGGGAAATGACTACCTGTTTGCTGGGAACATGGTCTACACGGTAAGCTTCCCGCTTTGTGCATTTGAGTGTGTTTGTTTCTGTGTTTTCTCAAAGCACCAGAGTGCTTTTCCTGCAACATTCTGAGTGTAGCCACTTCGTCTCCCTTCCGCACTCATCCGTCTCTCTGTCTCGCAGTCTTGCTATCAATTTACTCCCTCCTGTCTCACGAGGATGCCTGTGGTGTTTGTGTGTGACTGCACAGAGTCTGTGGGGGTCCAGGCTAGATTAGCAGAGTTTACAGTGTAACATTAATGTTTATTATCACCACTTTTCCCAGTGATTTTTTTTTTCTTTGTTTGCTCACTCTCTCTCTCTCTCTTTTTTTTTTTTGTCTGTTTGTGTAGTACGTGGTTGTTACAGTGTGTCTCAAAGCTGGGATGGAGACCACCGCTTGGACCAGGGTAGGCACACTCTTAATAAACCACACGTCCTGTGTTCTTTCAGCGAGTACAGAAGCGGGAAGGCTCGCTCCGAGGACTCCTCTGCACAGTTTCACATGACTTCTCTAAATGCTTCATCGTCAGCAAAGGCGTGGGAAAAGATGTGGCGTACCTTGATGTTCAACTGCAGGCTTGAGGTTTCTCAAACTGCAGCTGCTTGCATCGTTTTTTCCAACTAGTTCATATGCGGTTGCGTTTTATTTTCCACTGCAGTATTTCAAACGCACAGAAAAATGTCCAAATGTTGACACATATTAACACCTCCTCACCGTTTAAGTCAATCGGGAGGTTTTACTCTGAAGCAGCTGCAACAACTCCTAAATATACTTTTGAGTTTTCCGTCAGGGAGAAACGGAAGTTGCAGATTTCCAGACAGACCATAGCAAAAAAAGGAGAAAAGCAGGCCAGAAAACGGAGGCTACCATCTGTTGGATTGACATTAAATAAAAAAGCACAAGAGCGAAACCGATTGAATTTAACTGCTAACTTAGAACCCAGATGTCCTCCTCTTTAAGTCAAGTCAGATAAATGTTAACACTTCCCTGTGGGGTTTTTGTGAAATTATATAGTAGATTTACAATGTTTAATAAAACATTTTGATTATTAGTCAAGATTCTATATCAAATATTTCTATTTTAGGGTTGAAGATGTCTGCTTTAGTCATCATAATGCTTTCAAAAGGAAATCACATCAACAAAATCAAAGGCAAAAACAAACAAAAAAAGAAAAAGAAATAATACATAAAAAATTATATTATAGGTATTAAAAAAGAGAAAAATATCAGAAAACAAGTAATTTGCAGAAATCAAAATGATATGTTAAAAAACGAAACGCAATAAGAAGCCAGAAAAGGTGAGCACCATGGGACATCACTGACTGGATGATGACCCATGTTTTTTTTAATGTTCGCTTACTAATAAAAGTTTTAGGATTAGTACGGAACATTTTTAGTATTGCTTTAAGCTAAATGACTTTAATAAGATAACTTTAAATAACTACTGGCCTTTTATGGTTTCTGTTACAAAAAAAATATTAGAAAAAAAAAAAAAACTTCCAATCTATAGGAAAAGTAAAATAAAAAATGAAACAAACTGGAAAAAGTAGGTACTATGGGATATCGCTGATTGGATGATGACACTTGTCTATCATTTCAACCAAAAGTTATTTGACATTTAGTGATACTGGATATGCTTCAAACTAATAATAATCTTTTTATTTTATTTTATTTGCATGCAGACATTGAAAGCACTTAAAAAAAACTCAAATGTCATCATCCAGTCAGCAATGCCCCATAGTAACTACCCTTTCTGGAAATGTATTTTGTTTTCCTTTCAGGGCCACCTAATGATATAATTTGCATATGATCAAACAAAACCACTTTAAAATAGAAGTACGTTATTATGTTCTGCCATCTTTTAATTGAAAAAGCCTAAATAAATTGAATAAAACAGAAGTAGAAATGCAAAATCAAATTAGATACTTTTCTAATAAAAAGTACTGAAAGGGAACAGCGATGTGACGGTGACATTATTTGGTTGGAGCCACACATTTTTTGGTGATAGGCAGGTAGGCGCTGACACTTTTGTCCCTTCAGCTGTCTGCACAGCAGCCTGTCGGTAATGAAGTAAGGGAATTCACACAGTGTCCTTTTACAACAGATCACAGAGGGGGTTAACGATGGAGAAGGAGGGAGGGAGGGAAAGGTTGTCTATATTCGGATGAGCTGTATGTAAACTATTTGACCTCGTTTTGTCCATCCCTTAAAATCTCTTTGTCCTTTTCCTCTTCGGTGTCCCAGTTCTCCCACTTGGCGGTTTGGGGCAGCATCGCCCTCTGGATGGTCTTCTTCGCGGTCTACTCCGTCATCTGGCCCACCATTCCCATCGCCCCCGACATGCTGGGCCAGGCAAGTGTCGTTCATGTCATCGACAGATGAGGATTGGGGTTTCTACGTCTTATTTTTGCCGTGTAGTCTCCCCTCGCTTGGCGTCAGTGTGACTCTCATCTTGGGTGTTCCGTGTCGGCTCTGCAGGAGCCCCCCAGGGAAGGTTAAAACCCCTGCAGCTCTCTCAGCGGGCTTCCAGCACCTGCTGCGTGTCACCCAAACCCCTGTCTTTTACTTTTACTGCCCTCAGTGGAGGTGTTGACTCAACAGGGTTTTGAATCAGGGACCAAATCGTTGGGGAGGAGCCCCACTGAGTAACTCCCCCTCCCCAAGCCCATTAATTCAATTTATGTCAGAAATCAGGAATGCGGTCAAATATCTGCAGCTGCTGTAAGTGGGGAAGAGATGATGGAGGGTCGGGTCTCAACACAGCCCCCCAAACCCACCTCTTCTATTTCCTTGTTATCTCTACTATCATCCATGGAGGGGGACACTAAACTGCTCGAAAACTGAAAGATGTCTATTCATTCTAAGGAGGTGTCTGGTTTTTATGCTAATAAAATGATTTGTGTTTGTGAGGATTTTTATCTAAAGTTTTCGGCCTTTTGTCTTTTTGTTCATACAATTGAAAAAAAAAAGAAGCAAACATTAATTAACAATAAATCAGTTGCTGTAAAGTTTGCTCCACAAAAAATGACGTTTGAAGGACCACACAGGCTAGGAAGGAGAAGACTGGGATTTAACAGTTGCAGGTGAGGACAAGCTGCAGAGGCAACGATGTTGAGAGAGTTTTTTAAGCTGGAGATTACAGGAAAAATGACTGAGACAGACGGACGAAGGGAGACAGTGCGTGGAAGCATGATTAACCCCTAAAGGCAGGCCGGGAACGGGGTCATAAGTCAATGAGCTGGGCTGCAGATGGTCTGCAGGGACAGGTAGGGGGGGACGCATGCTTACTTTACAGGCATTTTCGTCATTTGTCATCACAGAGGCAGTGGGAAAGTGGTGGAAAAAGTTTTAGTCATCTTTGGCTCTTGTTTCTCTTTGCCATTACACTTTGCCGTATTTAGTCAGGGGTCATTGTTGAGAAAAATGACTCCTCAATTTGAGTTAATGTGCACGCAAATACAAGTGGAGCCTGTGTTGTCATTGCAGGCTGGCAGGGTGATGCAGTGCTGGTACTTCTGGCTGGGCCTGATCCTGGTGCCTACTGCGTGTTTGCTCAAAGATTTTGCTTGGACGGCGTAAGTAGAACACATTCAATAAAGAAATCTGAACGGGTACCGGTTTAACTTAACCGAATTGTTGACACAACCCCCGTTTTAAGTGGATGTCAGCACTTTATATTACGACTCGCATGCAAGTGCGAATTGAAGCCCTCCAATGTGTCTGGTTTGTGCTCTGCAGCGCACGCCGCAGTGTGAGGAAGTCTTTGCTGGAGGAGGTGCAGGAGTTGGAGGCGCATGCTGTCGACCCGGGAGCAGCAGTGCTTCGGGACTCCAGCGGGCGAAGGTACAATGAGCTGCAAAGCATCATGGAACTTCACCAAAAAAATCATATTTTTTTTTTCCTTTTGTCATTTTGCATTACACTGCTTCATCAGTTAAATGTTACTGGACGTTTCCCTTCAGATCAGCCGCTTCCTTCAGTTTCAGCAACAATTTGGACCTTTTTTTGTGTGTGTGGAAACAAACTATCTCTGTTGCTGCCTGTGGCTATGTCCACAGGACCGAAGCCAAGGCCGAGGTCCCGTAGAGCCTCAGACCTGCTCTGCAGAGGTAGTTGCTGCATTTGCATTCTCCCACTGCGTGAACTCTGGCCTCACATGACCCGTGTGGCTCGCTGCACGCCGTTTTTGAGTGACATTTGCATGATTTTCATGACACGAGTTCACTTTTCTCTCCCTTTATCTCCCATTTCCATCTCAACTGTTATGTTCACATTTTTTTTTCTCTCTCTGTTCTGACATTCTTCCGTTCCTCTGGGCTTCTTCTTAGGTGGACCAATTTGAACTGCTGTACAGACCTGGTGTGTTTGCTGTTTGGCTGTGACATAGCGTTTTTGTGTTTGTAGAGCTGTTTTAGGCCAGAAGTCACTTGTTGGTGGAAATATTTTCAAATAGTAGATGTATAATATATAGAATTGTTGTCCCAGAACACTTTAAACCAGAGTTCTGCAACCTTCAACACTTAAAGAGCCATTTGAGTCATTTTCTCACAGACTAAAACCCAACTGGAGCCACAAAGTCTCACCTCCCCTTTAGAAATACAATTTTTATGATAAATATAAATGTCTTTAATATTTAAAATGTAAATGAAAATTGACCTTTTTTTCCAAAATATTAAACAGTTGAGAACTTTTAAGAGGTTCACATGACTTCCTTTCAAAATAAAAGACACTGTGTCACATAGAATCTTCTCAATGCAGCAAATGTTGTAAAATAGTGTATTTCTAACAGTTTATTTTGATGTTAGTGGTGCATTTCAGACAGAAATGTGTAACTCTAAAAAACTAAAATTAAATCCGAGCTAATAAAAGGAGCGATAGTATATTTTTAGCCCATAAAGTGCACTTAAAATCCTTGAATTTGTTCAAAAATAGAAAATCTTCCTATTTAGTTTGACTTGTAATACATCCTGTTCTTCAACTGTATGTGAATATAGCTTAGTTAGTTCACTTTACATTTTTTTGTACTTTTATACTCAGCTTTTTTTTTATTGTTACTTTTCAAAATTAAATCTCGTCTTTAACCAGGAAGCCACATTGGAGAGGTACACGAGCGGAGCCTCAGGTTGCAGACCTCTGCTTTAAACGAAATATTGCACAAAATCTTAGTAGCGAATAAGCTTGTTCTTGAGAGGAGCTGAAGTAATTTGAGGTATGTTCCAGGTTGGATAGGGATGAGTGGGTAATGATGCAGCTCCTCCTGACCCTTATGAAGGGCCCCATCCTTCACTGCTTTTAATCTTCAGGAATTAGGAGCAAATTCTCCATTTTGAATCATAAAAAGTAAAGTAGAGGTCAGCAGAGTGAGTCAAATAAAAAAATGACATCTGCGTTTGCAGTTTCATGAAGCTCTTGGTGGTAGGTATGAAAGGAATAAAACAGGTTTGTGTCAGGAAGTGATTTCAGTGCATCCTTGGAGGTTTTTTGGGGGGAATCAGCAGGTATTCAAGGAAAAACAGCAGGAAAAAGGAAAGACTATTATTAATTCTTTCATCATTTATTCAGCACTGTCTTTTAGAGTTGTATTTTAGGCAAAAACTTTCCTATCCGTTATTCTTCTGAACACCAACACTCGCCGCTTTTCTCCTTCAGAATCTACTGGAATTACGTTGATCGCTTGAAAAGTTACAGTAAAGAACATAAACACTGGAGCTCCACTGTTAAAGGGTTACAATGTTACCCCCCATAAAAGAAAAAGTCAACAGTTATTGCTAAACTGTGAGATAAGGACGCCGAACGTATCGGTTTCACTTGAACGGCAGCGGTGACGGTGATGAGACCGGAGGGAAATTCACAGGCGTAATTAACGGGCGTTCGTTTGTGTGCAATATGTGGAAAAGACTCGGTTATTTTTGGTCACAGGAGCAGAGGAGCCGTGACGGCGTGTGGTCTCAGAACAGAGGATCCACTCTTCTTCTTGGAAAGGGGGGGTCAGCTTATGAGGAGAGGAGTGGGCAGTGGGTGAGGAATGGTTTACTGTGGATGGCCTGTTAGCCTGCAGGCTGTTTATGACTTACTGTTAGCCGGCGCTGAAGGTCAAAAGCCTTCTCCTTCTGGTCTTAAATTCTATAGATTTGTTGATGTGTGTTTTTATCTGTTTATCCCTGAGGATGAGGACCACTCTGTCTGGAGTTCAGCAGCTTCTGGATGCTTTTGCAGTTGCGCGTTAAAAGCTGGCAGAAGCCCAAACGCTTTCAAAACTCCACAATCCTACAGCCAGAAGCATTGAGGAATATGTACACTAAATAAAAAAATGTTGACGTGTTGTTGTAGAGTTGTGTAAATCATGAGGATTTTCCTTTATGACCTCAAGAAATGAAGGGTTAAAGACCAACAGTATGATGAGAACAGTATTTCTCGCCATTTTTGTTCCACCGTTAATGTTAAGTCTTAGGTGTGAGGAGCTGTAAGCTAGTGGGAGCGTGTTTTTAAACGGGGAGCTCTCAGTTATGGGATGGGAAGGGTCCCGCCCACAAATCAGAGGTGAACTATATCTTAGAAAATGACACACATTTTAAAACGTTGGCTAAAAGCGGCATAATCATAAGTGAAAGACTATTGGGAATGCTTTAAAAATAGATCAAAAGTTGATGGGAGCAGGACTTTAAGCTCAGAATTTGTGCATTAACTTCCAGTTTTCTCTTTACAGTCTAAACGAACGAGCCCATCTGCTGACAAGAGTCTTTAGGAAGACACCTTCAAGTGTGGGACGCTCGAATTCGGTGCAGCAGACTGTGTCACGTAAGAGCTGCTACTCCTGATTCCCATAATCAAGTCTTTTCTTCACATAATGGGGCTAGAGGCTTACTCACTGAACTACATCTTAAAAAAGCATGTCTTTTACTTTAAAAATATGACTTTTTTTTCTTAAAATACGACTTCATTCTTCATTTTTCATAAATTTATGACTTTATTCTCGTAAAATACAACTTTTTCCTCATTCTATTATGACTTTATCCTCAGATTTCTTTTTTGTAATTTTTTTTTCTCAAATTACAACTTTTTCTCTCATAAATTTATTACTTAATACTCATAAAATTACGTCTTTTTTCTCATAATATCATGACTTTTTTTTCTCATTCAGTGTTTCCTCATAATATGACTTTTCTAATAAAATTATGATTTTTCTCTCATAAAAATCTTACTTTCTAATGAAATTACTAATTTTATCTCATTAAATTATGACTCTCACTCAAATTTTTATGACTTTATTCTTGTCTAATTCTGACTTTTCTCATAATATTATGACTTTATTCTAGTAATATTACAACTTTTTCTCAGTATTATGATTTTTTTCTAGTGAAATTACAACTTTTTTCCTACAATATTATGACTATCATAAAATTACAACTTTTTACTCATGATCTTACGACTGCTACCAACACTAAAAGGTGAGCTTGTTTTGATTTTGTGGTTAAATACTGTGATGTCATGTTTTATCTTAAATGTATATTAAATGTTTGTATATGTTCTTGGTATGATATTTTATGTGTTTTTTGCCTCTTTACATCATGGCCTTGGTACTACTGAGAAAAACTAGCCTTTTGTTTTTTATTAATATTTAAAAAAAAACATTATTACACATGGTTAAAAAGCCAGAATGTTAGTTTTTCTCTGAAATGCATTATAATATAGATATATATGAATGTAATATTAGATAACATTGTGTCCTCCTCCGTCTTCCTGCAGATGGCTATGCCTTCTCTCAGGAGGAACACGGCGTGGTGTCCCAGTCTGAAGTAGTTCGCTCCTACGACACCACGCGCCAGCGGCCCAGCCTCTAGCCCCGCCCTAATCAAGTCTTTGGCTCACTGTAGCAATGGTTGTCAAGCAAAGACAGACTTTCAGGACGCCCTCCCGCTGGGTGCCAGACCGCTGCTATGGCCTTACTGAAACAGGGACAGGACCCCTCGTGTGGGGGCGCGCTCAGGTGTGGAGGCCATCGCACACGGTGGTTTGGAGAAGGGACCAGGCCAAGAACAGAACATTGGCACTCACTAAAGCTGCACAGGCATGAGCAATCATATCCACGCACAGACATGCCAGGTCAAACTCAGAGACTGCTTCGTGTATCTGTGTAACCCTCAGACGGGGGAGTGCTTCACGCCATTGTGTGTCGATGTGTGCGAGCGTTCCAGTGTGTCTGTTTCTGCCTTTGCACGTATGTCTGCTTGCACTGGTGCCCCCGTGTTTGTGTGCATGTGTGTTCACGTGTGTTCGCTTCCCAAGATTACCTCTCGCCTCCCTCCCTCCAGGAGGGTTCAGCTCGTCTGTCGTCACCTGCCGACGCCAAATACGTCAAAAAAAATAAGCGCGCACATCTCCAGGTTGAGTTTCGCATAAAGGGTGGGAGGGGAGCGCAGACCGGAGGAGCCGCCGGAGTCCTGCATCGCCACGACAGGCCCCCTTTGTTCCATCGCAGCAGCGAGCCTCACTGCCAAACACCACAGAGATGCCGCTGAGGCAGAACGCTCAACTGGAGTGCTGCAGCCCCTCCTACCCCACCGAGACGTCTTCTTATCTCAGCATAGTCCGCAGCCCACATCTCTTCCGTCTTTGCAGTTTTAATTGTTTTCTTATTTTACAAGTTTTGTATGACCCCTCCCTGATTGATCCATCTAGCTGTTGATCTAAAAGAAAAAGCTTTAACACTTCCTCCTCCAGTTTTGTTGGATTTCACTCTTGTTTTTTATTAATATTAAAGAGGGAATTATGTTTTTGAGTTAATATATTATTTTTTACTCATGTCGGGTTTTGTACTCATGTGTTTTAGAGAGAATATTTTACTTGAATTACTTTTAAAAACGGTCTGGGGTGGGACGTGTGCTCGGGTCATGTGTCTCCTGGCCTGAATGTGAAGTCCATTGTCTGTGTGCTCTTGTGTTGAGGACACTCATGTGCAGGAATGCAAGTCTGAAGGGTCGGGAGAGGGGGGGCTGTCCATCCAAATCCTAATCATTAAATCTAATCAATCCATGTCCTGAGCAAATGGCTTTTTGTTTTTACTCTTTTGAGTCCCGGAGCTGTTGAGGCGAAGCCTTTTGAGTGGGGAAGTTCGGTTTACACATTCCGCGCAAAACGAGGAAAATATATCGAAGCAGACGCACTCAACATGACATGCATGTGACTTTATACATTAACAGATGCAAACCTCTCCCACGCCCCGTCTTTAAGCTCAGGAGAGTGTAGACAGACTATTAGGAGATTATTCTCCCCTCGGTTGGAGATCCCCTTCCCACCCACCTTCCTGGATGGAGCCCAGCCCAAACCATCTACAGCTGCAAGTCGATCTTCCAAAGAAGCACTTTTTAACCCAGCTCTGGCAGCAAACTGTCCCCGATTTATCTCAACTTCTTGATTTGAAACTGTTTCTTTGATGTTTCTCCTCTGTAGGAGATGAGGCTTTGTGTGAACATCTTTAATACCTTAAATATGTGTCTCTTTGTGTTGGTGTTTTGAGGGGATTGTGTTGGTGCTTTAAGGGTTTTTTTTATCAAGTCTTTGGCTCCAGGTGTCAAACTCACAACGCTTTCTGTTTCAAATTGTGTTTATTTTCCAAAAATTCTTTCAAACAACCACATTTTCTTGTGTTGCATCACGTTTGAGGGAGCGTTTGTGCTGAACATCCTTCCAGTTGCATGTTCTTCAGCTGCAGCAATAACCAATAATTTACCACTCTGCTGCCTTTCTCAAGAATAAAATGGTGACTCAAGCTTCGGATGCCAATCCGCTGAGCTGTGCTGGTGCTAAGAACACAATTCTCAAGAGAGAGAGAAAAAAAAAGTTTGGTGGGTCTGTGTAATTAAGTCAGTAATCTTCAAAGAGCTCCTTCAGTTCTGTTTCACACATTTAAGGAACATTAAGCTCCAGCCTTGTGTGAATATTGTCCTATTTGGGGTCTGTGAGTGCTTCCGCTCCTGGCAGTTTTTTTATGTTCTTTCTGGGTGGCAAAAGGTGGCGGCAGTAGTGGAGGGAGGGGGTTGTGTAGTTGGGTGGAGCGTCACACTCTGCGTCCCGTGTTCTCTTCAATATTTCTTGAAATGGTCCACTGGGAGATTGCAACTGCTTTTTTTTCACCACCACCTGCAATCCTCGTCACAGTTACTCGTCCTCCCACGCTTTCTTTCCTCATATTTTCAGCATAAACAACTAAATCCCACATGATAGAAACCACTCAGTCCTTCTCTGGCATCACCTGCAGATCTCCATAAACACACATACAGATAAAAGCATGTGCATTATAGCCCAAACAAACGTTGCTCCTTTAAAGGTCATTTGAAAACACCTGGAAAGCGTTCAAGTCCTTCATGAGACTCCAGGGTTTTTCAGGTTGAACTTCGATCGCCTTTGGTATAAAACAGTCTGTCATCACACTGTCACTGGAGGAGACTTCTGCTCACTGACTATGATGGACCCGCCGGTGTTAGGGGGACATGGAGACTGGAGGGGCCTGTATCCTCCCTGACTGGGGTCCAAGAAGGTCGGGGTGGAGGACACGGGGTGGGCGAACCCGATGTACTGCGGGTGCAAGAACTGCCCCTGGTGAGACATGATCTGAGTGGCCTGCTGGCAGTTGAGGACGGAGAAGTTGGTGGGCATGTTGACGAAGACGCTGGCGTCGGGGGGCAGGCAGCAGGACGCCTGGGCCCTCATGAGAGGGGGCGGGGCGTTGCGGGGCGCAGCGGGCGGCGCCGACGAGCTGGAGGACGTGGCTGTGCTGGACTGCCGAGACGAGGAGCCCCTGGAGGTGTTCGCCATCATGGGGATGGTTTCTAAAAGGCGCCCGCCTGTGGCCCCGCCCCCTGTGGCACCCGTTGAGGACAGTTCCTGCTTGGGTCGGAGGCATCGGCAGCAGCACACGGCGACCACGGAGCCCACCAGAATGAAGGCCACGAAGACAGAGCCGACGATGAGGAATGGCACGTAGATGGGAACTAGGAAAAGAAAAGCATAAAAATTGTCTTTAGCTTAAAGGGTAACCAAACAGGGAAGTTGGAGGCCGACTCCACCCACAGACGGAATTTGAAAATCCAGTCAGAGGGGTGGAGCTGGAGAACAGGACGGTTATCATTACTGGAGCTGCAGATCATGAGGGACTTTTAACGTTTTAACTGATCACAAAATTAAAATGTAATACTTCAATTCAACCTGTAGGGGGCAGCACATTAGGTTTTTGACTACATTTTCAAGAATTAAACAAGTTTATTTGTCAAAAATGTGGCAATGACCAACAAAAAAACACTTTTAAAGCTCCATTTATAGAAGGAAACAGCCCAAAAAAAAGATTTAGGGTTTAGTTACCCTTAAAGGACATGCTGGTTGTACCTCCTGCTCAATCAATTCTCCATCTAAGAGGTCATCTGAGGGAAAAGCCTGAACAAGAGAGGGGCATCTGAGCTCCACTGACTTAAAGGTACGCTGGGATTGTTACCCTGGCTCTCATTAGCCGTTATTCCCATTGTTTTGATCCGTTTTAATCCTCAGCACCCTGCTGAGCCCCCAGCCTCCTCGACCCCACGGACCAGAGTGGCATTCTTCAGGCTCGGCCTCCTGCAGATACGTGTGACCCCTCTTTTTCGTTGACTTTTTATGACCGAGCCCTTTGAAAATAAGCTGCACTGCAGCCCCTGGCATCTGCGTACAGCGAGGTATTAAAGTGGACAGATTTAATGTAGCAGAATGGGAGGCTTTTCAGCCTGTAAATCAGAGGAAAAAGTGAGCTCCTCCTCACTGACCTTTTATTTCTTTCTGTTCGAGGCTGCAAATCAACGTCTCAACGATACGCCGGTGGATCTCAGTTCCACCCGGCAGCCTGGGTCAGCTAATAGAAATGTTATTGAACATGTAAAGTCCTGACGTTTTTATATGTGAAGCCAGCGAGTTTAGGAGTGTAAATGTGTGAAAAGAGCCGGGGGCGCTCCAGCAATAACTTTGAAACACGATCAACAATAACTTTTCCTTCCAAGTTTTCCAACTTTCTTGTTGCCAAACAGCGAGCGCCTGCAGTGGTTTGAGCTGAAACGAGGCGACAAACAGGATGAGGTCACTCCAGAGGTGTTTCACGTTCCCAAAACGTCCATGTTACAAATGCGGGAGGCTGGTTCGGTGTTATTCTTCCCACAGGGTTTAAGTCACTTTCCACTGAATGCTGTAATGAAGTGTAACTACACCAGAGAGAGAAAAGGTGGCAGCTGGCTCCAGTTTCCTTTTGTCTCTGGGCGCTTTGAAATACATCCGTGACTTTTTTCAGTCTTTTTTTTTCTCAAAATGCTCATCAAAAAGTTGCGAGCTACTAAGAGGATTACCGCATGAAGCTTGTTAAGAGTCACTCTTTGGCAGAGGCAGCATCTTAAAAGCGCGCCGAGGTGTGGGGACTTCAAATACCTTGACCCATTTGGGTTTTGGACCTCGCAGCTACTCGCCCCTAATAAACAGGCCTCAAGAGAGCCTTTGTATGACAGCACACGGTTTTACCGAGGAAGTGTCCCTGGAAATCATTCACTGGCTTTTTTCCTGCACATATATGGCTTCAGTTTTAACATCTCTGCCTCCACTTTCATTTTTACTTGTATTACGCCATCTTAGAAGCTGCTTTAAAGCAGTAAATTACAAGCGGAAATTAATTTGGGTAAAAAGTTGGCTTTTAAATTGAAAATTGTGTTCTTTCCAAAGATGGAGGACATGTAATAAGAAAATGAAGCTTGTAGGCGAGCCACAACCTCCCTGCTGATGCTTCCACCTGCAGACAAGTAGATCCATGTTCGTCTTCGTCATCTGGCTCAAAACTGTACGTCTGGATGGCTCCGATATTGCTCACCATTTTTTTTGCACCGCTAATTTTAGGTTGTGAGGGGCTGTAAGCTAGCTGGAGACCGTGTCAACAAAAGGGATGATGGGAAATGAGTGAAGGTTTACTTCTAGTCTGCCCACAACTTCTGATTTTGCCTAAAAACTGTTTAATCATGAGTTAAATTTAAACGCTTTTAAAAGTAATCAATTTGACGGCTGAACTTATTTCCAATTATGAAAACAAATTGCAAAAGTTTGGAGCTTAAATGCATATTTGCATCAGTCGGCGTCAAAGGGTTGAAAACATTAAACTATTGAAATAAATTTGTAATATTGATTTTTCATATTTGAGTTTGTTTTGAACCAACTTCTTTTATTGTTTCAGTTAACCCCAGCTATGAAAAACTTTTGTTTTTTGTTTCATGTAGATGCTAAATTAAAGTAATTTTGGTGCCGCAGAAGGTCAGATTCATGTTTGCATCAATAGAATCAATAAAGAATGTAAGAATTCTACATTTTATTATTGGAAATATCACTTTTGTGCAACTTGAATCATTGAAAAGCTGTGTTTTATGACCAAATAAGATTGTTTCGTATTG
>NC_050531.1:9419831-9420194 GCF_002922805.2 Oryzias melastigma | reverse complement strand
TAACGACACGCCAACGGAGCTTGAAAGTGGGAAACATTAAAAAAAAAAGAAAAGAGAAAAATGTCCAATGCCATATATGGTCAAATGTGTGTTTTACAATCCGATTAGTCGACAAATCGAAAAAATTAATTCGACAATTAGCCCTTTATTAGACTTAATTTCTAATTTAACCAAAAATTGAGTAAAATTGTGAAATTCTGTGTGAATCTGTGATACACAACCCTATTTAGGGCTTTACTTTTCACCCCCTAACATGAACATTAATTTAAAATATCCTCTTATGAAGAGCACGACTATCTTCCATTTCCCAAAAGTCCCCCCTTCCCTCTGGCCTTGAGTGCACACACTTTTTGTTGCATTGGA
>NC_050531.1:9406729-9419546 GCF_002922805.2 Oryzias melastigma | reverse complement strand
TAGGGCTTTACTTTTCACCCCCTAACATGAACATTAATTTAAAATATCCCCTTATGAAGAGCACGACTGCCTTCCATTTCCCAAAAGTCCCCCCTTCCCTCTGGCCTTGAGTGCACACACTTTTTGTTGCATTGGATCCCCTTCCTATTGTTGCCTGTCACTTGTCCACACCTGTTGCTGCAGCTGAGCAGTGGCAGCCGTGCCTCGGCAGCAGCAGCCCCCCACTCTTAAGCTCTTGTTTTGGGAAAGGTCTCTGTGGCCGGCTGGACTCCTCCTGTCTCCTTGAGCCCTCCCGTGGGCTTTCTCCCATACCTAAATACCACATGTTCCCTCATGTTAAGCACATTAATAATTTCCCTGACACTGTGCTGTGTGTCTTTCTTCGGTGATGCCGGAGAAGAAATAAAAAAGTGCTTGAAGAGAAGTAAAGGGGGGGTCACCACTTCCGCTTCCACTCTTGGTAAGAGGAAAAAAGCTGTTTTTCTTTAGGTTGGTTTGGCTGGGGGCCACAGAGTGGAATGTATCTAGCTCTTCCTGCAGTGATAAGGCAATGATAGTGACTTCAGAGAAGCAGAGGAGGTAAAGCTACCTCTGTTGTTCCTCTCATGTCCAGCACTAAATGAAGGTTTTCAAGATACGAAAGACTTTATGGTAGATTACCTGATGGGAATGTGAGCAGGGAGGAATGAGGGGCCGCAGGCTGGGGCGAGAAATTAATAATTTTGCCACATTAATCCCCAAGATTATGGAGCTCCTGAGTGCAGCTTTATTGGAAGTAAGTGTGACTCTCTTTAACAGTTAGGAAATGATCATTTAGGGTTTTTTATGAAGAGGCCTGTCAGCGCTCTGTGGTTGAGCTCTGTTCCAAGATCCGGTCAAGTCCAAATTTGATCCCCGTGGGGACGGCGTGATTTGAGCCTGGCTCTCTCTTGCACTGTTACAGAACAAACACAGCTATTTATAAGGGCACAGTTTGCCATTTGTGAGTGCAGTTAAGTGGGGGCTTTTTTTTTTGGAGGGGGGGGTCTGCTGTCTCCTGTGCAGCTGTTGTTGCCAAGTGGGACAAACAGCAGATCATCCCTCATGACAGGGAGGGAGACTTAATGAAAGCAAACCTATAGAAAGGTCATGTTTCGTCCTGCATGCCTCTGTGACCTCTGCAGCTGAAGGAGAACATCTCAGATGTTTCAAACTGTAAAATGACACAAATTGTGCTGCTTTTTGATTGCACTTTTAGAAAAACTAGAAATAAAGTGTCCATATGAGGCGATTACCTGCCCGGGAGTCTTTGTTCTCTTTGGGTTCAGTCCCGGGCTCCTGCGCCTGTCGGTCGTTGTCGCAGGTCCCCTGATCCAGGCGCGCGTCCGTGCTGGCGCAGCAGTAGCGCAGCTCACATTTCCCGCAGCAGATGATCGCGTCCTCCGCGTCGATCTTCTCCGGGCACTGGAACCCTTCTTTCCACGCGCCCTGAGAGTCGCGCCACCCGTGGCAATACTCCCCGCTGGCGTTCACGTCCACAATGACCATCAGCAGAGTTACAATCCCAGCGATGAACGTCGGCGAACTTCCTGCCCACATTCTCGGCAAGGTGCGGTTGCCCTCGTCCAGCCTGGTGCGCCGGGGGATGGTCCTCTGGGTCGGTGCGGAACAGGGAGGCGAGGGGGAGAAATGATGGAGCCACAAACCACCTGAGTCATTTGTTAGAGGGTAATTCAGATCTCCAAAAAGTTGTGGGGAAAATCCTTAGAAACAGAAAAATTTCATGATATTCCAATCAAAATCTTCCGGAAGTTTTTAAACAACAAAAGTTTTTAAATAGTTTCTTTGGCGCTGCAGCGAGGAGGCTCATGTCTGATCCTTAATCCTAAAAAAGTTTCTGAAAGGACAGGAGACCAAAGCATGCTGTCCGATCCACGCGTGCACAGCTGTGGTCACTCCTGTGTGACCGGCGGTCCCGTGCGTAAAGACACAGCTCCAAACCGCACCGTGCGTCACGGCGCGTCAGATGTCAGTGTGTTGGAGGCTCCGCTGAACTGCAGCGCGCTGGATCCGTCCAGGTTTGTGCAGAAGAGAGAGGGGCGGAACATGTACACCTCACTGGAGTACAGTGATGCTCTGCGGGGATGACCGGATCCCGGTAGAGTCAACAGAATACTGTTTCCTGTTTGGTACATTTTATTCACACTTTTTTATTCAATGGAAACTAAGTTTGAAGCAATATTAAAAATAAAAGAAAACACCAGAGAACAATTGATTTATTTTTATTTCCCTCTTTTGTGTCCAGAGAAATTAAGGATGAAAATAAAGTAATTTTATAACTAGATCCATGCAATGTTATTTGTTTTGAGTAAATCTATAGTCTTAGTTTCAAAAATATGAACTTTAAAAATTACGATAAATTAAAAATGTTGTAGCTGTATTTTTTTCAGTTATAACCTATATTTTTTGGACGAAATTAATCTGTAGCTACAAAATATCCAATTGTAGCCTATTTATTCTATAACACAATTTAAAAAGAATGTTCAATAATAAAGGAAAGTTCCCTTTTCTATTTTATCGAAGTTAGAATATGTTTTTCCAAATCTCGTTACCAAAAAAATATTTTACTTTTGTTGAAGACTGACGTGAAAACATAACTTAAAACCTTTTTTTAGTTCTAAGCCGATTGCTTATTTTTGCCCTCCTATGTTATATATTTCGGTACAACAGCATAAGAAACCAGGAGCGACACCACCATCTAGTGGTTGTAGTTTGTAACTACAGCCTGCTGTAAATGTCACTCATATATTCTTTTATTTTGTTTCTGATCTAAACTATTTGAAAATTCTGCTCCATAGCCTATTTAAAAAAAATGCTTGATTTTTTTATGTCTGCACATTATATATTTAAGCTTTCGAGTTATTAGTTTCTTTGAAAAAAATATATTTTTGAGTAAAATACTTCAGTATTTGTTTAAGAGATGTATGTATCTGCAACTTTAATATACATTGTCAGTTTTTAAATAATGAAATAGTATTTGAAATTAAAAATTTTAGATTTCCATTTCATCATGTATTTGAACAATGACAAAGTAAACTTTGAGCTTTACCACTTTAAACTTTACTTTCACCATCAGATTTCCTTCACCAGTTTTTAAAAATCCCCTTTCAGTTAATCTATGACTATACATGTCTCTAGTTATTTAACATGTACAGAATTGTCTGTTTTTATTTTTATATTTTATAATTAGCATAATAAAAAGCATAATTGTTAACCTCGAGGTTTTACCATGGACATGTTCATTATTTATTTATTATCCTATTTATTTATTTAAAAAAATTTGAAAATAGTTTTTGTTACTCTAAAATTCATTAATTTAAACGGAATTTGAATCTTTGACATAGAATCGAGAATCTTGCAGGTACTGCATTTTTCAGATTTCACCAGAAGGTGGCAGTACAACGTAAAAGTACCTAAAGTCTTCTCGTCAAAACAACAAAGAAGAACATTTTTCCCGTCATGCCCCACTGTAAAAGCAGTATCCGTGGCAACAGCACAGGAAGTGGCGCGCAACAGTTCAAAAGCTGTCACAACAACAACAAAAAAGAGGAATGCTAACACAAACGAACACCTTCATTATTTTGTTTTAGCAAATATTTATTTTGCCGCTATACTTCCTTGTTACTAAACGTAAGTTTTGTTTCAGCTTTAAACGTTTTCTGTGTTAATTTGAAGCTGTGGAGAAGGGCTGCTGATACTCGAACTCGCTTCATATCTTTGTGTTTTTCTGCAGATGTCATTTGCCAGAGTGGGGCGTTCACAACAACCGAAAGGAAGGGAGTCTGTTCGGCCAAAGAAGGCCAAAGCTCCGAAAAGAGACTGGGTGGTAAGCACGGACACCTGCTGTCACTAATTAGAGAAATCAATGAAAGAAATTAAGCTTTAAAATCACATTTTAAAGGGGTTTTCTTTGAAAATTCACCTATGATGGGTTAAATTGTTGACTAAAACTTTCTTTGACGCCATTTTAGATTTTTATTCTGGCTAAAAGTCCCTTTTATTCCTCTAGCTATGTGAAAATAGCTTATTTGACAACAAATCTAATTTATGTGACTTCTATCTTCGAGGAAACATTAAAATACATATTTTTATATCTAAAAACACAGTTTATAACTTAAATGCTGCATTATGATCATCTTTGGCTATTTTTAAAGCATCCACAGTAGTCTTTTAATTATGATTACACTACTTTTAGTCAAAATATAAATTACCTGTTTCATTTTCTAGGACATAATTTCTGCAGAGTGGTGGGAGTTCATTAGAAATTCCACTCTGAGTTGTGAGGGACAAAACAACCCCACTCCCCCTTCCCCTCCCTTTTTCTGACAGTTCTTTGTTTACATGCTAGCTTACATCCACAACCTAAAATAACTGGTGCAACAAAAACGGTGAGAAATGTAGAAGTTTTTGTTTGGCGCCTGATGCTAGCTCAGATGAGGAGTACAAAGACGTACGTGGATCTATTCGTCTACAAGCGGATGCATCAGAAGGAGAGCTTGTGGTTCGCCCAGCGTATTTTCTACGTCATAAATAATCTCTTTTTCGAATGGGATGTTTTCGTCTGCTCCTGATTCACAACGATTTTGATAAAGAAATACTTAAAGTTTAAGTTTAATTTAACACGTATGTCCCCCATCATCAGAAAAATGTCACAAGAACATGTTAAAATCACCCAAAACACAATTTTTGTCTGATTGATTCTTTAAAAAATGTTTTTCCTCTAAACTTACTGTTGAATGTTTTTGTTTCAGAGCACTGTCCATGATCTGTCTGTGCACAAGCTGACACCAGCTGAACTAGTAAGCTTTTTGAGTTATGCCCCTTTTGTCATGTGTTTCAGATACAATTTGTATTTAAACATAGATGGTTTTATATCACTTATACTTTAATTTATTGAAGAAAATGAACCTGTACTTTTTTTTCTGCTTCAGACTCATCGGCATGAGCTTCACAAGTCTCGTAACAAAGCTGTAGCTCAGTGGGAACTTAAAGAAAAAGCCCTCAAACGTCGTGCCAAACATGCCGGCAGCCCCGCGCCTCTGGATCCAGCTAGCCTTAGTATCATCAGGGAGGTACGCCCTATGATTTCCCCAAATTTTCCTCATTTTCTGTTTAAAGTTGGTCTAATGTCTCATATGTGGCGGTGTGCTCTAGGTCTTCTCTGATCAGCTGCTGCTGCAGGACGTACTGGCCCGTTCTGACAGGGCCATGGCTGTGGTTAAAGACCTGTTTGGAGATGCTCCACAGAGACAGATGGGTAAAGACAAATCGTAATTTGTAAAGTAAATATTCCTCTTTAACTTAATATTTAAAGCTAATTATGTTTTTCTTTAGGACACCCCAGTGTGACAATGGCTCCAAATTGTGATTCTGACTCAGAATTGCCTGTTCTGGAGAGGCCAGATCCCCCAACCCACTTATCTTTCCTCAGCCAATCAATGATGGATCAAGAGGTGTGTCTTTAAGATACTAATCACAAGTTAAAGAAGTTTCCCCTGTTATCTAAGAACTTCTTTAACTTAAAAAACTCAGTGTAGATGACTTTTTAAAAACTTTTTCTGCTATGGAACACTCCTAGAGCAACGAGAGTCCTCAACGATGCTAATCTTAATGCTTTTTTTTCTAAGAATAAATGCAATTTTGTAATCTTGTTGTAGGTATGTCTACCAAACAAATGTAGTAAAAATATGTTTTATTTAAATTTTTGTTTCCATGCAGTTCAGACATAATTATCTTCTAAAAAATAAAAAAAAAAAAATGTCAAAATCCATTTGTCTTAATTTTGCATTAAATTTTCTTTGCATTAAATTATTGTATGTGCTAATCATTTTACTTCAGGCTCTCAATGAACTTGAAGTTTCAAAGGAAAACTGCAGAGTTGATGATGCCTATCCTTCACACAGTTCAGGCAGTCATACGATCCAAAGGTAAGACTCGTATTAAACAGTCAAAGGATGTGGTTGTCATGGCTTCTTGATTGCTAATTGGATCATTTATTTGCAGGGTAAATATGCAGAAATTAAAGTCGCAGTCTAGAAGTGGAGTGTTGCATCAGCAGAAAATGCATCATCCCAACTTCCATCCCGCAGACAGATATGATGTTGCTGTGACTCCCTGCACATCCCGAAAACCACCGAACCACAATGGTAACCTGCAGTTAAACTCAGCTGTTTTTAATTCCTGCGTGACAATAAAGTTGGGATTGAATTGTATTGCAGCTCTCAATGCCACAGTTGCCGTTCAGCGTGTTCGCTCCAAACATTCTGAGGAAAACAAAGAGGAAACCTCATCTCTGGTTTCTCAGGTTCTGAATCCTGAACTGCTGCTCCGTCAATCTGGTAATTATTTTTGACAATTAAAGTATTTGTTTTTAAATTGCAGACATTAAAATATTTACATTTATTTGCAGAAAGGATTGGTAGCTGCACCCGGAAGGTCAGGAAATGTGCTTCTCGTGGCTCTGAGTTGGACAGCTCTAATGCTGCCTCTCTAAGAGCGGAGCAGTCCAGTCTGGGGATGTTGCAGGAGATGCTGGGGCAGGTGGAGGCAGACTTAGACGCCTTTTGTCCTCAAATAGCATCGGCTCAGAGCATGAAGCAGCACAGAAACCAAGGCCTCACTGGATTCTCTGTGGCCTTGGTCTCAACACTTGGACGATTAGTCCACCTCCTCAAGCAGGTACTGAAGAATAACGTTTTTTTTTTTAATCTAGCATCATATGGTTAAAAAAAACATTGTCTAAGTCTGAATTGCCTCACTACTCCCTAACCCAGAGCACAGAACTCAGGGCAGCTAAAGTAAGGATGTGAAGCCTTCAGAAAAGTTTAAGCGTTTTCCCACAATGCATTGTTTCTGTTTAGCCCTTTTTGGCTTTTAAAGCCAACAACATCTGTAGGAATCTTTTTAAGTTCTGTGATTTTAAAAATCTGTTGAAGTATATATTTATTTACATATTTTCCCTGAAATTTTGTGAAAGTGTTTTTTTTTTATCTTTATTTATCCAGACTCAAAGGATTTAAGAACAACATTCTTGTTTATAACTTTAGCCTGGCAAAAGGCAAGACCTTTTGAGAAAAGAAAGAAAGAGGTTACAAGAATAAGAGATAAAATTGAAAAAAATCACATTATAAAACCCTAAAATCATTGCACTGGGTGATACCAGCATTTATCTTTCAAATGCTCATATAGGTGGTTTAAAACACCTTTTTAATACCAGTGGAAAACATTTTTGTCCAGTCAATTTTTTTAAACCTACCAAGAACTACAACTCCCAGAGCTCCTCCCCTTCACATTTGACCTCCTCTACAGATCCCAAAAGAGTTAACTTAGTAGTGTGCAGTGTTTGGGAGGTAATTTAGTTAGAGAACCAATATTTATTGCTGGTAGTCAGGAGGATGTGCTGGTTTTCAGTCTTCAAACTTCATGAGATTTGTTTAAGCCCTTTCTAAAACTCCTTTTGCACCACTTGGTTCCAAACATGATATTTGATTTCTTTTTAATTTTATTTCTTTTTTCTGTTGCTTCACAACCTCTTCAGTCTATCATCTGTTGGTGCTGCTTTTTGCTTCATTGTTGTTTTGATGCTTCACAGAGTGTGTAACTCTTTCCATATGCCTGCGTTTACTCGTGTACTGTCTGCTTTTTCTGAGACGGGAGACGACACTCAGAAAGAGGCTGAGGAGAGACGAAGGCTCGAGGAAGAGCTGAAGGAGCAGCGAGGACTCATCGATGCTCTCACCGCAGAAACCATGACTCTGAGAGAGGAGGCTGCTGCTGTCCACGTGCGACACTTTATTTATCTCTTCAGTTCATCCGTGCAGGTTGTTTTCTTTATTTACGTCTCTTATTTTTTGTTGTCTCAGGCCGGGCTGCAGCAGCGTACAGCAGAGCTGGAGCAGAAGTTGGATACTGTGGTGTTGGTGATGGGAGGACTGGGACTGTCCCAGGCTTTTGTTCCAGGTTGTGTCTGTTTGGTTTAGTCTGCATCGATTCTAATGATAGATCTGCAGTAAACATTGAATAACTTGTTTATATTTGTCACTGTTTGTGTACTGTAGGTAAATCTGCTCCAGATGCTGAGCGAGCTCCTACACAAACTCAGGCTTTTGTCTCTCCTGCTGTCCTGCTCTCCCCTCCTCGACAGGAAAATATCCTCCAGCAAAGCCCTGGTAATGATGTTACTCATTAAGAATTTAAAGTTCTCCCAGTTCCTTCATTAAGGATAGGAAAGCTTACATTTATGTTTTCCTGTCCTCACAGTTCCTCATCCACTGCAGCTTCCTTCAGTCGATTTCCCGCGTTCCCGTGAGGGCGATCCGCCTCACGGTTCTCCTCCCGCCCCCTCTCTGTCAGACTCTCGCCGCTCGCACTTCTCTCCAGACTCTCTGCTGGATGAGATCACCCAACTGAAAAGAGAAAACGAGCTGATCAGGACTCAGCTGAGTCAGGCTCAGAACCTCGGATCAGGCGTCAGAGGGGCTCCTGTTAGAACCTCCACCGGCTCAGGAAGAGTGACACCTCAGAACATCAGGGAGAAAAGAACATCTGAGTCCAGCAGCACAAACAGGAGGAGTCAAGATAATGTTTGTCCTGAAAAAGAATCACAACTTGAACAAACAAGAGCAGAGTTGGACGGTCAGATAGCTTCAGAAACCCCTACGCAGGTCAGAGAACAACTTAAATATTACTCTACCACAAGAGTGTTTTAATTATTCAACTAAATGTCATGGAGATCAAACTCTTCCACTAGTTACTCTAAAATGAAAGCATGAAAAAAATCAAGAATTTATTAAAAACTACTATAAATAATCAAGTTAAGCTAATACCATCAAACATTTTTCCAAATCTTTTATGTTCTCCAATGAAAATTAAGACTAACTTATTGAGAAAAAAGCTTTTATTTCAATCAAATTTATGAAAATGAGCAACAAAACTGTCCTACACCTCATAATAAGGGCATATTATCTGCATTTAACTAATAAAGGAGTCATTTTTTTTATCTTTAGGACACGTCTTTGGGCACCCTCAGTGTGGAACAGCGCCTCCTGGAGCTCAACAGGAAGAGTGCAGCAGCCAGGGAGCGACTGCTGGAGCTCATTGAGCAACAGAAGCAAAGTGTTGCAGGAAGAGTTCTCCACTCGGACTCCCCCATCCCTGCGTCTGCCTTTAGTCCAGAAACAGCAGCAGGTATGATGGGAGGGAGGAGGTAAGATCTGGGATTCTATCAGATAATTACTTCATTGTTACTATTTGGTTCTCAGCTGGATCTGGAAGCGTAGAGGTGGTGCCTGAGCGGGAGCTCCCGTCACGTGTTCGAGGAGAACGCTGGTGGGCTTACGTTTTTAATTGAAAACTTCAACAACAGCTACACAGCTGAACAATCATGTGTTTATCTTTATTTCACAGGTCTGATGCATCGTCTCACAGATTAGGTTTTGAAATGGACAGAAATGTACAGGTGCTCCAACATAAACTACAAACTCAAGTCTTTAATCAATAAATATTGTAATTTACACTAATTTTACTATCATCCAAATCAGATGGACAAGCAGAAGAAACGTGAAGGCTGGTTTGCTTTGTCTGCCCACATGAGATGAAAGGAGGAACGGATCATACACCGATGAAATCTGCTTTCAGTGTTTCAATGATCTATTGTTATTTTCATTTACCTGAAATAAATAGTTTTTAAATTAAAAAGAAAAGAAAATGTGTACTGTCTGTGTTGAAGTTTTTAATATTTTTTCACTCACACCAGCAGAGATCAATTGAAAAGGTCATAATCAAAACAGTACAAACAAATAAAAACAATTTTTCAAATCTGGATAGCTGATACAGTGATGAACGTAAGATAAAAAAGTGTAAAATAAAACAATTACTAATGGCTTATATTGACACTTTGCTGCAGCAATTTTTTAATGGCTTTTATTTTTTTACCTTTAATGTTTGTCCTATAGGTGCTTTTTAAAACGTCACTGCTAACTTATATTTATATTACATTCAAATAATATTCTGCTAACTCATTATTGACGCTTATGAGACTTAGTTCAGAAGTTAAGACTTTATCCAATCATTTTTAATCCATTTTTAAAGCATTCTCAGTGGTGTTTTAGTTATGATTATGCTGTTTTTAGCCAGAATTTTTTAAAAAAAAAGTGTTTTCTAGGACATAGTTTCTGCAGAGCGGCAGTAGTTTATTAGAAATCTACCTCTAACTTGTGGGCGGAGCAACCCCTTCCCCTGGGTGAGGCTCTCAGTTTACTGTATATGCTCTCCTCCTAGATTACATGGATCTAGCTGTATTTTCTATATCACAATTAAGCTCTTTTTCAAATGATTTTTTTGTCTGCTCCTAATTCACAATGATTTGCATAAAGAAATATGGTATTTTTTTCTTCATATGCATCTTACATCATCGGAAAAATGACACTAATCATGTTGAAAATATGATTTTCAATAGTATAAATGTCCAGTTTTCCTTTTCATCTAAAACATCTCTCAAACACAGATGTTGCTCCTCCCTGTTTGAATAAGAACACGCATTACCTTTTGACTTTATGTTTGCTTTTGGTTTTAAGGTTTTAGGGCGATGCTTAAAAAAGCTAAGAGGCACTTGAGTTTTGTAGTCCAGCATAAGGGCCGCGTGGGCATTGACCAGCAGGGGAATCAAAAGGAGTAAATATTGCAGATAATAAGAGGATGGAGGGATAAAGGGGTTGAGACAGCAGCCGTAAACGTGGGGGGCAGAGGTCACCGTGGGCAAGCAGGGGGGAAGCAGGCATGGCTTATTGTACCCATCCCGGCTGTGTGAAGGACGGGGTGAATGGGGATTAACCCCAGCCCAGTGCCCCTGAATACCCTTCCTCCAGCGCAGGGCCTGAGGAGGTTTCCCATGTGACCACCTCTCCTTCACTCCTCACTGTTATTCTTCACACTGTCAGCCCACAAAAGCAGTCAGACTGCTCATATATATCAGGAAAATTTAGGACTAAAGCAGGTAAACTCATAAACATCCACTTCCTATTAAATCTACTTCCACTTCACCTCATTAAATAGACTCGGAAAGCACTCTGGTGATTGTGCACACACTTTAAACTTGACTTTGAGGTTTTATTTAAATTACTGCCTAGACAGATTAATAAAAAATATATTTTTATAACAGTATTGATTCAAATATAGCTTAAATAAAATTTTCACAATGTTAAGGGCTTTTTGGACTTATTAAAATGATTATATTTGGTTTTTCTTTCAAGTCTGTGATCCTTCATATGTTGCAGTGAACTATTGCAACCAGCAGAGGGCAGTGTTTATGTGCATTTCTTACTGTGCAACTTTTACTAAAACATTTTTTTTAAATCACATATTCAACATTAAATCAAAACAAAAATTGAATTAAAAAATAATGCAAGCCTCTACGGAAATATGTACTTAATCTATAAAATACTTGAAACCCATTTTTTTCAGGAATTTATTAATTTTTAATAGGTAGAATTTAAAAATGCTAATTCTTGTGCAGGTTTTTCATGCATATTTTTGCTTTTTATATATATTTTAAAAAATATTTTAGTTTTTTTTTATATGTTAGTAAGAATAATTGTTTAAATTAATATGTCACTTGTCCATATGTGCATAGGAGTCCCTTGCAGCTGTGCGAAGTTCAGATCTGAAGCAGGCCGTTGGCTGCTGTGAAAATATTATTGCAAGTGTTTATTATTGCTTGAGTGTGAAACAGTGGGAGTGTTGTGTGTGCTGCACGGCTTGGTGGAGTAATGGAGTGCTTGCATGTGTGCTGGGGCAGTGGAGGGGTGAGTGGGTGAGGTGGGGTGCTCCCTCCGCTCCGTTTTCCCACCAGCCAGCCCCCAGATCGTGGCCCATTGCACCCTGGGTAATGGGGAGGCCTATTGGAGTTGATTAGTTCCGGCTGTATCCCAGATAGTTCTGACAGGCAGGAGAAACGAGCTCTCAGCGTGAACCTCCACTTCCCCCCACAAACCCCTGTCTCGGGCACAATGGGCGAAGCAGGAGAAGGGCTTTTTAAACAACTGCAGCTTCCCTTTGCTCCAGTGCTCACCCGGGTCAAAAACTGTGCTATTATCACCACAAAAACCACATTGCACAAACAAAACCCGAACTGCTTCAGCTAAAGTCTGTCATTTTCACTCAGCTTTAAAGCTGTAAACTTTACTTTCTACTTTATCATCACATCCACCGTGCTGCACACCTGTGGCATCTATTAGACACATTCCTGAGCATCATTCCTTTCTGCTGCCCCCCAAGCCAAAATCCTCCATGTCTTCCCCTTTTCTCTCCTTTCTCCACACATAATTGATTAAGGACTGTTTTCATAAATCAATTTGGGACGCACATCAGTCAGCCCTGAATGGAAGGAGCCCCCGCCACTGAGCGGTGATATTAATCGACATCTGCATGCTCTGCCACTCTCACTCACACACACAAATGCACACACACACATCTGTACACCCCCCCCTCCTCCTTTAGTTTAGGTTTTGGCAGTTACAGATCACCAAAAATGAAATATGTAAATATTTTTATTCCTCAGTTGTGGAGTTACTGAGGACTGAAGCGAAGCTAAACACCATGAATAAATCGAAAAAGAAATGTTGGGATTTGAAGGAATTTGTTGGTTGCAAAACAATAATCTAAGTGATGATGCTGTACATCCCAATGTAAAAAAATATGTTTCTTCACCAAATGCTGTTTGAATTTACGGTAATTTAATTGTCGTTTCCAAAATGTGACTTCATGCTCTTTCCTACATTCA
>NC_050531.1:9402089-9406681 GCF_002922805.2 Oryzias melastigma | reverse complement strand
AAAAAAAAAAAAAAAAAAAAAAGCTGCAGTGGATTCTGGGAACATGAGCCTGCAACAGCTGCAAGTGATATGCTGCAGTTTGGCCTCTCCCCTCCGTCTGGATTTTCTTACACACTACTTTTTTTGCACATTTTTTTTTACCTTGATGTTCTTCTAAAAAAAACTCCTTTGTTCTTTTGGCTTTTTACCTTTCTTTCATCTTTTCAACCTCGCCCCTCCATCCCTGCCGCCGTTCTCCAGGGTGTTGGCTTTAATGGCAGTGAAAGCTGCTTTGCCCTTTAAAATGGGTTTGTTCTAACGAGAAGAAGGGGCGCATGCAGCAGCGAAGGAGCAGAGGGTCGCAGCTGAAGCCAATTGCGTCCCTTTCCTGTCTGAGGCGCTGCAGGCCGGGTCAAGCTCAGGGTCAGGCTGGCCCGTCGCTCTGACTGGGCACTGGTGCCGGTTCTGAATTACAGCCAGCATGTGTGTACTGGACAGCACGTGTTTGTGTGTGAGTTAAGAGGAGAAGGGCAAGGGGGGAACATCTGTTTTTGATCCCCCCCAAAAGCCTCTTTTTTTCTCTGGACCTGGAGCTGCTGGCGTGCCTGCTGAGGGCTGAGAGGGAAGAAGGCGAAGGAGAGGGCAAACGAGCGGTCACACGCACAGACTGTACGTGTTGATGAGGAGTGATGCGTTCCACATCCTCTTTAAAGTTTTCTCTTTAAGTGTCAAAAAAGGATCTTTAGTATAAAACACAATGCGTTTTGAACTGTTGATTGGCCCAATTCATTAATGATTCAGTGAATTGTGTTACAAATGCATGTCTTTTAACTCCCATGAGCACTTGGGAAAACTTAATGCATGTTTGCATGAAGAGGAAGTGTTATAAAGAGTTCTATAGCAATGATTGTGAAAGATTTGCACAAATAAAAGTAGACTATTGCAGAAAACCTCACACACCAATCGGTATTCCAACCAGAACTTTAAAATTATGCAATCAAAAAAGACATCATGTTTTTAAATAAAAATAGTCTGGATTTATTTAATCAACCGTTGCCTTACATAAAAAAAACAAAGCAAACAAATCAGCCCTTCATGGTTAATGTCGCTGATTTACAAAATCAATACTAGGACTCCAATTAATTTAGGTACACCTTGATGGGAATAAAAACAGAAAATTAAATTTTTTTTTAGTTGGGAATAAATTCAGACCCGAAGAGGTGAATACATTTAAAAAATAAAAGCCGATTGATTAACTTTGTCAAAGCAGAATCCTCCAAATGTCAGGAAAATGAAAAATAAATTTAAATAAAGATCAGCCTTAAATACAGAAATCCCGAAACAGAATGTGTTTAAACACTAAATCATAAGTTTAATTTTAGCATTAAATGAGTCATTAATTTTTTTGAAGATAGTCAAACTTTAGTTGAAGTGCACAAAGTAAATTTGCAGCTCTACTCCCTTACGAAACAAAAATACATTGCAATATACTGGAAAATATGTATATATATTGCTAATATATTAAGAAATATATTTCAATATTTCTGTAATTTAGCCATATATTTTTGAATTTATTGCAATATATAGATGGTCTACCTATTTTTAAAAATATATATATTAAATACCATATTTCAGTACATAGAGCGATATATTGCAGTATAAGTCACAATGTATTATATAGAATATTTCAGTATATAGAGCAAAGTATCACAATATATGGATCAGTATATTTCAATATAAGAAAACAGTAATAGTTGGAGTATGTCAATATATTTAAATGTACTGATAAATATTGTTTCCATATTTGTATACATATACTCCATATATTGATAAATATATTGTTGTTTCATAAGGCTGTGAACATGTGGCTCATAAAGTAGTTTAAAAATATTGAAGTAATTCTATTAGCCGTCAATCAAAGTTTTTTTTTTCTCAATTTTTCCTCCCACAAAGACACATTACCTCATATTTTCCATCAGCTTTTTCTTACAGTCCCTGTTTAATGTTGGTGCTTCGGTCTTTTTTCCCCTGTTATATTTGAAATGCTTCCAACTTAGTAATACGCATAATAGTACATGATAATATTTTACTCCTCTGCTTCTCTTCTTTTCAGTTCCTTTATTGATTTACATCGTCAAAATTCAAGTTGGATCTCTAGGCTATGATTTCACAAAAACAATGAAACATTCAGTCTTAAGAAAACATGAAAACCTGATAAGAAATCCTGTCAAAGAGCTGATAAACATCAGATTCAACTCTAAGTGTTTGCCTTTAAGAGCAAAATAAAATATTAGATGAGTCAGCGGGGGAAAACAGCGCTGTGTTTCTATTTCTCCTTAAAAGTGTCTAAATCAGCAACTGCACAAATATACATCTGAACATCATCATCCCAGAAAAAAAAACATCTGGAAACACTGAACATGCACAGGATTGCAAACTGACACATTTAACAGCGACACAGTCAAATTCTTCAGAAGAAGCTGAGTCTTCATATTGTGACAGAAGGTTAAAAAGTCACCAAAACACACTCACTGTACAGTTTTAGCCTTCTTTCTAGGGAAACTGCTCGTTTATTTCCACTTGTGGATTGTTTTAGGCAATAGTTTCCAAAATAGGATGAAATTCTAGTTGAAACTATAAATGAAAATATGTTTAAAAAAGTAAACAATGGAGCAGGTTTATCCTAAAAAGCAGCTCTTTTATGCTTCTATTGTGACTCTTTGGCTTTTAAAAGATAAATCCTAACAATTGAATCACATATTGTAATCTGTGCTGAACAAAAGTGTTACCATAATGACAGAAAATGTCATGTCTGGTTTGTTTTCTTGCTTTTATGTTTATTTCAAGTAAATCTGCTGCAGCAAGAGGATTGACATTTTATTTTGAAAGGAACTTGTATGGTCAAAAGCAAAGAAATTAAAGTTGCTATCAATATACAGAGGCCCTAAAATTACGTTGAAGTAAAAGAAAAAAAAAAGAACGAAAATTGAAGTAATTAAAAAAAAAGTTTCTCTGGTTACTATCTGGTGCGCACCAGATAGTAAATTGACATTTTTTTAATGTTTTTTACTATGCGCCAGATAGTAACCAGAATTTTTTTTCACATTTTTTTTTATTTAATTCTGGCTACTTTCTGGTGCGCACTATATAGTAACCAGATTTAATGATATATATTTATATATTGTATGAATGAGGACTCAGTATGAAGGAGGCAAAATGGTCCAAGTCTTGGTTTTAAAAGAGTTATTCCTTCTTCGAATTAAAAAAAAATCTGTGACAGAAATTTTAAAGCACTTTAGAAAAAAAATATTTTCAGCATTCTAGTGCTTACTTTTTTAAGGATTTACTGCAGGAAATGCAACATATTACTACTTAACTTTGGCACTAGATTGTTAGTAGTCAGCCAAAAACATTGATTTTATATTTTCTTTGTCTTGTGGTTAAATTTGAAACAACGTATGTTCCCTGGCCACTTTATTAGGAACACCTGTTCAACTGCTTGTTAAAGCTAATATCTAATCAGCCAATCACATGGCAGCAACTCAATGATGTAGATGATAATTAAGACGATCTGCTGCAGTTCAAACTGAGCATCAGAATGGAGAAGAAAGGGGATTTAAGGGACTTTTGGTTGTCTGAGTATTTCAGAAATTCCTGATTTACTAGGATTTTAACGCACAACCATCTCTAGGATTTAAAGAGAATGGTCAGAAAAAGAGAAAATATTCAGTACGCCAATATTTTATTGATGTCAGAAGAGAATGTCCAGACTGGTTCCAGCTGATAGAAAGGCAACAATAACTTTAATAACCACTGATCTGCAGAGGAACATCTCTGAACACATCCAACTTTGAGGCAGACAGACTACAGCAGCAGAAGACTGGCTGACAATACTGTAATATAAGAACAGAAAACTGAGGCTACAAGTAACACAGACTCTCTGAAACTGGGCAATAGAAGATTGGAAAAACGTCAGGTTTGATGAGTTTCCTTTTCTGCTGCGACATTTGGATGGTAGGGCCAGAATTTGGCATGACAGCATGGATCCATCCTGCCTTGTATCAACAGTTCATGCTGGTTGTGGTGGTGTAATGGTTTGGGGAATATTTGGAATACTTGGCTCCTTAGTACCAATTGGCCATGGTTACAACACCACAGCCTACCTGAATATTCTTGCTGACCATGTCCACCCCCTTACGACCACAGTCTACTCATCTTCTGATGCTACTTCCAACAGGATAACGATAGATGTCATAAAGCTGGAATCATCAGACTAGCTTTTTGAACATTACAATTAGATCACTGGACTCAGAGCACCTTTGGGATGTGGTGGAACAGGAAATTGGCATCATGGTTGTGCAGCATCACAACAACATGGACTAAACTCTCTGAGGAATGTTTCCAGGACCTTGTTGAATCAAGACAACCAACGATTAAAGTGGTTTTGAAGGAAAAGAGGGTCCAAGATGCTATAGTGTAGCTTTTTCCCAACAAAGACTTGTTATTTTATATAAACTGAATGACAAAAGTGTGTTCATCTGAAGTTTAGTTTTGTCGAATTAGGACTATTCATATTAGCAGATGCCACTTAGACCAAAGTCATGATGTTCTAC
>NC_050531.1:9330974-9402022 GCF_002922805.2 Oryzias melastigma | reverse complement strand
TTTAGACTCACCCCCCCAGGGTCCTAACCCACTGAGCTTAACTCCTCATTCTCCTCCCCCTTCCTCACCCCCACTCTCCAGGCTACTCCAGAGATTCTTTACAGCCCTGTCATCCCGGTCAGAGCAGTAAAAAAAACACACATCTGGAATCGCACTCTGACTTACTATCCCCTCACCTTAACCAAACACCCCCCAACCTCCCTGTCCCACTGTCCTCAGCCTCCATACCCCTCACATGCAGCAAGAGGTGCAGGAAAAACCTACATAACAAGCTCTGAATCAACACTCCTACCCTAAGTGAGATGTTTCTAATAAGAGCTGGAGAGGAGACCCGCATATAGTAAGGGGTGGGAGGGCACACGGTGAAACAAGACGCAGGCATGTTGGATTTGACTGTAGTCCTCCGCCCACACAAGCTGAGGCCATTTTGGATCCTGGTCAGCCTCCCTCCCAGTCTGCGCCTGTGTTCCTTCATAGCAAGAGTCTGCTGTATGACGGAGCATTTGCTCTTTTTTCAGTTCTTGTGTGAGAAAGAGGCTCTCGGGCAGAAGCGTGACTATATATACATTTAATAAGGGCCTGTGTGGCTCGGTAATGGCTGGTTGGGCTGCACCATAGTTGAGTGAAGAAATAGGAAGCCAGCAGAGAGGCAACAAATTGATTCCTAGAAATTGGCACCTGATTTGACCCACTTTGGGGAATCTACGATAGGGTTTGATTGTATCACGCAGGTCTGGGTGCTCGTTTGCACCAATCTGTGTTAAAATCTTGGCAGTCTGGACTTAGTTTTCCAGAACTGGTTCCAGTGATGGATAATAAAAGCACTTAGGCTGTTAACATCGCTCTTTTAGATTTTAATTTCCCTTTTTTAAAAAAGAAACTGAGTCAAAGGAATGTAGAAAATAAACCTAAACAGTTTAATTCAGTTCCTTGTGGACTAGAAGTTCCAGTGTCTTGCAGGAGGAGGCACACGGTCAGGTTTCGGCGTGGAGGGGAGGTACTGTGAAACAGAACCGTTCTGCGGTAGGTAAATAGGCAGCTGACCCAGGCCTGCCAGCAGAACCCTCTCTTCTGTCTCTGCCAGAATCTATTTTGTTTTGTTTTTGTGTCCCCCCCTTTTCTGCCAGACTACAGGGGTTGAGGTGGGGTGCAATGAAGGTGAGGGGAGGGGGCTGGCTATTAACGAGCACCGTCGTTTTTCTAATTAGTGCTTTGGGGAATATTTTATTAAGGGCGGGCAGCCCTCCCTGTGGAGCTCCGGGGGGGAGAGTGTGCACATATGTCTGAGGTGAAATTTACATGATGACACAGACAACCAAAAACACTGTGCAGCCCCCGGGTTGTTAAATCGAGGGGTTTCAGACTCCTGCGTTCTCAGAACTCAAGAGTGTAAGGAAATTTTCCTTTCTCTTTTCTTCCTTCTTAAAACTTTCTTCTCTCTTTTCTTCCCTCTTCTGCTGTTTCTTTTCAACGAGTCTGCTGCTCTTGTCCTCGCTTTGATCCCCCCTCCTCGTTCCCTCCTCCGCTTTCAGGGCCTCCAGCCAGCTAACTGGAGCGGTTTCCTGAGTCTGCCCAGATTAATGAGTGCAACTTAGTGTGTGTGTGTGTGTGAAAGAAAGAAAGGGTACCACAGATTGTGAGTTTGAATGCTGCATGTGTATGTGAGAGCTTTTTTTTTTACTTGATCTGCGGTTTCCAAACCAAACTTTATTTTGTGGACTCCTTTTTCAAAGACTCATCAAAGTGCATGATTTCTGGAGAGGACTGACTCTCTTGCAGCATCTGGGCGCAGAAATCCCCCCCGATCATGGAGCAGACGGGATACAATTGCAATCAAACGGCAGGCGCCTGAGGACTGAGCCAAAGTGGCACAGCTGTTTCCAGCCTCTGTGACACGCGGGACCGGGGGTCAGTTTATGAAGCCGGGACGAGGAACTTGACTTTTTTTTTTCCTTTTTTAGGTCAAAACTGAAAACAATCACAATTCAACTGATTGGAATTCCTTCATGAAAACCAGGAGGGCTAAAAATAATCCCCTGATTGGATCCATGTGTTGAATTTGGGGCTGTGGGGCCGAGATTGCGTGTTTGTGCTGCGGTGGGTCGTAGAAAGAAACGGGGCGGAGGGCGGAGGGGGGAGGCAACAGAGGGTGGTATGAATCAAACCGGAGTGAAAAAACAGTTTGTCTTTTCTCTGAGCTCTGATAATAACGCCACGTGAGTCCCTGCTGCACAGCGTTTATTTACTCTCACAACTCTCGGCGTACACACTTTCCCTCTCAAACACATACACACCAGCCTGTTGTCAGCAGACCCACAGCAGCCGACTCACAAATACACACAGACATCAGGAGGTACGATGGACGACAGGGCGCTTCTTCTCTCCTCCAGGTGGTTTTGGTTAGGATGTTCTTTACCTGGGAGTGCGTGCAAGAAATAACGATTTTTGCTTTCTCTGCCTTCTAAGTTCCAAGTATTCAACTTGGGTGGTTCTCATGAGTTACAGTAAATGACATTAAAACTGTACCCTGCAAAGTTTACATTGGAGAAGTCTGAAGTATTAAGGAAATGTTTGAGGGGGGAAATGTTTTTCTGTCTCTGGAGACTTTGTGCAGCATTTTGGCATTGTATTTTTAAAAATGCAAGAGGCCCAGGGGGAGGGATATTTGAAAAATGGAGTCAAAGTTGAAACAGCAGACGACTTTCAGTCTCCAGAATGTATTCAGTCAGACAGTGAGTTTAAGACTCCCACATTTCTGTCATTTTGTATTCTGCATTTTAAATATAAAAGCCTCCTTTGTGTCTAAGTGAGCACATTTTTTTTTTTTTTTTTTTTTTAGAAAGCAAGGTTTGATGTGTATCTTTTAGTGTGAAAGTTCCTAAAAACCACCCAGCATGCACTTGGAATTTGGACAAAACATTTTTAAACTTGCAGAGCTGCGTTCTGGAGTTGTGGTAGAAGCTTAAAGGAGTTGGTTGTTGGACTTTAATTGATTTTTTTTGATTTTTCAGCAAGCCTCTCATCTAAGCTAGGGGTGCGTATCGGCAAGAGTCTAGCGATACAATACGTATCGCGATACCCAATGCAATATGTATCATGATATATCCCAAGACTGTATCTGAACTATTTAAGTCTTTTTTTTACTTCATAAAAACTCTTCCTGAAAGTTAAGCCATTGCAATAAAAAAAGTAAAATCTATTTTATTTAATGATCCCAACATTAGGCACTACAACTGGATCTCATAAAGTTGCTTTTACCCAATCAAACTCATGGTGCTAAGAAATATTTGTTCTTAAAAGGAAAAATCAACATTGTCTGGTTTCCAAAATAAATATTTTTTCACTATAAGAATGCTGAAGGAGACCCATAAATAATAAATTAAATATCGCTACGTCGGCATTTTAAATTGATGAAAGTATCGCCAAATAAACCATCACGATATATCGCCAAAATGTTCCTAACCCCTCGTCTAAGCATCCTTATTGGCCAGATTTTAAAGTAAAATAAACTTTATAAAAAAAAAAAAAGTTTCTTAAGATAACTCTGTTTTAGATCCTTCGTCTTTGGAGTTGTGTTGACTCATGAAGTACTCGCTCTAAAAGCCACCACATGACCTTATCTGTCATAGCTGTTGCTGTAACCATGGCAACAGAGGGAAAACACTGTGTCATGTGTCACATCTGCTCTGTGGATGCGACTGCATCAAGTCCCTCCAGAGCTGTAAATCTACATGTGATCTAGTGAGGTTTGTCGTTACGCTCCACGGGCCAAATCCACACTCATTCATGCTGCAGTCACCATCCGCATGACTGACAGATGTGTGAGTGGCTCCTTTTGCTGTCCTCATAAACAAGCTCCACACCATGACTGCCTGGAGAAGAGTGGGTGGGATATCCTCTGGGAACGCGTGGTTGGACAGCAAGCGAGAAGGCCGCGAATGCTTATTTGATAAGAAGTCGTCCGTCAGGAAGGAAAATAAACAGTTGAGCATGCAGCTACTGCGGAGCGAGAGGAAGAGCTGTTACTAGAGCACAACACAATATTTAGACTGCTGCACTGACACACACACGCTGACACAGAGCTGCCAGCGCATGTACCTGCTCACATCAGGGGCAGAACAAACACTATGACATGTGTGCTTACAGCAAACAGAAAAAAGGATGACAACAGTGTTTGAATAACACAATTATGTCTGTGAAGCAACAGAACTTGTCAAATTTGGAACAAATTCACAGGCTTTTATTGCATTTTTTTTTTTGTCAGAATCACAGCAGAAATTACCTAAAGTGTGTTTTGGATTTTGGTCGCCTGTGCAATTGAATTTGACACTCCTGTTTAAGAGAATCAGATACTTCTGCTATTTTTTTTCAGGTTTATCAACCCATGCAAAAATGGGGGAAATTCTTTGTTTTTTTCATTAAAAGATACAAGGAGAAGCTACATTTAGTATTGTTGGTAAAAAACAGCACTTTTTTTCTTCAATCATACTTTTAGAACCTTATTGGTTTTCTTATACTGAAATATATTTTGTTGCGGAAATCAGACCATATTGACTATTCCCTGAAGAACACATATTTCTTAATTTACCAAAAGAACAGCACCATGAACTTGTTTGGGTAGGACTTGTATTCAAAATTGGATACAGTTGCAGTGCTTAACATTGTGGTCATTAAATGATTTGAATTTTACAAATTTATTAGCATGCAAAGTAAATTAATATTCAGGTGGAGTTTTTTTTTTTACATAATACTCTTTAAAAATAAGAGAAATATTGTTCTTGTACAGTCTTTTAATATATCGTGAAATATTGTATTGTTGGACGTGTATCATGATACATATTGTATCACCAGATTCTTATCAATACACACCTGCTTATGCTAGGTAACTGAGAAAAAAACTCCAATGGATCTTGGCTTAAAGTCTCTAGATTCTCATTAAAAAGGGCAAAAAAGTTCTGGTAAATGTGTCATAGCCTCGTTTTTAAAGGTTGGATTGAATATTCTTCATATTTTATTCTTTCGTATTCTGTTCGTGAATACACAAAGCATAATCTAAGTCAGAAAACGAAGCCTTTAAAACAGGGGTATTCAAGTCCAGGCCTCGAGGGCCGGTGTCCTACATGTTTTCCAACCAACCTTCCATTGAAGCTCCTTATTGGCTAAACATACCTGATCCTGGAAATTAGCAGCCAATAAGGAGCTTTAATGGAAGGTTGGTTGGAAAACATGTAGGACACCGGCCCTCGAGGCCTGGACTTGAATACCCCTGCTTTAAAAGCACCATCTAATGTAGAAAATAGTATATTTTGTACAAATTTGTAACTATCTTAGATGTGCCAACCACTGCACTACTGTGCAGCCTCACATCGTGAACGTTTAAAGGAAGTACAAAATGAAATTACTGCAAAACAATTAGAATAATAGCTCCACTTAATTTTTGTTTACGCTGTTTATGCTATAGTTTCCGGTGACATCCTGCTGTTTCCTAAAAAAACAGCATCAGAGGCAGGTGAGCACCTCCTGCTGACCTTGATCGCCTCTTTAGCATCCAACAATTTGACACATCCTGTAAGGTGTTCTTGTTTTTGTGCCAAGTCTTGTACTCCTATTTCTCTGAGTATGTGAAAGCGTCTTGTTTGTGTAGATAAGGAAGGCGGAGAGAGCCAGGGGATCGTGAGAGTCTTGACCTCTTGGCTCTGAGCCCCGCCCTCTGGCTGTGACTGACAGATAGCATCAATGCAGCCCCTTATCAGCTCCCTGCCCTCTGAACTGGGATCTGTCTTCCAGGACTAGGAAGGGAAAGGAAAAGGGTGGCATGCCAAAGCAAGAGGGGACACACAAACATGCACTTCTGTTTAAATAAATAGCCAGGTAAGGTAAAGTGGAAGAGATAAATGCAGAAAACAAGGGGCGACTCCAGTAAAAAGCATAGATTTTCTTTACTTTCTCCATTTTGTTTGTCTAAAAGAGTCATGATGGGAGTTGCTGCCAGCAGACTGTGTGCGATATTGGATAGCAGGCAACTCCATGTTTGAGGCCAGTGTTTGGGAGTCTGGTGTATTTTCTGGAGTCAGTGAGATCATGCTGACACTGAACATAAAGACGCATTGAGTGGAGTGGAACCATAGGCCAAGTCTGGAGGTACAGGGGAAACAGGGATCCGAGTGTGCACACAGACACACACACAGAGTCCGTCTCTGAAATGAGTCGAGAGGGCTCTCGAGGGCCAGGGGGAACTATCGTTTCTTTTTTTTTTTCCTAGTTAATTATGACCGTCTGGCGGGCTTGAAAGCAGGAAGTAAACGAGGGAGAGATGGAAAGAGGATAGGAGGCACTGGGTGGAGGGGTGAAAAAGTGAGTCAAAATAAGGGAGGAGAAGCACAAGCCAAGATAGATGATGAGAAGGAGGAGGGAGGAGACCTGAAAAACGACGGGGGAGTGATAGAGAGGCAGGTCCAAATAAAACCAGATGCAGGGAGGGCTTGGATGATAAAACCAGGTGCTTGATAAAAGGTGGAATGTCAGGCTCTCCGCCATGACAGCTCTTTGGATGCTTTCCCCACCCTCCTTTATTCCACTCTCTCCCCCTGCTCTTGATCCACAACATACACTGCCCGACCTCTGCTTTTTTTCAACCTTTTGACCCTTTGAGAAATGCACGTTTGAACCCATAACTTTACTTTTACAATCCAAAGTTTTTGAGCCCACCGATCTTTTGATGGGGCTTTTCTTCACAAGACTCCCCCAGGAGCAGGAGAGGGAGAAAAACAAGGAGAGGTGGACGCATTGCAACTGTCAGAAATGAACGCTTGCAGCTTGAAAAGTGAAGCACTGTAAGGGCAGCTCAGGCCAACCCCGGGGCCAAGCAATTATATGAGCCGAGCTGAACGGGTCTTGGATTTAACTGGCTCCAGGTCCAATTAGGACTGTCTGCAGCATCTGGACACAGTTAAGAGCCTGACTTAAAACTCACACATTATTCCAGAAGGGATATAAAGTCACAACTTTTAGACTGCAGGCCACTTAAGCTTTATTACCACAAGAACTAAGGCATCATTTACTGCTTACATGGCTGTGCTGATAAAACCTGAAAGAGAAGAAAAGGGGTGAGAAGGAATGGCAGGAGAGCTGCTGTCACATTGGGATGGAAAGAAGATTCTGGTGCTCAGGATTTATGGAGTGAAAGTCAGAAACTGGAAACTTTGCAAAAATAAAAACTAAAATCTGAAAAAGGAGCTCTTTGTTCTTTTTCCAAACTTCTTTCTTGCCCCTTTGTGGAAATTCTGATCAATTGAACACAAATCTTTTATGTTGTTTTTGCACTCTTTTTTTAAATAAATTATAAATTTGGATTAAAATTAATCAAATATAAAATATTGTTCCACTGTCACCACTTTTGGTGGCAACAATTAGCAAACATGTCAGAAAAGTTATGCGCTTCAGGTTTTTTTCTTTACAAGAGACACAAACTTGCAAAGTGAGATAGATCCAATAAAAAAACAGCTGAAACCAAATTCAATTATTCATTGCTGCCGTAGAAAATTGCAGAAAATTACAGTCTGACAGTCTCAGAGGAGATCTGAGTTACCTCTGAAAAGAAAAACAGCATCTAATCAGAGCAGTCGCAGAGCGCATTCCTCTCGATGACATGCACCGTAACTCAGCCTGAGGTCTGACCCCACCTGAGCCTGGATCTCTGTCTCAACAACACCATCACACTGGAATGAGCACCAATAACAGCGAATTATCCTCCAACTGCCTTTGACTCACACACACACACACAAAGTGAGCTTTACATCAGTAAGAATGGAAAAGAACAATAAAAGCTCCGGATATGAAAAACTCCTGAGGCAGTGATACAAAGTATAGGACTCTTTCTTTTCTGTGTGTGCGTGCGAGACGCCATAAATCTCTCATGTGCTTCTTGTTCTAAAGATTCTCTGCATGGAAGAAAAAAACACAAAAACTAATGCAATAAAAACTTTATCCTAAAGCTGCATTTAACTTGCAAATATCTGTGTTTTGGCAACTTTACCATTAAGCAAAAAAACTTTTAAAAGTATTGTATGAAACTTTGATTTATGTTTTACTAAAAACCTTCCAGAACATGTTAGCAGCTTTTAGTCTGAAAAATGGTAATCAAGCTAAAAAGAAAGTTGATGTAAGCTGACTTAAGTTGCGCTTTTAAATGAAAGGACTAGAAGTTTTTTAATAGCTGTATAATTTAAGATGTGCCACTCGTTGCACAAATGTTTTGCTTTCTCCAGTTAGTCAGCTATAAACTATCATTTATACCTGAAGAGAGAAAAAAAAAAGTAAAAAGATGAATTAATGAGAAGCAGTCAAACGATGTAAAAACTGTGATGATTGACAAATCTGCACCTGACATGTAAATCACCCGTTTTGCTTTGTTCAGGTCCACCAAACCATGTAAAGATGTCTGTCTGAGAAAAGCAACAAAATTTCCAGCCACTGATATGGGTTTGCATGCAAACCTTGGGTAAGATAATTGGAATTTTTTGGAAGCTTTACTTTAAAATAAGATTTATTGAGGGTAAAATCATGATAATTCACCTTGTTCATAAGTGAAAAGTGTCAACGACTCAGAAAATAACTCAACAACTTGTTGATCTGACTGTAAGATTGTGCTAAAACAATAAAAATTGAAGCAAAAAGTTAACAAAAGTACTGTTTTTACAGCACTATCTGGTTCAATGGTTAATTTGTTTCTTATCTTTGATGCTTTTTATCTAAATGGCCATCTTTGTTCTACAAGAGGAGGTAAGTGCTAATAGTTTTCACAACTAGTGTGTTAAAGTATTTATCAGCCGATGGATGGTTGAATCTAAATGTTCATAAAGTGACTTTAAAATGCTGAATATTTTTACCTTATTTTGAACTTTTTCATAAACCCTTTTCCTTAAACTGTGCGTCAGATTGTTTTGTGAATCCCATATCCTTTATCCAAGAGGAAAGATTACGGAAGAACCTGTTGAAAAGAAACAGACGACTCGGGTTTGTGCTCTGGATTTCGCCCTCATGCAGGTTTGACATGTGCTCTGCCATTTTTCAGCTCACACAGGTTTATTTTTAAACAAACGAACTAAGAAAACTTCAACAAGTACAGCGTCTGCCACTGTACGATTGACTCTACCTCCCATCATGCAACATCTTGTCCTTTATTAAAACTGTGTAATGGAGATGAGGATCTAAAAGCCTTTGATGATGACACCAGAAACACCTGTGGGTTGAACGTCTGGGTTATTGTTAGGACTTGAACCTCGACTGGGGGAGCAACAGCCAGCATCCCGTCGTTCTCGTGTTTTGATGAGTGCCGAAACTCCCGCCGAGCTTCAGATTGTTGCTGTTATGCCTGGAATATTGTTTGTTTAAAAGGCAGGATTTCATTTTGTTGTAGAGCATATCTTTAGCACAACATTCACCTGTCCAAACAATGGAATAAAAAACAACAGTTGGTCCCTGTTATCATTCTTTTTGTCTTTTCCAGCTCTGAGGTGACTCCATGGAGCGAAAGCAGAGGAAGACACTGGACAAAAGTTCATTCTGAGTGCCCCCATGAGCTGCAGGATAACAACAATCTCAGTGAATCTTTCCACTGACATGCAAAAAAAAAAAAAAATTATTTGCAAGCAGAGACACGTCATCAACCCGCATCTGCGCCGCTGTCGTGTTTTCAGAAGGCAGCACAGTAGAAAACAAACTCAGCCACATCAGAGTTCTCAGCGACACTGGCCATATTGTTCTTTTAACTTCACAAAATTTGTATTTACAGCATTTTTTTTTTCAGAAAACTATCTATCCCTGAAAGTTTAAACAACTATAACACAACTTTGTGTAATGCTGCTAACGGGATTTTTCGTGTGGACACAGCTGCTCACATGCTGCCATGGGAGGGTGAAGTTGTTCAGATTTGTGAACCACACTTCTTGTTCCTTGTTAAGTTTGACAACCAGATGTCAGATATTCCTATTAATAAATACCTTTTACATTCACAACGTCTTTTCAAAGTAAAATGGATTGTTTTGTGTTGCAATTTGCAGTTGTTACGTCTGTTTTACTGAGTATTCTGCACTGATTTTTAAAGAAATCAAAATTCCTTCAAATAAAACTTTATCGACAAAAAGTGGTTCTCATACTTTGCGCAACTCTAAGTGCTTTACAATAAAAAATAAAAACCTCCCTCCCATTTCTTAACAAAAACATCCCATGATCCCTCACACAAAGAATACGTCTTAAAAAAAACTTATTAAAGAAACACAAGTATCCTTAAGAATTGTCATTTTTTTATTTAATTGAGGACACTTACATTAGTGCAGGTCTGTAACCTGAGGCTCTGATGTCATTTGTGGTTATTTTATCTCTATTGTGTCTCTTTGTAAAAAGAAAAATGTTAACAATTTAAAATCTCACTCTAAACATCTTTGGTGTATTGTAAACGTGTTCCCAGTCATCTTTTAATTATAATTATACTGTATTATCCAAATTTTTAAAAGACCTGTGTCATTTTCCAGGACAGAGTGGCAGGAGGTCACTGGAAATTTGAGTTGTGGGCGGGACTGTTGGCATGGAGCAACCTCGGAATCCTACTTCCCCTGAGAGCTCTCTGTTTACAGCTCCTCACACCCCTAACCAAACATTATTGGTGTAACAAAAAGGGTGAACCATATTGGAGTTATACAGCCGTACAGTTTTGAGCCAGATCCCAGCTCAGGGGAAGAAAACGAAGACGTAGTTAGATCTACTTGTCTGAATATGAATGAAGCAGGGAGCTGTTTGTATTCTCTAAGTGACAAATATGGTTTATTTCAAACAGGATTAGTTTGTCTGCAGTTAACCACAGTTAAAAACAACATACTCTCAGTATATGCAGTGTCATGAGAAAAAAAAGAATAATTTAAAACACATTAATAAACATGTCAAAAGCACCAAAAACACGATTTTCACAATTTACCTTAGAGCACTATTGCCAGGTGATTTTCACCCGAGCGACAGTATTTACATAATTTTCACAATGTTTCATTCTTTTGAGTGTCATGGGTCCCTGGAAAAGTCTCACATGTCCCAGGAATGGGTGGACCAAGGCCAAGTCTCCAGCAACTTTATTTTGGAGGGAATTTTTTGTAATTTGTAATTTTTCAGTAATTTTCAAGCATGTTTTTAGGATCTTGTTATGTTTTTATTTTCCATTTTGTTAAATAAACCACAGTTGAAAATAAAAGAAACTACTCTAATTTAGTATGTGTTGTCATATTTTGATCTAATTTTTATGACAAATACTTTTTAGTAGGTATATTATAATTTGTAAAAATTACCCGGCAAAAGTTATGGTGTAACTTTTTATAACAAAATTGTTCTAAGGTTAAATGAACAATTAATTAAGTTTAGTCTTTTAGTTTAGATTTTTAACATAACAGAAACTAGCTCAAAATGCTCATTTAGCATTGAACTGGTGCAGACTCCTGTTCTTTTGCCTTGCCTATGGTACCATAGATTTAGCTGTTCAGAATAAGGTTTCAAAGCAATACTTAGCCAATTCTTAAGTATTCCGTCAACACACTGCAAGCAACTGATTGGTTTGTTGTCATAAACAAAATCACTCACTTAATATATTAAAGGGCCTACATCATACCAAAGCTTCTTTTTAAGCTTTAAGTTAATTATATTGTTAATTCCTCAGAAAACAACCTCAAAGTGGTATTTTGCTTCATTCACGCATCTCTGAATATTCCTCAAAAACCCTCGAAATACTCTGAGCACCAGCCCCTTCCTCACAAATGAAAGTTAGAACAGCCCCTTCCAGGAAGTGTCTCCAGGCTAACACACACACACTTTCTCTGCAGATCGGCAAAACACTTTCACTTTAAATTCTCATAAATCTTTCCAAAAGTTTGGGTGTTGTTTGTTTTCGTTGGCGAAACATCCAGCTTTAGGATGACGTCATGAAATGGGCGACGCCCACAAGGAGCAAAAGGCGGAGCCTAAAGAAATTGAGGCATCTTAGTTTTGGATAGGAAAATGAACTCATGAAAATAACTCATACTTCATAAAAATGTGTTCTTTAAGTGTGCCAAGGGTAATATATTCATACATGTATGGAGATAGTTTACTCTGAAAGGCTTAAGAATCGCATAATACAGGCCATTTAAATGGTGGTGAATGGAAAATAACCAAAAAAATCAAATGCTTTCTGTAATAGTTTGTTTGTAATTTTTCATTGAAAGTCTAAGGGAAATATGAGTTGTATTTGAATTATGCAAATAGTGACACTCTAAATTGTATAAAATGAACTGGATCAAAACTGTAAAAAAATAATTTGGTTTGTGCCAGATTTTAAACAGAACTTTTATTTTTGTTTAGTTTCTCAAGTATTTGTTGTTATCAGGAAAGAGCCTGAAGAAGATAACAAATATAATATTTTGGTGAATGTTGGCAATGTGGTGGAATCTACATAAGTTGTTTATTAACACACAATTGATGTAAAAAAATGAGGTAACAAGCAAATTTCCTTGATAAATCCTTCCTTTTCATCCTCTATATCTCATACTAGTACATAGGATAAACCCATGCAAACCTACGAGTTGACTGAAGGAAAAGAATCCTGACGGTAAAATATAACTTAGGTTGGTTCATTAAACCACTAATAAACTACAGCACATTAATGCAAGTCAGACTGAAAGAGTTGCTGTTTTAGAAGATCTTTCTTTTACTAAATACAGTGAGAGCATGTGATTCCTGCTTTTCTTTTCTTGATAAAGGATGGAAAAGGTCAGAATATACAGCAACAGGCAGAAAGAGCGGGTCGTTGTCATGACGCTCAGCTAAACAACAATCCTGAAGACAAGATGAAGTTGCACCGGTGAGATGTAGCCCCACAAAACTCAAAAAAACTCGCTCTGTGCTCTCAGTTCATCTAACTCCGACTCTTTGTTTGTGAGATGCACAAATCAGACCACATGCTCGCACACTGACACTCCTGGCTCTGATTCTCACTCTCCACTACCTTCATAACAACATTTATAATCATCCACATTCCACATGACAATCTGTGTGGGGTTCCACGGTGGAGCTCTGGGGTAGCAGGGGTTAGTGCTAAACGGAAGCAGTGCATGCTGGGATTGTGACCTGCTGAGAGAGTGGCATTCTGGGAGGCGGTGTCCTGCAGGCAGGGCCTCTAGGGGATGCAGCATGGTTAATAGGTCTTTCATGGCAAGCCCACAAAGCCTTTTGTGTACGGGCTAATTCATCCTGCCCAGCATGGAGAGACAGAGGGGGGGTCAGGGGGCTGTTTTCCATGATGGGGAGTCCCCCATATTTTCTGCCCCTTCACTTTGCCTTTGCAGTTCAGGGTAGGGTGGCGCTAGTGTGAAGCAGCCACAATCAGGAACCGCACCAAAACATAAGCGGCTTCTGCAAGAATTTAAAAAAGATTTCCAAACTGAAATCTCAGCAGAAGCAACAGGTGTCTTGAAAAACACAGATTATAGGTGAATGCAGCCCCGCGGCGTTGCAATAACTCCACAGGTACATCATGGTGGGAGTTCCTGCATTTACTGAGGCTGGAGGAGTCCTTCATCCCACCAACAGTGTCCTCCATCCATCCAGCCCTGTGATCTGGGAGTATCCACTTATCAATGAAGTGGACATGAGCGGCTCCCTGGGTTTAAACTGTGCCGATTGAAGTGAATTGAATTCCAGAGTGTGCTTGGTTGAAGGGGGGTCCAAGCTGGGGTGGTTGTGCTGTGGTTCTGACTGGGTCTGTCCCAACGCACAGCTGCGCTGGAGGGCCTAGCAGGCCTCAATGGACGGGGGTCAATACAAACTCCTGTGGGGACCAGTGCATACCAAATCAAGGGGAACGGAGCCGGAGGAGGGGGAGGGGGCGCACCTTTCTCCTCCAAATCTCATCAGTTCAGAGGAATTTTAGTTTCAGGAACTTTTAAAAGTCAGTTTTGGATTTGAAACTCTCATTTGTGGAGAAAAATCTGCAGCACAAGTCTTCCTGAAGGAGGAAAACGGCTCAAAACTGTTGACAGATCCCAGCTCTGGGATTTTTTTTTTTTTGGGAGCCAGTCCCTTTTGTTCAGATCCCTCCTCCTGCTTGGGAAGTGGGAGGACCCGAAAAGGCGTCGCAAAAGGGAGAATTGTTTGAGAGCTCAGTCATCCAAAAACGGCCTTTCAATGTGAGAAGTTGGGGATCCGAAGAAAATGTCGGTGGCATCGCAGTAAATTACTAAAGCAGCGAAGCTTTAGAGGGAAAACCAGAAGCGGAAAAAAGGAGAAGAAGAAGAAGTGAGCAGAGAGGCGAGAGGAAGACCGTGTGAAGAGCGAGTTTGGGTGAGTTTTACGCACCTCTTGTTGTCGCGGCGCGTCACCCATTCTTCTATTTTATTCTTATTACACAATTATACATCCACGTTTCACTTTGATGCCTGTTTGTAGGTCATCTGAACGCGTCTGTGACTATTTTTAGTGGTTTAAAAAAGTGAATTAACTTAGAGTTCATGGCGCTGACTCTGAAAGCCGCGGTTGCTTTTCCTCGTTTTTCCTCTTTTTTCACTTAAAGCTGTAAACGCTCGTCTTTACGCACGCTTTTGCTTCTTTTTGGGCACACGCCGCGCGTCCTGCTCCGCGTTTTCTGGCTGTTTGTTATAAAATAGAGTGAAACTTTGTTGTCGGACTTAGCCTGTTGCTGATTGGATGAACTCCGAGTCCCTAGTTTGCCAAACTATTCCTTAATCTCCCGTACGTATCGGAGATCTATTACCGGTCAAAGTGAGTGGTTGGAGCCGTGCGTAAAGCCGCAGAGACTCCTTGCTGGGATTTTAGACTTTTTAATGGCTCTAAAGGGGATGATGTGTCCGGGTTTTGCAGGCCGCAGCCTATAGCTGCTCCCATAGGATAGAGGAGAGGACTGCTCTATAGGTTAGTGGGGGAGCACAACACAGAGAAGTTAGTCTATTTTTGGAGATTTTTTTTAATAGTTTGCAACTTAAATGCACAATTAAGATATCTTTCTTGATTTACTAATATGTTTGTGTTTGTTGTGAAGTTTCTATCTACCTACCAACACCCCCATCGCCCCAAACTGAAGCTCTGAGGTCAGATTGTGCCCATTAAAGTGACAGCTGCAGGAGCATCCTTACAGAGAAGTATGTCAGAGTCATTCTCTCACGAAGGCCGGCCTGCCTGCCTGCCTGCCAGTCCCTTGGCTGTTAATGAGAGTTGGCCGGGTATCCTCATGAAGGAGGCCTGCAGGAACAGCCGCAGGGGCTCAAGTTTCCAACCCCAGGTGTCGTTTTGTGATTTGGATTACATTTAGCCTCCGCTGCCTCCTCGCATGAAGGAACCTCAGCAATTCAGTGACAGACATGGCATCAGACAAGAGGAGCCGATTGTTCTCGCTGAATCAATGTCACTTGGATTAAAAGTCGAAACGAATGGCCTTGGCCTCCCCCAATTAGGCGCACAGCCTATGAGCGAATTAATTGGTCTCAGTAAGAAGGAGCCTTGTTGTTCGGTTGTTGTTTTTGTTAATCATCTTTGACAGGCGGGCGGATCAAAGTTGAACTAAATGATTCCAGCCTGATTATCTCCTTGTTTCTCACTCAGCTTTGGCCTCTTTTAATTACATGAAGGGTTGAAAACCACAAGTTTATTGGCAAATTGGACGCAAAGTAAAGTCCAAACGGACTGAGGTTAGGATATCATTAAAAAACGGGCACCTTTTCATATATAGATATAAACACTATAATTTTTAGACTTTTTCGAGCAATCAGTAGAAAAGTTCAAGCTTCTCGAATGTGAAGATTAATCACATTTTTGTTCAGCTGTTGGAGCTCCTTCTTAAACCGCACCATCAAGGGCTTTGATCATTTTTCGCAGCTTTAGCCGACTATCAAAAAAAATGTTTCACTCGTCCAAGATTCAAAACCAAGTGTCACATTTGGAGTTCCTTCAGGAGCATAGAGGTTTTTTCTGCCAAAAGGAGAAGATTTGCAAGAAGTTTGACTGACACCAAGAGTGTATTCAATTACCGAAAAACCCCGTGAGGCTTTTGGGGCTATAACTGAGATCCTGCAGATCATGACAGGAAGCTGCTTTTATTGTATTTTCGTTCAAGTCTGGTGTGACTTTTACCAGCAGGACCTTTAAAAACGGAGCCCTGAAATTAAATTTCATTGATCCTAATGATCTACCAGGCAGACGGAGCACATTTTTCCACCGTCTTTTTTTCCATTTACCTAAAGGGGGCTGAATTTTCACTTAAATCATAGCCAATAAAGAAACGATTGTGTGTTTTTGGGTCTTCTGCCAAAAAAAGGAGTTTGTTGAAGGTTAAAGGAAGATGAAGGGACTGACTCTACATTTGGGAGTAAATCAAAGTCTGCTGGCGTCTTTATAAAGGTTGTGATTGGAAACAGGCTGCAGATTCATAAGGTCTCCAGTTGTTTCTCGCTTATAGAAAGGCAACAGTTATGACTGTGGGGCTGGAAAGCAGCATTGTTATTGTAGTGGGTGTAACATTGGCGTTAATTGACAAAGGAAGAAAAAAAAATCCTTCCTGAGGGCACGCTTTCATCTCTCTGACAGCGGGTAGACTCATGCAGTCATAACAGCCTGCAGACAGAATCTGAGGGGCCTTTGCTGCATATGTGTGCGTTGTTAAATCAAGATCATCTCTTGGAGCTGGAATGCATCACTTGTCATTTGGGCCCATGAGTGGTCTCACCTGTGGATTTGATTTTGGATTATTTCCAAAACTTGTAAAGCTATTTCTGTTGAGTTGATGGACTTGGACACCAAAAAAAAAAAAGGCAAATAAGCTGTCTTTATTTTCCAGCGTCAGACATTATGGGCGTGTTGACATATGATGCATTAGCCCTCTGGCGCTGACAGATTGGAGGCCGGAGCTCGGGCTGTGGTGCCCCTAAGGAGAGTTTCTGTGTCCAGTCAGACATTGGAGAACCAAAGAGGGCCACCTGGATTGGCAGGTGGCCAGGGTCCAGACCCCCTCCCCGGGGGCCGCATACCTCTCTTCCCCCTGATCCTCCCAGGAGGAAAACAGAGGAATGCAGTATGCCAAAAAAAGGAGAAAGTTCAGAAGCAAATGGAATAAATTTAAAACCACTTTCACTAACATGCTTTACCACCTTAATTAGAGTTATCTGAAGCAACTGAATTGATTTGTTCCGTGAATTAAAACGTAAGAAGCTGCTGATTGGTTAATGAAATTACTCCCGTACTTCCTTTTCATTCAGACATACACACTTTCTAAGCATCATTAGGTCATTGATCAACTCCAGAGTGGAGTAGGAGAGTTGAGTGTGTGCCGACAAATAGTCTTGCGTGTGCAGAGCAAATTTGGACAAGATTAGGGGTTGTTTTCCTGAGCCAAAAGTAACTCTGACGCTCTAATAGATCATTCGTTTGCAGAGATTGCACTCTGATTTTTCAGTCGTGCTTGTAAAAAGAAAACGGACTCATTGTGGCTGGTTTTATGTGTGGCTACAAACTGTCCCGCAGTGTTTTCTGACTGTTTTTGTTCTCCAACATGTGTGCGTGAAACAATAATAGCAGTCAAAAAGACATGTCAGGGAATCTGGGTCGTGTTCCAGGGCTTTAACCAGTAATCAGATTTATTATGTTGCGCTCAAGAGAGAAAACTAATCATTGAAGAATGCCAGACTGGCAGGAGAAGACAAGATTCAACAGAATAAATCACTGGGCACCAGATTAGAACGTTATTGGGCCCCCGAGGTTATCGGAGCTGGAATTTTCCACCAACAGAACGCCTCTGTTTGCCGTCCAAGTCGTATCTCCGTGAAGTCTTATTTTATGATAATTCATGGCAGGATTGTGCACATCTGTGGCTGTGAGTGACGGGGCAAATGGTAGCTGTGCGATGTGTCACAAATTCAGCTCCTCTCCTCAGACTGATTGCTCCCTTTGAAAGCGGCCTCCGCCAGCTGTTTCTCCTCTTAAGGAACTTTCATACCCAGCAGCTTTCACTTCAAACCAGCAGTTGGAACTTGAACATGCCTGACGCCCCACGGCCTCTCTTTCGGTTCAATTTCCTGCCTTCCTCGCCTCTGTTTTTGCTATTACTCCCCTTTCGGCAGTTCTATTTAGGTTTACAGCCTCTCTTCATTCCATCAGTTCTCTTCCTGTCTGCCTTATCTCTTTTTCCAAATATCTGTTTTTCTTATAATATTCCACTTGCTTTGCTTTTTTTTTTCCCCCTTCCTCCCCTCATCTCCCACTGAGAGTTGCAGGGCCAGGTAGCCTCCTGCTTCCCCTGCTTTTTTTCCCTCTGGGTTCCTGCTGAATAATGGGGAGAAATTGCTCTTGATTTATAATTGGTTCCATTCACTCTGATGCATGGGCTGCCAAAAGAGTTTGGGGGCCCCTTTAACCCACCCCACACACCCTCCCTGTTAACACACAAGGGCCAGTAGTATACAGTATGTATGTTGGCATGGATAAAAGCTGTGGTGCATGTACGGTATTCGTCCTCTTGAGTTGTGGGGGAAAATAGTGGTAGCCTGTTTTCAAACCTGCTGGCATCTGTTTTGGAAAAACTTCCTGAGGTCTGCATATTTCTGTGCCTGTGTGAGTATACTTTCACAATCTTACAGGAGTTTGTGGGATGGCCTGCTTTAATGTGTGTGTGTGTGTGGAGTGTGTGGGTTAACGAAATATGTAACTCGGCTAATGTGAGTGTGTCTTTAAAGTTTACAGGCTTTCGGAAATCCTAAATATTGGTTTTCCAGGATACTCTATGGAAATCCGTCAACCTAATGGAGCTGCTCTGTGTTTAGAAATCCATTTAACCTGCAATTATGCCTGTAGCTAATGTTGCCATGGTGATGACTTCCCATTAAAGAATCACAGCGTACTTTTTCCTGAATATTGTACTGAATATTTTGATTTTTTTTGTGTTTTTAATATGTTCTTGTAGCATTTTTCGTATGATGGGTGATAAAAAAATTGAGGATAAAATTGTGTTTCTTAGTATTTGTTTAGTTAAATCATTGTGAATCAGGAGCAGATGGAAAAATGCAGTTTGAGAAAGCTAACGTATAATCTCCAATTGGTGCTTACATTTTTTGTGGCATCGGTAATGCTTGGTTAGGATTTGTTGTGAGGGGCTGTAAGCTAGTGGGAGAGAGTGTAAACAAAGGGATGATGGGAAATGAAAGAAGGCTCACTCTGCATCAATAGTCCCGCCTACAACTCAGAAGGGAATTTCTAATGAACTCATGCCACTCTGCAGAAACTATGTCAATCACTGGGAAAATAAAAATAGATAAAAAGATAATGGAAGGGGGTCAGTAAGACTGAATCTATTCGATATTCTTCCATCCACCAGTCACCAACTTATGCATGATATTGAACTTATGCTAAAATGCCAATACTGACATGTTATGCTTAAACCCTTGTTTTCATTTTAGTCAAAACGACTCAAATAAATCCAAATTTATTCTCACTTATGGTGAAAATTTAATTTACCTTCAACAACTCTGCTAATAAAATTTTTTACGTTTCTTGATTTGTTCTTCTTTTCCTCTCCAATTCCTTCCTTTTTTCCCGGGGTTCATCCCTTCATCCACTCAGGTGCACCTCTCTCCCCCAGCGGCCTCAGTGATCCCGTTCTGTTCCCATGGCCCCCGTGGGCACGATGGCATCCCGAGGCTGCCAAAGGAATGTTGGGTGGATGTGTTCACCATAATTAGCTCGCCGTGGTTAATTCAGCTTCGTTATCTAAATTATGCAAATGCCATGGTGCCTAATTGATTAGACCCCCCCCCCTTTTTTTTTCCTGAAACACCCCCCCTCTCGATGGCAGGCCTGTCCAGATCCCTCTCGTTAATCCTCGAGACGCTCTGTAGCTCGTTAGTGCCGGTTTCGGGGGAGTTTGAAGGAGGGCTTGGACGGGCGTAGAGCTCGTTAATACTTTGAGAAGTGTGCGTGTGTGTTTGTGTGGGAGAGTATTATGAGGGAGGGATGGGGGGGTTAGGATTCTCAGCCTCGTTAAGGATGCTTAGATGCTTTTGATGTGTGATTTTATGGCATGAGAACTAGTGATGTTTTGAGAGGAGGGTTGGGATCAGTCCACTCTCCACCTGTTAAGCGGGATTTTCGGACAAATAGGTCTCCATGAGGCTCTTTTGTTGTTCAGTGTGAGAGCTGCTGCGTGCCAAGGTTTTTACATGTTTAAAGTTGAACAGTAAAGTTCTGAGACGGTCCCTGTCAACTCAAGCGGATGCGGGGGATTGGTCATAGAGGCAGACGTAATGACGCAGAGTAAATCAATTAAAGGTGTCAGTATGTTTTCTTTGTACAACATTACAGCATATATACAACTATTGTAATAATAGATGGAATGAAAATCTTAATTTCTTTTTAATTCCCTGTTTTTCTTTGATTTCATATCAATTATTGACAATCCTCCATTGTAGTGTTGTTTTCTCACCATAATAATCGATAATTTGCAAGAAGTCCCATTTCAAAATATTTGGGAGTTTAGCTTGATTTAAATTGAACTCTGCTTTGTTTAGTTTATGAGAAAACAAGGATTGCTAATGAAAAAATAATGGTTGAGGTTAAATTTGGTTCTTATGTTGATTTCTCCTGCAATGTCCAACACAGCCACTAGGTGTCACTCACATAGAGAAATGTCATTTTTAGACCAACTGGTTTGGAGCAAATTTGAGAGAGATATATTTTTCCATAAGGAATTTTAAAGCAGTATATTGGCCATATTTGTCCATCTATAAAACAGTATGTAAAGGTTATAGTTTAAGCATTTGTGAACCAAAAATACATGGGTATGTCCGAATTCCCACCCTAATCCCTAACTACTAAAAAAACTATATATAGATAGTTAGGGACTATAGATAGTGTGGGACTATCTAGTGCCCTGGATTTTAAAAACAATTCAGACACCATGCTCACTACTTTTCTTTCGTTTTTCTAAATGCCAGATATGACGTCACAGATTTCATAAAGTAAAAATCTAATGTGATCATTTCAAGACGTCTATTTATAAAACCATTATGTTCTGATGATGAAAATGTGGAGGCTTTATTAAACTTTTTTTTTTTCGTAAAATTTGTTCGACCACTATGCATTGTGGTCTATATTCGCTAATGTCGTGAGCATAGATGCACGTTAGTTTTTCGCAATGACTTCTGGGAAATTTCTGAAGCACTTGGTTTTGGAATTGTAGACTCAGACAGCACTAGAAAATGGAAAACGTAATATATAATGCGCTAAATAGTGAGTAGTGAAAGAAGTCGGACATAGTTATGATGTTAGAGGACACAAACTTGAGTCAAAAATTGAGAGGGACCTGGCTGCAGACAAGATGGCGCCTGACATCATCTGACAGGATTGGAAATTGTACTATTTGCCTTAACCCCAAAACTGTTAGGAATTGTTGGAAAAACTTTTTGTAAAGCTTAAAATTGGGAAAACCGCAACTGTAAGGATTGGTGGTTAAAATTTTTTTTTTTTTTTCGAAGTATATGGGGGGGGACTTCCGGTTCTGGATGTTAATGTCTGCAGCCAGGTCGTCTTGCAAAAAAAATCAGCTCCTAATCTGGTCTATTTTTTACTTATTAGTGTTACAAAGCTGAAGGACATTTTTTCTAAAATGTATTGATCAGGGGCGGAGCTAGGACATTCAATGGGGTGAGGGGATGAGTGGGGCAGGAGACTTTGGAAAGGTTACAAATAAGAACACCACAGTAGAAGGTCCTGACAAATCAAAGGTTTAAAAATACGTATTTCTATTTTTTTTATTGTCGCTGTTGTTTTTTAAATAATAAAAAAATATTGCTTTTGTTATTTTTTCAATGCTAAACCCTCATATTGTTTTCGGGCCAAATTTGACCAAATTTCACATTTGATTTGGGTCAATTTGGACTCAAACTCAATATAAGGGTTAAATAAGCCATTATAGATGCTTTCCTAATATTTGTCAATAATGATACTAATCTTGACTCAAAAATCTGGGGGGCAAGTGTAGGGAAATGTTTTTGCTGAGGGGGCACCTGCCCCCCTTTGCCCCCCGTAGCTCCGCCCCTGGTATTGATCTAAAAGTTTTGAGTTGACCAAATAAAAACTGTAAATGTGCTGGTTATTGTTCAATATTTGAGGATGTTTTTTTTCCCGTGTTGTGCTGTTGATGCTGCGATGGCGAAGCGGTTGTGGTTTGTGAAGCAGCCTCAGCCCGTCTCCTCATCCCGCTCCACTCAGCGGAAACCCCCCAAGCCAGGCCAAGAGGCCATCCAGCAGATTGACGGAGTGAGGGGAAAATATGTTGGGACATTCAGGGGCGCTCTCTCAAACACTCCCCTCTGTGAGGAGGCTCTGCTCTCTCCTCCTGCTCGCCTGCCAGTTGACATCCTCTTTATTAATCTGAGTCGCTGGTCGGCTTTTAGTCAACCCCTCACTCCCGCCGCCCCCAGCTCCCTCCACGAACCCCAGTCGCTCATCTCGCATCAATCTATAAAGGCCCTCTCCCCCCTGCCTCCACAAGCTCTCCTCTCCCAAACCTCTTGGTCATTGAGCCCCCCCTCGTTCTTCTCTCTGGTCATTGAGCAGGGCCCATCAGCTCTTCCCCGGGCCCTTCAGAGTTGCGTCTCCCTTTTCTCCAGGGGTCTGCGGGGTCTTTGTCCGTGCAGCGGCTCACTGCTTTACAATGACTCTCCACTCTATTAAGGTGCGTTCTGCCTGTTAGCGTCGCCAGGGGCAACCGGCCTCCCGCATGGCAGCTATGCGGCACCGCATTGTGGGCTCCGGGCTGGAGCGGGGCAGTTGAACCCCCGGCACTCCTCACACTTGACACCGCATGTGTTTATCTAAAGGGGGGGCTTTGTGGTGTTTGGAGGACCTTGATTGAGGGAGGGGGGTGTAAAAAGACGTAAAACTGGAGGGAGGGCGGCAAAGAGGGGGAATTTGGGGAGGTGATAAATATTCAACAGCTCTGCTCCTCTGAAGGAGTTACTGCCCTGCGAGCCCTTCACCACGTCCTCCCTCTTGTGTGTCTTCTCCGTGCCAGAAAGCAGATGGAATGTGAGAGCTCGGGGAGGAGGCTCCATCCCGGTTTTATCCAATTAGCAGGGTTGTCAAAATGAATTTATCCACGGACACAGGAAGACAATGGGACTGGCAGTGGCCCGAAAAGACAGGGGCTTTGGTGTCTTTACTTTTACACGCTCACAATGAACTTCTGTCAAGTGACTCTCGCTCGCTGCGTATCGACACTCGCACTGCATGCCTGCACACAACCAACACAACCCCGTGTTTGCTGTTCCCTCCTCACTGCCATTCCAGGGTAGACCTCAAATCTCTCAGATACGCCCCAAACACCTGCGTTCAGATGGGTCTTTGAGCTGGATCCAGGTCAAGGCACGCGTTGTTCCGAACAAGTCTTAAGTTCTTGGAGAAGGGACCAAGTCCTCACAAGAAAAGGCAAGCCAAGATGGTTTCAAGCTTTCCACAAGACCATTTAATCAGATCTCTGTGAGAACAGTTATCCTTTGAAGGATGGGCAAAAACTCCAAAATGATTTGTACTAAACTTGTTTCTCAAACATTCAAGAAGCTTTTAAAATATTGCTGTGACCTAAGGATCCAATCATCTTTTGTAAAATCAGGGTCTCTAAATCATAATTATAGGACATAGTTTCTGCAGAGTGGCAGAAATTGCAAATGAAATACAGAAATACAATTTTAAACTTGGTTTCCTTAAAATATGCCACTGGCCATCAGAAAAATGCCACGAGAATATGTTAAAAAACACAATTTTTATCGAATGGATGCTTCCACCAGTCTAACCAATCTGAATAACACTTTATTTTTCATATTTTGAGTGACACAAAAGTGAAAAAGCATGTTTTATTCCCTAAAAATGAATTCCCCAAAATCAAACAGGTTGATTTTTAACTTTAAATAAAATTTAATCTCAGTAAAAAAAAAGATGGTAGTTATAGGAAGGCTGAAGTACTTCCAGATTTGGGATGCTTAAAAGATTTCCTCAGGCTTTCCAGTTGTGAGGTTGTAAGAAAACAGACACACACTCTGGCCTCTGAATTTAGGGTGGCTGTCTTGTCGAATGCTCTGTTTTTTATCAGCCTCGCTGATGCGTGGGAGGCTCTTCTCTCTACGCCTGTGGCTTCTCCGGGCAGGATGGATGGAAAAAGTTAGACGTAGATGTCAGGCCAACTTTTCATCTTGAGGCAGCGTGTCTGCAAAGCAAACAGGACCCAGCTGACCAATGAATCAGGCAGACAGGTTCGGAGGAGTAAAGCTGTTTTTTAGGGATAAATGATGCATGAGGAGGGCAAGCTCATACCCGCGTTACAGCCTCTCTCCTTATCTGCTCCTCCTCTGTGCTTTGCAGGTATGGGGTTGCACGGCTGTTGACTGACCGACTGGTGTGGTTTCTGGTTAGTGACTCTCACAGTTGCAGACAGGTGTTAGACACACGTGTTTTTTACGGGCAGCTGTCCTGGGTTGTGTCCATACGTCGAGCAGCCACAAAAGCCACAGACCTTCAGCTCTTCGGCTCCTGGAACCCCACAAGCCGGCTGTTTGTTTACAGTGTGGGCCCGCTACTGATAGCCCACTCTGTTTGGACGAGGGAGTAAATCAAACTGTACATGTCTGCAAAAGCTCCTGCTCAGAGCTTGGCTGCACAGTTGGTGACTCAATGATGCTATCTCTGCGAGTTTGTAAACGGACTAAGAAAAGTAGAAACTGTAAACATTAAAGTAACTTAAAGTCTGTGAAAAAAGATCCTTCTCGACTTAGATGACTGCTTCTCTGACTGTAGCTGGGTGTGTTTTGTGTATTCAAGCCCTTTTTTGTTGGCTTTCGGGCTGTTACTTTTGGCTTCTGCTTGCACATTTCTTTTTGAAATTCAGTGTATTAATCAGCCTGAATGGTTAAAAAAAACTGTTTTTAGTCAGACATGGCAAAAATGAATGAAAGCTCTGCTGGTTGTTTAATTAATCCCTGGATAAACTGATGGCAAAAACCTGTATACATCTCAAGTACGTTGCTCTTTGTTGGTTAAATGCATATTAGCCTGCTGCAGAATCACTCAAGGATTGATTAGCAGTTGGGGCCCCAGGTGAAAAAAAACATGCAGCCTTCAGCAGCAGTTGTATTAATCATTTGAACCCTCTGAGGGCCAAATTAATTTTTAGTAACAGAAAAAAATGTGATATTTGGGGAAAAAATTGCTTTTAGCTGTTGCAAATCTGTAACGCCTGCCCCAAGAGTTAGGTAAAAAAAAAAAAACACGTACTTCGGACAAAATATTCATTGAATAACTTCTTCACTTGTCCACTTTTGTACGTCTTCGTTCTCCTGGCATCTGGGTCAAAAATATACGACTGGATAACTCCAAGATTGCTGTCTTTTTGTTGCATTACTAATGTCAGATTGTGGGTGTGAGGGGCTGTAAGCTAGCAGGAGAGTATAAATAAATTAATGATGAGAAGTGTGAACAGGCTTATAGCATGGCAATGGTCCCATCCACATCTCAAATTTCTGATGAACTACTGCCGCTCTGCAGAAAATATGTCCTAAAAATAAAACAGATTTTTTAAATTAATTAAAAGACCACTGGAAACTATTTTAAAATAGATCAAAAGATGATCAGTATTTAGCTTGGATTCCCCACAGTTTTGGGGGGCCTAGGCCTTCGCCTAGCTTTGCCTAATGGTGAGCTCACCCCTGTTTAGCAGAGATGCATAAAGCTCTTGTAGCTAATCCTCCACCATGATGAGGCCAGTCTCTGTTGGCTCATGTTTGTTTTAATCTGTCCAATTTTTCTTCCCTCTTTTTATTTCCAGCTTCTGAATTGATCAGATTCTTTTTAAAACTACCTCTTCACAAATGATCCAATTAGTTATTCCTATGTTGGATTTTCAAGCAAGCATGGGTTTAATGTCTTCAGAATTCATCATCTAAACTGTTTATGCAATCATAATATGCAATTAAAACGTGGTACAGCAATGTGTGGTCTTGTTTAACAGTTGCAGACGTTTTTCCATTAGCCTACTCCTTTACTCATTTTCAATAACTGTGCCAGGCAGCTAAACATTTTTACTGCTGCTATTAGATGATGAAGGTGCGCTGTAAGAGTTTCCATTCTCCTTCTGTCCTGCTTTGGCCCTCCTGTGTGTGTGTGTGTTTATGTGCATGCGAGGGAGATGCATTAATCATTCCTCTGAGCCATAATCGGGTCAGGACAAACATGTCTGTGAAAAAGCTGTGTTCTGCTTCCACATTTACACCACGGTTTATTCAGGACAGTTGAGCGGCGACAGGCCCGGCGTGCGTGAGAGAAAATTTGGGGGGTTTCAGAATTTGCAGGACCGTCCTCCCCATCCTGAAGGGAAGTTGTTAGTTTAACCTGACAGGAAAGAATTTGGGAAACTTGGCGGCGAGCGACGAGGGAAAGAAAAACTCCCCCCTTTCTGCATTAACTGTTAATATTCTGACCATCGTCTTCTCCTACAAAGGAGCGCCTCTCTGCTGTGATACCCCCTCCCTCAGTTGTACTCTTTGTCTCAAGTCCTGAATACAACCTCTTCTTCTCTCCCTTCCTCCTTTCCTCTCTGTACCTGTATCGGTTACACCTGAGCGGGAAAGCGGAGGGCTCAGGTTGCGGCCCGCAGAATGAGGGCGCCCCTTTGATGGCTGGATGGGTGCGGATGCAGGCAGAGGGGGGATCAGTTCTGTGGGGAGATGGGGGCTGAGAGAAAAGAAAGGCTTTGTTTGGCTGCTGAGGGTGCTGCAGAGCGCGTCGCCTCACCTGGGTTGCGTTAATGGCGGCCTGTTTGTGTTCGTGTGCATGCATGCTGAATTAAAGCAGGCGGCGAGGGGCTCCCGTGACTCCAGCTCTCGCCGCTCAGCTGAAAGTTGTACGCTTTTAAGTAGAATTTGGACAGACTTGTCATCCCTTCAAGTTTCGCTGTTTTCTTTGAGTCAGTCAGCACAACCTCGCTGGTGCCGTTTGTTTTTAGAGCGCCTAACATGGTAATGACTCTCTAACCGTGTTCTGTTGTGTTTTTCAGGGGGTAGTGAATGGAAGATGTCTGGAAAGCGCTACTGGACTCCGTGGATGAGAAAGAGAAGGGCTCCAGTGGTTTTTGCTCTGGGTGCAGTACTGTTGTTCTGCCTGCAGAGTGGTGCTTCACCCACTGGTGAGTAGAGATTGCAACATACCTGAATCCTGCTATAATTGTCTTTTTAATTATATTTTTTAGTTTTATGACCATTTTCCCTCCGTAAATTTGAAAAATTCAGATTTTAATAAATGTCTTGGCATCAAAAAGGGCCTTTTTATTAATTTTTCTGGACACCTGGAACAGAATAAACCCTGCCAGGGTCAACACAACGTGGCTCCAACACAGAAAGTGAAGTGTTTGGATGTCTGGCAGCAGTCACTACAGTTTGTTTGAAATAAATTTGAAGGACTGAGCTGTTTGGATGAGCCGTAACTGCTCGTGCATCATGGGTGAACTGGAAAAGAATAGAAACCTTTTTTTGGGGAACTGCTGTAATTTACCAATTAATTAATGAATAAACAGCTAAATAAAGAATTTTGGTGAATAATTTGCTCTGGATGATTTTTGGCAACATACCCCTATAACCCTTTAACACCAGAGATGTCACAGGAGACACCTAAACAACACATACTCTTTGACATAACATACATTTTCAACCATTTGCTCAATTAACGTAATCCCAGCTGATTCTAATGCAGAAAAAAGCTGATTTTTAAATTAACTTTGCATCAATATGCAGCACATTACTACTGTAAAGGGTTGCATATCAGCGCAAGGCCGCTTTTCTCCACTCGTCTTTTTCTATAAATATTTGTTAGCCTTTAATCATGTGAAAAAATCGAAACAAACCCACTAACCACGGACAAATCCATTATATATCAAAGTCATGGCTATTTTTAAAGCTTACAGCTATATATATTCAATAGACATCAATTCATATAGGTCTGTAGCTGTAGCAATTTAGATCTCTAGCAGACGATTTTCCCACAGATAATGTTGTTGCAGTCCCATCATGCCTTGTAAACACACCATTTGTATAGTTTTTTCCCACCAAATACATGATGAATTTAGATATCTGGTATACCTCTGCAATAGATTTATATTAAATAACTAATATACATTTACCTTTGATGTCTATTAGTTGTATGATAGATTTCTAGATGTTTATTGGATAACTAATTGACATCTATTGTAGATGTCTACTGGATGTCTGAGATGATTTTATTAGATGTCTACCAATAGTGTTCTGTATATAATCAATTCAGTTCAATTTATATAATACTGTATCAAACAACAGTTGTCTCATTGGGATTCATACCTGTGGTAGTAGAAGAGGAACAACACATGAACTGCACTGCACTAAACAAAAGAAAAGGTAGATAAAGAGTAAAGGAGAAGAGAAGTAAATGAGAATAGAGGACAGAATCCCAGTGCACCATCCTTTCCCCAGCTTTAAACCCTTTAGCAGCCTACTAGTAAAATAATTGTTATTAAGTTTTAATTCCATCATGTTAATAGTAAAATACATGTGGTATGGTGCATATAAGATGGTAATAATAACAATGATAGAACATTTAAAATGAATATTAATCTCCCACACATCGACCTGTAGACATCTAATATTTGGATATTTTTACATGTCTATTAGAGAATTTTTTTTAAACATGCACTAGATATAGAATATATAAGCAAAGTCAAACTTATTTCTATCATTGTGATTTTGGTGTGCCACCATCCCTTTTCTCCTTTTACTATCAAATATAAACATGGAAACATTGGTGTAAAGCAGTGTTTTTCAACCTTTTTTGAGCCAAGGTGCTCTTTCTCTGGCACACTGGCATCCAAAAAAATTAGTCTGTATTGATGTACAGTCCCTCCACAATCTTGTGTCCATTTTTTAAAAATTTAAGCAGAAAAAGCAGAAAGCATCATTGCAGCTCAGAGGCACTGTCACTTTAACCCAAAGCATCATGGGGGATGTAGTGCGAAAAACTGGCGCAGATGCTTGGCAGAATCAAGTCTCTGGGCTTCATTAATTTGTTCACTTTTTAAGCTGTCAGACACCGGATCCCGAAGAGAAGCTACACCGCTAAACATGAACTTTTGCTGTTATTTTTGTTGGAACTGAGAGACTTTATGGGGCGAATCAGAACAAGGAAGTGAGGACGTTAACCACTTCTGATTGGTCAGATTGATGACATGTGATTAAGCCTCCAATAACGATTTTCGGAGACAGTTGAAGGGCCAGATTGCTGTAATGTCATTCTGATTAAAGAGTCATTTATAGAATCAAAGAAAAATGTATTAATAATAATAAACCTCTCTGACCCAAAGATTAAACATTTTACCATCATTTTGTTAGGTTATACAAGTTAAAAATCTAAACAGAAATGATGGATTGTCGTTTTGATGCAAGGTTTTGAGATCCTTAAATATATTTCAATAGAAATGTTTGTTACTTATTGCAAGTCGATTACTGGCACCACGGTTAGCTCTGTGACCTGACAGTGGGAAGTGCCTGGTTGAAATGCCAGCTGGGACCTTTCTGTGTGAAGTTTACATGTTGTCCCTCTACGGGTGTAGATTTTCTCCCGCTTCCTCCCACTGTTCAATAGCATGTTTCATAGGTTAACTATTGTCTGCAAATTAATCCACTTTGTGAGTGAGTTAGTGTGTGACAAACTGGTGACCTGGTTAGGGTGTAGTCCACCTTCAACAGTAGCTAGATTGGAAACAGCAAACCTGTGACGCTAATAGGGATTCAGCGGATTCTGAAGATGAATTGATGGAAATAAAATTGTTACATTTATTTGTTTAAACTAGTAAATGTTTTTTTTTTAAAATCCACTCTAATAGACATCGGAAAATATCCCAAGATGAGATGATTACAAATAGATGTGTAGTACACCCTTATACTCAGAAATATATCAGAACACTATTGAAAGATAGATCTAATACAGTAATTTTTCATTTTCAGCTGTCTAAACTGTGACTTTCCTCCCCAGATGAAGTACCATTGTTCACCGAAGAGCCTCAGTCTGTGGTGCAGAAGTTAGGAGGCAGCGTCACCTTACCCTGCAGTGCCAGACCCGCCTCCGTCAAAGTCAGCTGGCGCCTCAATGGCGAACCGTTGGCTAACGGAGACCTGGGCGTAGTGGTGGGCCCCAGCAGCCTGTTCATCCCCGCTCTCTCCAACCTAACACTGGGCAGATACCAGTGTGTGGCCAGCACCGGTGCCGGAGCCCTGGCCAGTGTTCCTGCTAACGTCACCGCTGCCAGTGAGTAGCCACCCACACAAAGCTGTGACAAGTAAACACAAACACACGGGCCCCTTTAAAGCCCTCTCTGGTTTGTCAGAGGATCCAAGGAGCGACTTGGTTTCATTTTCCTCAAGGGGAACAAAGACAATGAAGGGGTGGAATTTGTTTGCTTCAACTCTTTACCAATGCAACACTGTAAACCTTGTAATTTTCCACTGCTTGTGGTTAGTCTGAATATAATCTCACAAAGGGCCCAGACCAGCTACAGTTTTGGTTCCTGCAGTGAGAATCTGCAGCACATTACTGGTAAGTGCAATAACCAATTAGTGCATGCAGACAAACAAAACAGCAGTTTTTCTGCTGCCTGTTGTCGGTCTAATAGAGTTCATATCAATGACTCCTCATGCTGACACTTTTAGAGCTTTGCTGCTCCGACTGTTATACTTGATATGCATCATGGGACTGAGAGGGGGGCCTGAAACTGTGAAACCCGAGCTCCAGGAATGGAGCAGACCCAAGGGCCGGAGGCCAGCGAGAGCGGGGAAGGAAGGACGCCACCCCTTCGCCACCTACATTGGCCCCTTTGCTCCCCACAACACCGCATTCCTTTCCTTAGGACCCGACAGCAGGGCCTGCCAAAAATTACGACCCCATTACTGGGTAGAGGGCTGAGGGGGAGATAAGAGTGTTGTGTGTCTGTGAGGGGGTGGATAGAGGATATGGGTGGAGGCAACAGCAGAACATGCCATTAGGTGAGAAAAAGGCGTCTGTTGACAGTATTGTTTTACGCGCAGTGATGTGATTGATGTATGAGGCTTTCTTCACCGGAGAAGCTGGAGGTGTTTTTAGGCCAGTCGGGACAAGATCCTACCACAAGATGAGACGTGATGTCACATTCTCCTCCCAGCCCTCCATAACCTCACTCTCACATTATTTTTTTTCACTTTCTCTTGTCTTCTGTTTTGCCATCTTTACTTTTCCTGTTTTTTTCCCCCACTGGGCAGTAAAGATTGATAGTCCCAACATGCTGAGATAACAAAAAGTGCAGTTCTTTAAAAGCCATCTTTGATTTAATAATGGTTTCTCTCCGGCCACCCTGAAATTGCCTAAAGAATCACTCCCTTGGGAGTGTGTACGTGCTTTCCTTTTGCCAGCTCTTTCGGTTGTAGGTTTTTTTCGGGATAAGGGGACATGTTGATTAAAGCCCCTCCACACTATCAGACTTCGAAGGATCTGCGCTGTTTCGGCACCAAGTTAAAAAAGCTTCCTGCTCTGACAGACAGTGATAATGAATGTGAAGCGCCGGGTGATCAGCTATACGTGTCCAATCAGCTCTCCGTTCGTGCATTACACTAGTGCTGCCACAAACGATTATTTTAATAGTCAACTAATCACTGATTATTTTTACTGTTCAGTCGACTAATCGGGTTATGCACAAAGTGGATGTAAAACACATCATTGGCTTTAAACTAACTGAAAACTATATATATAGCATTACCTGTCATTGTGTATGCTGTAAGCTGAATTTGGCCACTGAGGATGCTAGTGACGATTGCTGAAGATGCTGAAATTGATAACTAAAAAAGCTAAAGTTGATAGCTGAAATCACTGAAGCTAATAGCCAGCTAAAATATTAGTTAAATGTAAAATTAGCCTAAACAATGAAAAAAGTCAAAGTTAGCCAAAACAGCCTGCATGTAGGTGAAATATTAGCTAAACTCCAAAAAAGCCTTAGTTAGCCAAAACGGCTAACATGCTGCTAAAATATTACCTAAATTCCAAAATATCCTAAAAATAAAACAAAAAAAGCCTGAAGTTAGCCAAAAAAGCTAGCATGGAGATGAAATATTAGCTAAACTCCAAAATATCCTAAAAATAAAACAAAAAAAGCCTAAATTAGCCAAAAACAGCCAACATGCTGCTGAAATATTAGCTAAACTCAAAAATAGCCCAAAAAAAAAAAAAAAAACAAATTGGCCAAAATAGCTAGCATGGAGCTGAAACATTAGCAAAACTCAAAATTAGCCTAAAAAACCTGGAAAAAAAATTCTACAGTAGCCAAAACAGCTAGCATGTAGCCCAAATACTAGCTAAACTCCAAAATAGCCTAAAAAACCTTATTAGATGCCAAAGTAGTCCAAAAGGCTAACATAATGCCATTATAACTTTAATTTTACTACACCCCAACTCCATATAATATAAAGTAACTATTAAATTAGTCGTAGGTTAGTCGACTAATCGTGGCAGCCCTACAGGACCCGCACACGTGCGCCTCTCAGGTGTGCACTTTGTGTGTCCTGCACGGATGGAGAAAGTGCACACGTTGTCGTGAAGAATGCGGGACATAGGGAGTTGTTGGGGCGGAGTTTGGAAGTGGGTTGTCTGTAAAAACACCACCTGATTGATTTAGCAAATGGAGCGCCAACCAGTCTCTTACACACACCACTAAAGCTTGACATGTCCTGGCTGGGATTCCCATCTTTCAAGAATCAGAGTCTGAGACGGAGTCATGTTGAGCGTCTGCACATGCGTGTGTGTCTGTGTGTGTGTTCCCTGTTTCTCCCATCAACGCTCCTCCAGATGCAGACAGAGAGACTGATCCAGAGCTTGCGGGTGAATTAATCAGTGCTTTGAGTAAATCACTCCTATGTCCCTATCGGAGGATAGAATGACTGAACTTTGCTTATTGAATTAGATCTGTATACAAAGCCTAATCAGCTGACCCGAATGTACCAGCAGCGTGGTTTCTCTCTTTTTGCGCTGAACAGCGCCGCCGGTCCAAGAAAAACACAGCAGTTGTAGCACCTCCAGAAAGAATGGAGGCTCTGTATTTGCTAAGAGTAAATCAACAAAAGCTGGTAGACGTTTAATTACCTTCCTGGAGAAGTTTTATTTATCTTTCATTTTGCTCTTGGACTCCTTCATGACAAATTTTTTCGATTTCTCCAGTTTTTCCTTACCTCCCTCCCCTCCTACATCTCTTTTCGCTGTTTTTCTTCCCTCACTCTCATTTCAGTCTCCTTCTGCTTCACATTTAGAAAATGGCAACGTCTCGCCTGCTAGCTTAGGGTTTTTATGACTTTTAATTTCGGCCCCTCTGGTCTCCTATACCAGAAGGGTTTTTTTTTTTTTTTTTTTTTGCTGCTTCCTCTCGGGGCCGAACTGGATATCTTTCTCGGATGCAGCACTCTCACCTTTGACCCCGAGCTCGGGCCTCTGGGTCGCTCATTCGAGGGGTTTAGGGAAGTCAGAGGTCAGGTGAGAGTCGCTGCTCCGCAGACTCCATGTCTGCAGGACACAGTTGTATCACATGGCCCCGGTAATCCCACTCCTCCGTTTCCCACAGACTAAACTGGATCCCAGTATAATGTTAGCAGGATTAATGGGTTTTATTATTTCCCGCAGATTTTTTTTTATGTTGCTCCTTTGAATTCTTTTTAGACAGATAGCAGAAAGATGACTTAAGAGAAAACATTAGCAACACAGCGGAAATGTGGTTGCAACACAGCAGAGACTGGCTGATGGGAGGGAGTGGAGGGTTTGTTACCCATATGTGGTATTATTGCTCAGAATATTGTGGTTTTCTTCTTGTAAACTCCAGAACTGGCTGTGTACTCGAGCACTAAGATGAGATTTATGCAGAATGAAGCTGAGCTGTGCTGCAAGTGGTGTGACAAATTTGTCCTGTTTTCCAGAGCTGCGCGACTTCGAGCCTGACGACCAGCAGGAAATCGAAGTGGACGAAGGCAACACAGCCGTCATCGAGTGTCACCTCCCCGAGAGTCAACCCAAGGCACAGGTCCGCTACAGCGTCAAGCAGGAATGGCTGGAAACGTCGAAAGGTAGTGTTCTGCTGCAGAGGTCCATTTGAATCTAAAGATACCCAATCTCACCCTCATTGCTCTCCTAATTCCCGTATTATCTTCATAATTTACCGGAATGCTACAATCCTGTTATCTGAGTCTTCATAAAACCGGTGATAAGGTTGTTATCTGGAGAATGTTGAAACACGGGAATGCGGTTGTTTATTTTTCAAAGTATTTACTTCCAAGTTGCCTGGAAGAGAAGAAAAGCTCCAGTGGTTTGTGGCCGGTATGTTGATGATGCCTGGGAGCTGTAGGTAGTGCTATCTGCTGCTTATCTGTGAGGAAATGACCAGCTGAGCATGCTCAGTCAGCCTCAAGGGCGCCACTCTGTGGCTCCTCCTGACAGTGCAGCCAACTGTTGAAATGGTAGATAGAGCTCAGGTTACAAAGTCTTTCACAATTAAGTTTTTTCGTGTTGGAGCTTTTTGATTTTCATTTTTCTAACATCTCAACTGCAGGAAACTACCTCATCATGCCATCAGGGAACTTGCAGATAGCTAACGCCACTCAAGAAGATGAGGGACCATATAAGTGCGCTGCTTACAACCCCGTCACTCAGGAGGTCAAAACCTCCACATCCACAGACCGTCTTCGCATTCGCCGTAAGTCTACTTTATTTAATTGTTTGATTTAATTAATAAAATATATTTTCCATTTGAGCTGCAATATATCATAACTTGAATATTAAAGCTTTGCAGATGTTTCTGCAGAACCTCGTGGTGCGCATGTATGATCTTCATCCCGCATGAATGCATTCCTCATCTTCAAAGTCAGAGCGCCGAGCCCTCACAACCTCCTCTTTGCGTTCCGTCCTCCTCTCCTTCAGGCTCCACGTCCGAAGCGGCTCGAATCATTTACCCGCCGGCGCAGCGGTCCATCATGGTGACCAAGGGCCAGCGGCTCGTCCTGGAGTGCGTCGCCAGCGGCATCCCCACTCCTCAGGTGACGTGGACCAAGGATGACCACGACTTGCGCTCCCACAACAACACACACTTCCTGCTCAGCAACCTGCTGATCGACGCTGTGGATGAAGGGGACTCTGGCGTCTACATCTGCAAGGCGGGCAACATCATCAACTTTGACAGCCCTGCCACTGTGCGCTACGATGTGCACGTGTATGGTAAGGTGGTCGTCGTCTTTTAACACTTTTGCTAACTGACATATTTGTTCATTTGAGTCAGTTTGGAGTTTGTTTTTTGGGGTTTTTGTGTCTGAGTCATGGGTTTTACAACCATCCTGACTCCTGGTACGAGACAGGACTCAGTGAGTGCAAAAGCATACAGACAGAGCTTTCTATTACACACTAGCACTTGATTGAATGTGTCTAAGTAATGGATGACTGTTTTTACAGTGATTTTGTGTGTGTATGTGCATGTGTGTGTATGAATACTCTGTCTCTCTGCAGCTGGCTCTAATTAAAGTCAGCCCGCTGCTGTAGCTTTAATGAGTTCTGTCTTTTCCCTCATTCACAAGCAGCCAACCATCAACTAGCTGGCCTGTCTGACTCTGCCCTCCCCCTCCAGTGTCATATATCCTCGTGTTTTTTTAAACTGGGATGACTCAATGCCTAAAGAGTAAACCTGGTGATCAGAGGTCAGCTCTTTTTTTTTTTTTTTTTCTCGTCATGCAGAGCCTCCTCAGGTGACGGTGGAGCTCCAGCAGCAGGAAGTTGTCCATGGAAGCACGGTGCGCTTTACCTGTGATGCCAGAGGTAAACCCACCCCCTCCGTGATGTGGCTCCACAATGCCCGGCCGCTCAGCCCGTCTGTCCGCCACCGTCTGACCTCCAACAAGCTGCGCGTTTCCAACGTGGGGCCTCAGGATGAAGGCCTGTACCAGTGCATGGTGGAGAACGGAGTGGGCAGCGCGCAGGCCTTTGCTCGTCTCATCACTGTATCAACCGGTGAGTAGATTAAACTTAGTGATTCAATTTCTTGTGACATTTAGATTTAAATGTGGGTGTTTTTGTAGGGATTTCGTCTCGGGGGAGACTCCCCTCCATCTATCGTCCGCTCAGTCCAGACAAGGTACTGAGAGAGCAACCTCCGATAAAGCCCGGGGCCTCTGGGGCCATGCTGCCTCTGGACTGCTCCGAACTTACGGGACAGCTGGTTCCCGCAGAAGCCCCCATCATCCTTAGTCAGCCACGCACAGGCAAGGCCGACCACTACGATCTCATCTGGAGGCCGCGACACGAACACACCCCACCTGTGCTGGAGTATGTGATTAAATACAAAAAGGTAAAACTGACTCCTTTTGTTTTGCAAATGAAATGCTTACTCTTACATCTTCGTGTTGAGTTAACTTCTTTCCTCTTCAGGTGGGAGACGTTCTTGCTGACTGGACGTCGAGGAGTATCTCTGGCTCTCTTCAAAAGCTGACTCTAGCCAAGCTGCAGCCGGACAGTCTGTATGAAGTGGAGATGACTGCCAAGAACTGCGCCGGTTTGGGACAGCCGGCCATGATGACCTTCAGGACAGGAAAAGGTACAACATTTACATTTTTGATTTGAATTTGATTTGAAATAGTTTATTTCAAGGTATCAAGCAAGATTTTATATGAAATACAATCAACAGATACAAAGATATGTCAGACATAAGATCCAGGCATCAAATTATAGATTGCTTGAAAGGGAGGTGGGAGGAAGTCAATTTATTTAATCCCACCTGGCGCAACCTTACCATTTCCTTAACATGAATTATCATTCTCTGGTTCATAACTTCTGTAGATATTTACACTAACAGATAAGTCATTAAAAATGAAATGGAACACATTCCTGTCAGAAATAATTCAAGTATTTCTTCATTTAAGCTGTGTTGAAACAGGAGCAGATGAAAAAAGGCCGTTAGAAAAAGTTGTTATGAACAAACTACAGTCGGTAGGCCACAAGCTCAACGCTCCACTCCATTCCGATGCATCCACTTGCAGAAAAATAGATCCTTCATTGTCTGCGCTTTAAAACTGTACGCCTGGAAAGTTCCAATATTGCTCGATATTTTTGCTGTACTGGTAATGTTAGGTTGGGATTGTGAGGGGCTGTCGCGGGAGAGAGTATAAACAAAGGGATGCAAAAGTTTCACTCACAACTCAGAGCAAATTTCTGATAAACTAGTGCCATTCTGCGTAAACAATGTTCTAGAAAATGACAGGTTTTGATTTTGGCTAAAAACAGCAAATTCTTAATAATAATAATAAAAAAACTAGGAACTCTTTGAAAATAGACCAAAAGATGATTGGAAGTAGGACTTAATTGCCCTCATATTTATATTTAATATATGTATTTGTTAATTAGATCCACAGTTAGATGTTTTTCTCCATTCAGCTGTCATTATCACTATTATTTATTCTTATGGATAACGCGGGGTTTCTTTACCTAAAAAGTTTTTGTTTTTTTCTTTTCTGCAGGTCGTAAAGGTATCAATGGAGGACAAATCGATCCACCTAAAACTGCCGTTCCTTCTCCAAGCCTCTCTCGTAAGCCCCTCCCCCTGCTGAGAAAAATCTTTTGATTAACAAACTAATAACACCTGAGTATTGATTAAAAAGTCCACATGCTGGTTTCTGCCTCTTGGGCATCTCTGACTAACACTTCTCACTCTCTTTTGCATTTCTGTCTCTGAAGGATGAGCTACCAGTAAGTGGTGAAAGTGATGTGACACGCTGAGGTTTACATGTCGGCAGCTGTGAGTTATGTCCGTGTTTGGCTGACACCACTCCTCCCCCCTCTTCCTCTTCCGCAGCTCCCGAAGCTCCCGATAAGCCCACGGTCTCAACAGCCACGGAGACTTCGGCGTATGTGACTTGGATTCCTCGTGGCAACCGCGGCTTCCCCATCCAGTCATTTCGGGTGGAGTACAAGAAGGTGAAGAGGGCAGGCGAGGACTGGGTGACGGCGGTGGAGAACATTCCCCCGTCGAGGCTCTCTGTGGAAATCACAGGCCTGGAGAAAGGTCGGTCAACAAAACACACAGTTTAAACTGTTTTTTTTTCTCTCCTTTCAGGGGGGGGGTTGTAGAATGTCCCATATAATTGGAATGAAGATAACATGCATAATTACGTTCTCACGGACTTTAAATTTATCACCATAATGAGTGTTGTTAGAGCCATTCCAGTGATTGCTGCCATTCATCAAAACCATAACTGGGTCACAATTAACAAAACATTTGTTCAGAAAAGGAAGACGTAAAACAACATCATTACTCAACCCTTAAGATAAAACTGTTGGGGGAGTTGACTGACCAGAAAGACGAAGTTCCTTTTTTTTCTTCTTCTCCAGGTACGTCCTATAAGTTCCGTGTGGTGGCTGTGAACGTGATTGGCTCCAGCCCGCCCAGTGCGCCCTCAAAGGCGTACACGGTCGTGGGGGGGCGAACGCACGAGCGCCCCATCGATGGGCCCTACATCACCTACAATGAAGCAATCAACGAAACCACTATTATTCTGAAATGGACTGTGAGTGTACTGAAAATAGAACTTTTTTTTTTTTTTTTAAGAGGATCTTATTTTAAGCTCGCTGTTTGTCCCTCAACAGTACACCCCTGTAAACAACACGCCTATCTATGGTTTCTACATCTACTACCGGCCCACTGACAGCGACAATGACAGTGACTACAAGAAGGATATTGTGGAGGGGCACCTTTACTGGCACTCCATCACTGACCTGCAGCCGGAGACGTCTTATGACATCAAGATGCAAAGTTTCAACGAGAAGGGAGAAAGTGAATTTGGAAATGTGGTGATCCTGGAAACCAAAGGTGAGGTCAATCTTCTGCAGCATTGGGGTACATCCATCCATCCATCCGTCCATTTTCTTAACCCGCTGTATTCCTTTTGGGGTCACCAGGCTGCCAGAGCCTAACCTGGCTACTGGACAGAACCATATAATCACACACCCATTGGTCCGGTTTAGGAGGAGAAAGCACAAATTTCTTTTAATTTGCAGAATCTCTCATCTGCTTACCTTTCTTTTTTCACAGCTCGGCCCCACCATCCCCGACCTGTCCCGTCAGAGTCCCCATACCAAGATCAGACGGCGCCCAGCAGGCTGGTGCCCCGACCTGGCGATCTCCCCTACCTCATAGTTGGTATTGTCCTGGGAGCGTTCGTCTTCATCATCGTTGCCTTCATCCCTTTTTGTCTCTGGAGAGCGTGGGCCAAACAGAGTGCGTGTCCTTTTGTCGCTTAAGTCTCTCCGGGAAATCCTTTTTTTTTTCTCCTATCACACGTGTGATTCCTTTCTCTCTGTTTTCCGTAGAGCAAACATCCGATCTGTGTTTTCCGGCTGTGGCGACTCCGGTATCTTCATGTCAGTATACAATGGTTCCGCTTCAGGGGCTTGCTCTTGTGGGACACTGTCCGCTGGACGCCCACATGGCGGCTCAACACGGTGTTTACCCGGCTAATGGAGAGTTCCCTCAAAACGGCAAAGCTCAGCACCCACAACACTGTCTGCCAGGATTACAGCAGGTAAAAAAAAAATAACTATCATATAATCTCATTATTATACTAGACTTATTTACTAATATTGTTTAAATTTGCTTTACAGGATGAGGTGGATTGTGAATTAGAGTGTGACACATTGCTACCACAGACGCCGTCAAATGGGCATCTACCCGTCTACCACCTAACTAGCAGGTGTGTTTTAGAGATATCCTGTTTTATCTAGAAACAAAACAAAAAAGTAGATTTTAGATAATCCTAATATCTGTAGTTTGTGTTTGTGGAAAAAAAAGGTTGAAAACTTCAAACCCTTAACACCAAGATTTGTTTCAAAATTTTTTATCATCAATAATGCTTTGTTTTCTTTGTTTTTTTTTCTTAAAAGTATCCCTGATCATCATGAGCCGACATGCTGTTCTCCCGACAGCTCCACCCATCAGCTCTTGGCATGCTCCCATCAACTCGTCAGCCCACAGGAAGTGGGAGGTGACTGCAGTTGTGGTGGAGACGGAGCAGCGGAGTCTGCCCCGAGTACGTATAGAAGCCAAATTTACACAAATAATAAAGATCTTTATAGATAAAGGCAAACAAGAAAGATATTTTTTTTTTCATTTTTTTCGCTGCAAAAATTAAGGAAAGTCTTCTACTTAAAAAGTAGAAGACTTAAAAGACTTAAAAAGTAGAAGACTTTGTTTCAAGAAAAATTGTATTTTTTTTTTTGTCTTGCAATGCAAGTTTGTCTGTGAATTTGGGTAGATGGCCATGCGGGGGTGGTTGCATTTTTTAAAACCTCAGTGGTGGCCGCTGACATTTTAAGAAAAAGTACAAATTTTTTGGCTACTGGACAATTTTTCTCTAAAAGTTGGCATTGGTCAGTGGCCGCCTGGACACATTTTGAAATCGGGCGACAGCTAGGCGAATCGCGGTTGGCAGCACCTCTGACTGGATGATGTGTAAATGTCTCTGAAACAAAAGCTGTCCATATTAAGTGCCACCAACTGCCTGGTACTGTGGAGGTATATAACAGTAGGCCATTTGGTATGCTTTGTTGCCACCTCTTGGCTGCCGCCTGACTGCTACATGACTGCCGCCTGACTGCCACATGACTGCAGCCTGACTGCCACATAACTGCCAAATGACTGCCACATGACTGCCGCCTGCCTGCCACATGTCTGCCACATGTCTGCCGCCTGCCTGCCACATGACTGCCGCCTGCCTGCCACATGACTGCCGCCTGCCTGCCACGTGACTGCTGCCTGCCTGCCACGTGACTGCTGCCTGACTGCCACATGACTGCCGCCTTCCTGCCACATGACTGCTGCCTGATTGCTACATGAATGCCGCCTGACTGCTACATGAATGCCGCCTGACTGCCGCCTGACTGCCGCCTGACTGCCACTTGCCTGCCACATGATTGCCGCCTGATTGCTACATGATTGCCGCCTGATTGCTACATGACTGCCGCCTGATTGCTACATGACTGCCGCCTGATTGCTACATGACTGCCGCCTGACTGCTACATGACTGCCGCCTGACTGCCACATGACTGCCGCCTGACTGCCACATGACTGCCGCTTGCCTGCCACATGATTGCCGCCTGACTGCTACATGACTGCCGCCTGACTGCTACATGACTGCCGCTTGCCTGCCACATGATTGCCGCCTGACTGCTACATGACTGCCGCCTGACTGCTACATGACTGCCGCCTGACTGCCACATGACTGCCGCCGTCTACATTCATAACTTATAGCAATGATTTTAAGAAAAAAATGGAGGATGGCATGACATTATAAAGAGATTCTGCCAATGCCCTCCCATCGCGCGATGGCCGTTGTATTTTTGACAGTAGCATTATCAAGAACATTTTTCAATAGCAAAATAATCTTAGTTTGAGAAAACACGTATTAGTGACTAGAATTTGTTTCTTAAAAATGTGATTTCTCTCAACGCATTGGGTGATTATTTTTTCTTCGCTTATTTAAAGAAAATCTGCCAGTGGGGTAGAATTTTTTTTACATTTTTTGCTACAGAAATTTACTGAAGAGTAAAATTTCCTGCATTTTTTTCCCTTCCAGAGCCAGCATCTCTGTATCTTCTGTCACTTGAAGATCAAGAGATATTCACAGCACAGTCTTCAGCAGCTGTAACACCACAGTCCCAAGATACAATACAAGAAGAGGACATCATATTGAATGAAGTGTCACCAGAAAGTGGAGGAACGGCCGACTCCACAGACGCATAAGAGACTGTCAAAAACAAGAGAAAATATTTATTTTTGTATAACAGATATTTATATATTTATGGCTTTGTACATAAGTGTCTGATTATACTGTATATATTGATATTTTCATATTGAAAAAAAAGACTATTCATCTTTCTGCTCACTTCACAGACTAAGGGAGTTGTGGCACTAAACTTTGTTCTCCTGGAGGGGCATAAAAGCGTCTCTCCTTCTCAGTTCAGCACTTCACGTTTAGACTCTCACCTCCTGTTTTTCTTTTAACTCCCCTTACAACAAAACAAAAAACTCCCCATAGGTACTTTTAAGACACACAACAGAAATAAAGGGATCATTCTAATCATTTTGATGCTGTTATCATGAGGTGCTCTCCTGCTCTTTTCTCTGTTGTGTTTCCTCCACATAAACTGTCATTTGTATAGCAGTAACACAAATGTATTATGCATTTCTCATCATTAACAAGCTATTAACAAAGTGTATGCAACATAAACTTTTCCAGTAGCGTCCAAGAGATTATATATTGTATAGTTATTTATTTTTTCCTCTGGGTTTGTTTCTTTTAATCACTGAATGGGAGAGATTCTGGAAAATTACTCAGTCATGGATAAGCTCGACTTACACTGCAGCCACTTCTATGTTTACCTATTTGCTGGTTACCAAATGACTGTCAGGATGAGGGTGCTGTGACAAGAGTGTCAGTATTATTCCTTCCTCACTGCTCAGTTCAAAAGTATTAGTCTTCGACAGAGACGTTTGTGATTGAAATGAAGGAGATCTTGAATCTACACTCCCTGAAAAGTGCAGCCGTGTTGCGGCTGAACATGCTGGAGCACTATTGCATGTAAATAAAAGCTTATGAAATTGACTTGGCTTTTGTTTTGTCTTATTAAAACACAAGTTGTTTCTGTGTATTTACTCTGAAAGTTCTATTCATTTCATCGTGGTAGTTTTTATGAATTGAAAATTTTTTACAAAATTTCAATTCTTTAAATGTTCAATTTCTAAAGGTGTCATCTTTTCTATTTGTTTTAGAAACACAAACAAATCTGGTATTGATTTGAATGGCACACTTACCAGAGGGAGAAAGAACAACGTTTGACCTCAAAATACAACATATTTCTGATCTTACTATCTAAAACTTTCAGAAACAGAAAAAATACAATAACATTTTTCCAAAAAAGAGAAAATCTCTGCTTGAAGCTTTTTTTAAACAAAGCTTTGACTTCTGTTGATTGAAATGGGGATCCACAATATTAGATTTTTGTTGAAATTGACACGCAAGTGTTTACGTATAGATATGAATATCTTTTTAATTGTGTTGACCTTTTGACCTCGAGTCTGTATTAAAAATTCTATTCTATTCTATTCTATTCTGGTCTTCTTTTGACCAATCTGATCATCTGTATTTTCATCCAGTTGTAATTTTTCTTTGCTCTAAATCTGCTACAGAACAGGAAAGTCAGTGATGAAATAGAATTCTGGTTAATTTTTATGCTGGTACATATTATTAAGTTTATTAACACTCAAATTCAAAATCAAAGAATGTAAAAATAAACTCCATGTAATAGGATTACTTTTTGAGCAATTTTGTTCGCATCACAGTTTGGATAACTAATCGGATCCGTTTTTAAAGCTTGATTTTTCATTCTCAAATAATCTCATTATGCTTTAAGTAATCTCATACCAATGTAACTGCCATGGTTTTAATGAATAATTGGATTGCAATTTGTGCAACCTGATTTAACAAGATTAAAAAGAAAGAACAAAGAATAGACCTGTTATTTTTACTTTTATTTTATGTTTTGGCAATTTTCAGTGGTTGTCTTGATGTGCAAGCTCAAATCTTCTATTTTCTTTTCTAAAAAATAACTAAAATAAAAACCCTTTGGTCTTATGGTAAAAAAACATATATATATTTGATTGGATTTGACATGTGAAAAGGTGATTTCGTGTAGCTGAATTGTTTGTATTTTTTTTATCCTGTAAGAAAATCAAAGTTAGATTTGCCGTAAGACTGCATGATTTTTTAGATCAAAATATATATTTCTGTGAGAAAAAAAGGAAAATATGACTTTTTATTAGCAAATATGGTGTAAAGTCTAATAAAAGCTGTAGACTGTTAAATTAATTTAAAATTAACTAATGTGTTTTAATGCCAGCACAGTGATTTCTTTCTCAATGTTAGATGAGTACATTTTATTTTTTACTGTATAACTATTCTAATATGTAGGCTGCGTATATGCAAATGCAAACTTTAAATTTGGAAATGTTCTTTTTTGTTAGAATTTAGTTGCAAAGTCAATAATTAGTTTTCTTTTTGCATAACCCAATTTAAGGGAACTTTTCTGGATGCAACAATCTCTGAACTACCTTAAAAATATTTTTCTGCTTTTTTTGTATTAAGATATTACATTGAAATGTTTTTTTTTTATTTGGCACTGCAAAAATCTTGAGGTAACTTTTATAAACTTGATGTTTTTTTTAAGACAATCAGTCAACACTTGTTTTATTAATCATGTGATCTTCCAGAATACAATTTTTTCCTCCCAGTTTATTTTGTGTCGCTGTGATAAAATACAAACCCTGCTTGAATCCTTGCAAAAACATGTCATTACTGTTTTATAATAATTAACTTTTCCTGTTGTTGAAGCAAAAACAATCCACCAGTTGCAAGAAAATACAAAGGTCTCCTTATAAACTTTATTAATCAAATTTGTATTTACAAATAGATACACAATCTAACACATTTCATATGAAACATTGGTATTTACAAAATAGCTCTTAGGGGGGAAATGATTCTGTACAGTACGACCTGATAAGTTAGTAAATTTACATTAGTAACTGTGCAGCAGGCTTTCAAATGACCCTAGATACCAAAAAGTACTAAACCTTCATTTTCATCACTTGTTGGTTTAACCAACAATTCAACATATATTTTTTTGTCTCCTTAGAAATAAACTACGTTTCATAGTCACATTAAACTGAATATTTTTAATAATAAAAAACTGTATTAAGTGCACCTGCTTTTTCAATGTTACTAGAATTACCCAATTTCTGACGGAAGCAGGTCTCACACAGCCGAGCTGCCGTCATGGCCCAGAATGTGACTGATATTATGAGCTGGCCGGTTGGGCTGCTTGCTGGAATCAGCAGAGGAGGTGTTGGGCAGAGACAGCAGAGGAGACATCGGCATGGCTGAGCCATCGGTGGACATGCCAGAGGCGATTTCAGGAAACAGAGAGGTGAGACTGAAGTTGGAGATGTGAGGAGTGATGGAGGAAGAATTGGCAATGGGCATGGGGGGGATGTCTGGAAGCAAAGGGAAGCTGGCCTGAGCAAACCCCACTGGGCGGGGTGGGGAGAGGATGGAGCTGAAGCGGTTGTTGAGTGGAGGAGCGCTGCCCTTGTCAGCACTTGGACTTGTAAACATTTGGTTAGGAAAGTACTGCAGAGTGACGTCGCTGGAGAGGCTGGGGTGAGCGGCTGGAGAATAGGAGGGGTAGAAGGAAGGTAGAGTGTTTTGGGGCTCCACGGGGAGAAGGGACGGTGTCCGGGAGGTGTTTGGCTGGCTGACAGGAGGGATGAAGGTGGAGTTTGCATTGATGGGGGGTGGAGGATTCATGCCTCCTTCAGAGATGAATGGGAAACCAAAATTTTGTGCTAAATGTTGATCAGCGACTAGATTGTTGTCGCTGGGAACCTGTGCTCCGTCTGGCATAAAACGTACAATAGTGCTGCGTCGTGCCTCTCCACCAGATTGAGAACGACTCAGCAGCACCCCACCCCCAGAAGGCAGAGGGAGGTGGCTCTCTGGCTCAAAGGGGTTAGTGGATCTGAGGGGACCCGATCGGAGCCGCTCACCGGGTCTGGGTTTGGTAGACTGAGTGTCCCTGGCGATATGACGAGAGTGATGGCTGACGGCGGTGAGCGGTCTGGAAGAAGCCGAGGATCGGCCGGGTTCAGAGCTGCTGTGCGGGGCTGAAGGGTGGGGGACACCTGCTCGCACACCTGGTCCAGCATGCAGATTACCACTGACCTGAGGAATGTGGCCTTTGTGACCCTCTGCAAGCCGCATAGCTGGAGCCTTCTGAGAGTGGGGAACGCTGGGGCTGGAGGCCTTGGCCTGAATGTCTCTTGAAGAGCTCCCCGACACACAGCTGTACTCCATGCTAACTGGGGGACAGCACTGCACTGTTCGTTGGTGGTTGGTCTGCTCAGGAAGGTGGGGGGACAAGAGGCTCTGCATAAAGCTCTGATGACAGCTCTCTTGCTCACGTGGCGCCGTCGCTCCAACTTGTATCCCTTGCGTCCCGAGATGAGGCCCGGTGTACCCCCCACGATTTCTACTATCTGCAGAAGGGCCGACACTCATCCTGAAGCCCCCTTGCTGTTGCCCCTGAGGGCCTCTTTGGGAGGGGGGAACGGACTTGGATACCATTTCATTTCCACGAGACACCTGGGCCTCAAAACCCCCGAGCTGATGCGTTCCTCCTCCACCCCCCATGACCTTAAAGGGCGGACACTCAGAAACGCGCTGAACATCCGTGGGCCCTTGATGGTCAGACGGAAGGCGGTTCTGAGGGTTATGAGGGATGCTGCTCTTCCCTCTGGGTGTGTCCAAGTAACCGCGGAGGTCTGGCTGCTCCTGAGCGCTGCTGCGACCAGGTTGAAGATGGAGAGCCATTCGCTGCTGCTCGCCGCTTGTGGATGATTTACCGATGAGAGCCTCAGCAGAGTAGTTGGACACACGGTGGCGTTCCTGGCGAGATGAAGCACAGCCCAGATCAGATGAACGGGACACGGGATTGCTGGGAGAAGAAATGAGCTGCTGCTCCAGGCTCCTGGAACTCATCATCCTCTGCAAAGCATTATGGTCCTGGCCGGGCTGAGAAAGCAAAAAAAATTAAATTATAAACAGAACATCCAAGATAGATGCACACGTTTGAAAAAAACAAAACAGCCAGTAAAATGTAATAATATGCGAGTCACACAAGATTTCTGATAAGTTTCAAAAGCAAATCCTATAATCGAGGTCATTTTAGATGCCAAACTTCATTTTTATTCATTTGTAATATATAAATATTTATAGGGCAATTCAAAGGATGAATGTCATTTAAAAATGTACTTTAAGAACAGCCAACCTTCAGGTGGTCCTGCTGAGCCAGGTGGCTGCTATGGTGGCCCCTGGATCCTGCTGCTTGGACTTCACAGCTCTTCTCCTGGTGTCTGAAGTGTTGCTGCTGCTGCTGCTGGATCTGCTGCTGCAGGTGCTGTGAGTGTCTGGAGTGAGAGCTCTGCTGCTGCTGCTGCAGTTGTTGGTGCTGCTGATGCTGCGCTTGAGGAGGTTGTTGGTGCGCCTGCGGCTGGTGCTGCTGGTGTTGGGGAGGCTGTTGGTGTTGGGTGGGTTGTTGGTGCTGTTGTGACTGTTGGTGTGACTGCTGTTGCAGTTGCTGTGGCTGCTGCTGCGTGTGCTGTTGATGCTGAATCTGTTGTTGATGCGAGTGCTGAGGGACTCCAGACTTTTCCAGGTGATGCTGCTTCTGCTGCTGCAGACCAGCCGGTGAGCCGGTTTGATTACCCCGGACGATTCCCCGCTTCTTCTGGACATGCTGCTGCTGCTCTTGTTGCTGGAGCGCCCTCTGGTGTAGTGAGAGGCGCTGTGCAGGGTCTGGCTGTGTCAGCTGGTGCTGCAAATGATACAGATGGTGTCTTTGCTGTTCATGCTGCTGTTTCATGTATAAACTTCCTCCCAGGTGTTGACTCGGCTGGTTTCCGGTATGCTGTGGGTGACTCTGAGGCACGTGGAGAACTGACTGGTTCTGCTCAGCAGATGCTTGGGGGGGACAGTGGCCGTCCGTAGGACGAACTGACGGACTTGTGAATGGATTTGAGGAGAAATGAGGGCCTCCACTTTCCGAAATAATCCTCGGCGTGACAGCAGCTGAAGTGGATGGCAGCTGGACCATCATCTGACTGTGGTCTGGTGCTTTCCCATCAATGTGATTTACGGTATTACCAGGTGGAGGGCAAGGCTTTGGCCTTTTCCCAGTGTTTAACATGACCTCTTCTTGGGCCGGCCGCTTTGATATAATCTTTACTTGTCGATCGACCATGCCCACTCCAGGTTGTGCTCTCATTAAAGTATTTTTCTTGTACTCAATGTCTTGGGCAGCTCCTGAACATGGTGATATGGCGTTGTTTATGGGTTGGGATATGTGAGCAGAGGTTGCCATTGGAGAAGAGACAGAGCCCTGATGGCCAAGAATACTAGGGGAACCAGGATAACCCTGATGGCTGGATCTGATCAGATTGTTAATACTAAGACTGGCTCCTGTTTCACTCTGGGATGAACTATGGGTCTGGCTTTGAGAGAGAGATTGCGACTGAGAGTATGTCACATTCTGTGGATGTCTACCACCATTTGGCACGCCGACAGCCCCCTCTACGATCTGTCCTCTGACAGACATGTCAGAAACAGGTTTAACTGTTACTGGATCCATGGATTTAATTGCTTTAGTCTGCTGCTCAATTGCACCCTGTTCTTTACTAGTAGATGTTGATGGAGTTTTAGTTGGATCCCATGAGACTGTGGTGGGGGTAGTGGAAGAGGTGTTGTCCCCAGAGCATCCACTAGTCCTCTTCCCAGAGTTGTCCTGTTCTAATATGGCCAAAGCCAGCATCTCAGCCTGCTCAGAAGTGAATGTAAATGGACCAAAGGAGCTTGTTGAACCACCAAGACTGTGGCCCTGGGGGAGCATTGATGCCACAGAGAATACTCTGCCACCGGCTGAACCCGTGGACAAGGGAGAATCTGTCTGTCTATTTGATGCCATGGGATGTTCAATAGCCTGTTCATCCAAGTTAGTGTACAGCTGTTCCGACAGGGGAAAGTCTTTCTTAGCAACGGCAGATGTCACTGGAACCAAAACGTCTTTCTCTACAGTAGAGGAATGTCTTCCTTCGAGAGCTTCTCTTTCACTTCTATTGGCCAGCGGTGGCTTCACTTCAGCAGGTCGGCATGAAGATGGGGTGGGCAGAGTCTCCTCAACTTGTTGTAATGGAACTCTTGGGGCGGTGGTCCTTTTCCTAAACTCTGAATTTGATGTTGAGGTTGTGACAGAGCTTTGGGCAGCAGAACACAATGAGGCAGATGATGACAATGCTGTGGACACAGAGGGCAAAGTGGTGGGCTGAGATCTAGGTTTAGCACATGTGACTGGTTCAGGGACTTTAGATGCTTGAGATGGACATGAATACGCTGTTCGTGTAGTTGGATTTGGAGAAATAGAAGCTGTAAGACCACTCGTAGACACAGGAGTCAAACTTGTGACAGAATCTGCGGCAGACGTGTACCCAACTGCACTGGCAGCAGCAGAAGTATCTACTAAACTGCTTTGCTTAGAAACAGACGGGGTGGTAGCTGACTGATGCTGTAATGTGCAAACTGCTGCACTGGCAGTGACCTGTTTACTGTCTACAACAGACGGTTTGGTTGCAGTCAAGTTAACGGTAGAACTTGCAAGTGTTACACTCTGAACAGCCAAAGTCTCGCTTCCTGAAGTTCTGACTAATGTTGTACTAACAGTTGTAGCAGTAGTTCTGCTGGTACTGGTGTCTGTTTGAGTAAATGTTGAGTCACTCTGAGATAAAGTGACAGAACTTTTATCATGTGGAGATGGGCTCAATGTTTTTTGCAGTTCATTTTCTGATGAACTGCACACCATTGTGTTTTGAGCACTAGATGTTGCTTCCCTGCTACTACCAGTTGTGGAAACTGTTGTAGATGATGGTAAATTGTCAATTACTTTGATAGCAGTGGACTGTATGACTTCAGGTTTTGCAACCTGAGCCGTTTGGGTCTCTCCTATGACACATGGCTGTACCTGATTAAGCTCTTTTCTTCTAATAGGTTTAGTCCTTTTAGCTGTTGCTCTCTTTGTACTTAAAGCCGTATGAAGTCTCTTTCCAGGACGCTTCGGGGAATTATCCACAATCCCTGGTGTGACTGTCTTCACACAAGGAACTTGTAGCTTTTGGGGAGGCTGTTGAAGTGCAGATCCAGAACTTGGTGCTGCAGCAAGAGGCTTTGGTTGTTGCTTCTGCTGCACTACTTCTAACGGAGTAGATGGAAGTTGACAACTGCTTTGGCTAGAAATGCTAAGAGGAAGACCCTGAGAGATGCTCTGGTTGAGACTGCTTAGGGCACCTAAACTTTTAAGAGCCACATTAGTAGTTGGTTCCTCAGTGGTGGTTGGCTGGACTAGTTGGAGGGTACCTTGCCCACTCTGGGAGCTAACTTTGTCAGAAGACTTCATAGGCTGCAGGGCAAATACCTGACCATTCACAGTGAAAGTCTGTGGGGTTGTAGAAACAGGCAGAGAAGAGGAAGGCTGGGTGACTTGAGGCTGGGCGGGACGAGGCAGAATGTGCACAAGCTGCTTGCCTCCGACGCTTGGTAAGGTATTGGTAGACACAGAAGTGCAGACTGTGGATGTTTGAGTGGACACAGCAGGTACAGCAGCCGGTGCAATGCCAATTTGAGGATTCTGGGTTCCAGATGGAGCCTGATTAGGTGCTTGGATAATAACAATGTGCTGACATGGCGTCTGATTGTTCAAGTCGTCTCTCAGGACTGGCTGGGCAGGACATGCACCTGCCTGCTGCAGGATTACAACACTTGCGTTGTTTGCATTTTGAGAAGCTGTTACTCGAGATGCTGGTGATCCTGAAGGGTTGACCTGCAGCACCTGCATGGTTTGGAGAAGAGGGAGAACTGTGGCTTGTGGCTGTTGCACCAAGGTTGGTTGAGGGAGAGGCTGTGGTTGCGGTATAAGAGTTGCTGGAGGATGGGGGACGACTGAAGCTGGTTGAAGAACAGTAGGCTGGACCTGTGACACAACAGCTGGATGAGCGATCACTGCTGGCTGTGGTACTATGGCTGACTGGGGAAGAAGGGCACATTGAGGTTGGGGAGCTAGAACAGACTGAGACTGCACCTGGTTTAGAACTGCTGCTTGTGATTGTGTTGTTTTTGGGAAAGACTGTGCTTGAGGGTGAGCTGTAATGGGTACATGTCGCTGCATTTGAATCTGAACGGGATGAACGGATGGATTGCCACTTGCTGGACATGCAGTCACCTGCTGGACAGCCTTGGTGTTAGCACTGACCTCTGGAAATGTTAGACTCTGACAGACTGGTTGCACTGTGTTCCCCGCCATCTGCAATGTCGTCCATGTAGTCTGGGTGCTGCCTGCAGCGCCTGTCCTAAGAAGAGCCTGGCTGCTTGGAACAGCAGAGTAGCTTACAGTCCTGATGCAAGCGTCCTGTGCTGCTGAAGAGCAAACCTCTGAAGTAACTGTCTGCAAGGGTGTAAGCAGTGCAGGGCTTTCAATGGAAAGCTGAGAGGCAGACGTAGCTGCTATAGAGAGAGTCTGAAGGGCAGCGGGCTGTGTTTGCTGCGGCAGAGCCGTGGTGGCAGCGGGGATCTGGAGAGTGATGTAAGACACAGAAGGTGGTAGAGTTGGACCTCCAGTTGCTGCTTCTACCACACATTGCTCTATCACTCTCAAACCCGGTGTAGACTGAGTGGGTGTGGCAGCTGATCCAGGCAGAAGTGCAGGAGTGGAAGAAGATGCATCAACTTGCAGCAGAGTTCCATTAACCCTCAATCTGGCCTCGACCGCTGGCTGTACAATTAATGTTTCAGACGGTTGCTTTCTAAGACCAGCCTGTTTTCCTGATGGGCACATCGCGTTGCCATTGGAATAGACAACAATCCCCTTATGAAGCTTGTGAGTGGGGGTCACTTTTGTCAGTTTGACACAGCGCTGCTTGCCTTTCCAGTGAATAGTAGGGTCCTCTAAAAAATTTATATCATGAGCTTTGAGGAGGTCGATGTAGTGAGCGCTCTTCTTCCTCAGTTCTTCCAACTGACGCCTTAGTCGACGAATCTCTTCCGCTGCACAAACAGGCATCATCAATCAATACAAAATGTAACATCCTGGCTACAACTGAAGTTATAGAAATGTATCTTATTTTTAAAATTGTATATTATCTTTAAAAAAAGTGTTATGAAAATACCTCCCTAACATTTCTAGTCACAAAAAAAAATAATAGTGGCTGATGTTATAATAATTACGCAGCCTCTTTATAAAACTGACCATATTAAATCCTTTAGAAGAAAAGTATAACTATTAAATTATATATATAAAAAAACAAGTATAAACCATGTGGTCTATATTAAAACTATACCTTGGGCTTTATCTCCACCTTCCAGTAGCATAGCATCATTCTGCTTCTTCAGTTCGGTGATGTAGCGAAATGCTTGATCCAATATCATGTTCTTACTCTGTAGATGAAAGAAAAAGTTATTTATGAAAACAAGTTTTCTATAATAAATTAAGAATTTGGTTGTTAAAGTACCATTTGGATAATCGTTTGATCTATTTTAAAAGTGTTCCCAATTTTTTTTAAATTATGATTATGCCGTTTTTAGCCAAAAATTAAAAAAAAAACTTGTGTAATTTTCCAGGACATAGTTTCTGTAGTAGTTTATTAGAAATTTGCCTCCAAGTTCTGGGCGGGACAGTTGGCATGGAGTAAGCTTGCCCCTTTCCCCATCATCCATCTGCGTATATGTTCTCCTGCTAGCTTACAGCCCCTCAGAACCCCAACCTAACATTACTAGAGCATCAAAAATAGAAAGCACTTTCAACGTTATCCAACTGTACAGTTTTGAGCCAGATGCCAGCTCAGACGAGGAAACGAAAATGTATGTAGATCTATTTGTCTACAAGGGGATGCATCTCATGTAGCGGAGTGGGGAGCTTGTGGCTTGCCGTAGGAGGTTCTACATCACACTTATGAGCTTTTATTTTGTAACAGAATACTTGTATCTGCTCCTGATTCAAAACCATTTGAATTTTAAGCTTCATTTATTTATACATTTACTCAATTGTAGTCTGACACAAAATAATCAAAGTTGCCCATTTCTTACCTGTTTAAGTGACTGGCAACAAGGCAAGAGGTTTCCAATACGATTAATACCTGCATTAATTTTCTCCTTTCTGTGCCGCTCATCTGCAAACACAAATACAAATAGACATATTTTTATTTGTATTCAATCGACTTTCTATAATAATGTAAGCTGAAGAAGGGAGTGTTTTTTACCTGCATTGTGAGATTCTTTGTTTTTCTTTCTTCTACAAACAAACAACATTTTCATTTTGAAAATACATATTTTCAAGCCTCATATCCAATGCTAATAATACCTTAGTAAAAGACACATAAGGAGACGTTTCTTACTTTGGTTTATGACCAGGTGTTTGAGTTTCGGTCATCTCTGGCATCCTGTCCTATACAGTTGCCCTCATGAAGAGCGACCATGCAACACATTCAACAGCTGGACCTTGAACCCCTCCTGCACCCGTCCTGCAAACAAAAAGTCCCCACATATCCCTAAAATAAACGAGTGGGATTATAAACAGACTAGTATGCTAAACAGCTACAGCACATTAACCTAGCAAAAGCTACTATGAGCTAATTAACCTAAATTAAAGTTTATAATTGTCCAGACGAGAGGAATTGCACTCATACTAATTGGTTTTACTTTTGCATTATAGTGTCGATAGTAAACATTAATTACACATCGCCTAAAGGGGGAGAAACTATCAATCTAAGCACCTACATAGGAAGCTAGCTTTCTGTTAGCGAGTTAGCCAAAAGCTAGTTTAGCACAGCATCAACTACTTGATTATTATTCACATAAACCGGGGAAAGATTGCGTACGCTTTCATAAAACATTGTAAATATAAAGCATTTTTGTCTAACCTTTTGCTTCTGCATTATAATGAATGCTGGGTCCAAAAAGTACTTAGACATTGGTAGCTAACTATTAGCTAGCAGAGCCCTCAACTCATCTCTCAAAACAATCTAAATCCGTGCTAAAAGGGGTGGGCTTTGAGCAGATATTAGCCAATAGGATTCTTGAATTTCAGGTCGCAGCCAATCAGAAGACAGCAACTGGTTGGAACACAGTCTATGGGTGTTTACGACAAATGCACCTTCAAGCTATGAGATTATAAACGTAATTTTAAATTTTTAACAAGAAGTGGCAAATAATTTCGTATGTACATAAAATAAACCGAGACAAAACACAACATACTGCAAATAGTAATTTATTTAGACGTTAAAAAGTCTTACAATATAGAGCTCCAGAAAAAGATAAAATTTGTCAAAGAAAAGAAAACATGCTGTATACTACAGTGGAGAGGACGTCTCTCCTTGCATGCAGAGGGTCGGAGCTTCCTCTGGGTAACACCTGTGAGAAATGTCACCAAATTCCAATTGTTTCAGATGATCTTCAAAGAGGGGTTTTGTGAATATAACCAAAACATTAACCAAAAACTTTTTTTTTTTTGCAAAATGGCTACATGTACACCAAAGGTGGTTAAAATTTTCTTTCTAAACTCTTGGTTTAGGAGGTTTTCACAAGCACACTTGGTAAATAACCACTCCAAAAGCCTAAATCCAATCTGATTAGCCAATCGTTTCCTTTTGAGACATTACTCGCTAATCAAAATAATGCATTTAGAAATTGTCGATCCTAACTAAAATGTTGTTCCATCAGTGAGTTAATAGTGCACCCAGGAGAACCTCGAAACCCTTTTCCTTCCCAATGTGAAAAATAAAAACAACAGTTGACGGGCATTAAATTAACAGACCAAAAATGTAATCTGAAAAACTAGATGGTGACAACGTATCACCTCCAAAAAACCGTTCCATCTCATTTATGTCAATACTCCGGAGACATTTGTTGTCCTCCCCTGCAGACATATCAACAAACTTGCCAAACTCAAATCAGATAAACTTGTTTGATCCAGGGAAAAATTCGAGTTACCACTCCAAGCTGGTCAGCTATGACTAGGTCTTTCAGAGCAGGTCTTTTAAACATTTTCACCCCTTAAAATATACTTTCATTGTAGATATGTCCTTTTTAAGCTTCACCTGCATAAAAACTACTCAACACAAAACAGTATGGTTTTACACATCACATTCTTATCCTCCATTTCATCTACAACTGCCTGGTTTTGGCCTTTGCCGTTGGGGGTAATTTAGGATACCGAGCTTGTTGGAATTTATAATTCTCTATGAGAAAGGGGAGAGGTAAAATAAACAGAAGTTGCCTTTGAAACAGAATGCAGCAATTTTTTTATCGTCAAAATTTGTCTTTTTGTGTCCTTTGAAGAAACGTTTAAATGTGTTGACGGTGGGGCTTTTGTCACAGTTCTGTTTCTGTGCTGGAGGGCACATTTGGGTCTTTCACAATCTTGTGCCCCTACTCGGCCTTCTGAAGCTCTCCACTGGGTGGTGCACATGGGGAGCGCAGGCTCTTCTGCAACACATGGGCATCTGCTGGCTCTATCCTTTTGTAGTAATTCTTTTTTGTCTCGATGATCTCAAAGCCAAACTTCTGGTAAAAGTCAATGGCTGATTCATTGCTGATTTGCACGTGACTGTGGAAGAAGGAAGAAGAGAGAAAAAAATAGTTAATTCTCAGCAAATAAGAAAAAATCAAATGAATACTAGGACAAAACAATTTCATGAAAAACTAACATGCAAAAAATCATAAAAAAAATAAATTAACTAAATGCTTTTACTTACAGGTAAATGTTGTCAAAAGTGCCATCCTTCTCGCATATGTTTAGCACATGATTCAGCATCTTTGTACCTGCGTCAAAAAAGAGCAACATATTGTTAGCAAGACATCACTAAATTCCACTAGAATCTATTTTCTCGCATTTAAAAGTTTACCGATTCCAAGTCTACGGTAGGGGGCTAGACATCCAAGTGTCATGATGTACAGTCTTTTCTGGTTCTGAGAGTGATCCACTCTGCAGCACACAGCCCCAACTGCAATGTCGTTAAAGTATGCTGCAAGGAAAAAAAACAAAAAACAAAAAAAAACATCCTTAAGACAGCTCAAACAGAAAGGAACTGCTTTCCTTAACCCCTTTGCACCAGAGATGCATACCATAACTCTTCCATCCAATAAATGTAATTCCATGCAACACTTTATAGTAGTACTTTTACAATCAACTAAAACCAGCTGATTTTGTTGTGGAGAAAATGGACTTTGCACCAATATGCAAAACAAAGTGCTGCATATCGATGCAAAGCTGATATCAAAAACTGCTTTTCTCCACATCAGAATCATCTGATTTACATTGATTGCAAAAACGGTCAAAGAGAATGTGTTTTTTTTAGGTGTCGCCAGTAACATCTCTGGTGTTAAAAGGGTTAAATAATCCACACATTAAATTATCAACAGAACTTTTCGTTTCTCTATTTTTACCTGAAGGTATAAAGATGTCTTTTGAGAAGAAAAGCACTTTTGTTAGTTAATTAGTTAGTAATTTTAGGGGGATTGATCTCTTTACTAGGTTTGGAGAAAAAATGATGTCTGGTTGGTTGTTTTAAACAAATGTTTGCTAAACTGGATTGTTTTTTGCTTAGTTTTATCTTAACAGCTGTGGTAAATTTGGCTCTTACTCGTTTTTAACACCATATTTTCTTGTGGAGACCGACGCTGCCAAATTTCATAAACTGGCTGGAGAGTTTAGTCTGTCTCTCCTTCTCACTTTGGGCATTTCTGCTTTTTTATATATTTACTTTTTGTCTTTCCATCATCCTCTCTTCAATATTCTCATCTCTCATCGTTTCTGGGATGTTGGAACAAACTGTTGAGCTGTCTTAACTACACACAGATTCTTGAGAATATTCCCTTTAAGAAATCAATTAACTGCTTGCACTCTTAAACTCATAACATCTGTGCTTTCATTTCTAGGCATAAATGTTATGCAGGATGTTAAACACAGTGCTGCTTTTCAAAGGGTGTATGGCTCTGCAGCCATCTTTGAAATCAACCTGTATGCTGTTTTAGCTGATTGCTAATTAATAGTTTTTCTTTATCTTTTCTAATTATTTATTGTTGGATATTTCAGTTGTGCATTTTGAAAATCTTAGTGTCCCCTATTTTAGTTGCATCATGTTTCACATGATCTTAACCAATGACTTCATGTTGTTTTAAGATCTCAGTGCATGTTAAGTCACATAGGTCATCTCTTACCTAGCTTTGCAAGCTCTCCAACCTCCAGTACATCTTTGTAAAACTTGTCGTTGTAGCTGACAGGAAAGATGACTTGGTTCAGTCGTTTCAACTGCTTAATGTTGTGAGGCGTAACGTCTCCCAACTCGATCCGGCTACTGGAACAAGAGCAAAACGGTCAAATCACTGACAAACAGGCAAACCTACTAAATAACATACTAAATGAGACCAACTGAATAAGTTAGTTTACAAGTTACTCTATTTAGAAATTGAGGAACAAACAATATATATTATGATAAAATCAAATCAAAGTCAAATTATTTTTAATTATAAAATGCTATAATTTACTCACTTCCTTAAACTTAATTATTTTTAATAATTCCAATTTTTAACCTATGCAAAGTTAAAAAAAAAACAGCATAAAAATGATTTGAACTCTACCATTTGATCAAATGAATACTAAATATGTGCATTACTTTTTTAGCTTCGTAGTAAAAAAAAAAAAGCAAACCAGATACATTTTTTGCTACCAAAAAAATATGTAAATACTGGATTTGAAGTGAAGAAAAAAAATATTGATTGAGATTATCTTCTTTGACAGCCATATTTCTATAGATGTTTACATTTATTTGTGTAACAGCTAGACTCTAAAAAAGAAATCCCTCTACATTAATTATTTTCCCATTTGTCATACAATATTTTGGCATTAATAGACAATTTATTAATCATAATCCAAGTAGATTTTGTTTTATTTAAACAAAAGTAAACAAAAAAGCAAAAAAAAAAACAAGACAGTACTAGTCTATAATAGTAAAAAAAAATGAATCAAAAGAATTGTATTTCTCATAAAAGTCCAGTAATTATTCATTGCTGTGAAATCTAAAAAATATTTACAAAAGACAATGTTTTGAAATATTATTTTAAACCTAAAAAAATAAACTTAAGGTGTACTTTCAATACACGTCTTACCAAGATTAGTTAAAATCAGCTTCAAAATTACATTACAAGAACACAAAAGTAAACTTGACCTTTTTGTGTCGTTTCAAGAAGTATAAATAGGACGACCAAGTGTCCAGAAACAGCTGATGGGCACGTGGGTTGCATTTACAACTATGTACATTAACGTCTGTGAACTCTCATCTGATGTTACAAAAGCGTAATACTACTAACTGCATGAAAATTGAGAACTTATGAAGATGCACTATATTCAAAAACGCAGAGCATGCTGCTGCATTCAAGTTAAAACGTGAAGCATAACTGGCGGCGGTACTTTGACAGATCCAGTTTCAGACTAACTCTAAAGTTGCTGTTACGGTTGTACTAGCAACTTTTGACACAAAGCACAAACACGAGAAAATAATTAATGTAGCGTATTTAACCACTATCATGATAATCGAGGGTCTTAAATTGATGATATTCACAAGCATAACCAAATATCCTTGATATATATTCTTAGGTTAGCTAAACTGGGTTTACTGACTCAGCTCCCTACTAGCAGCTAGCTTGTTAGCTTAGCTAATAAGCCACCCAAAATGAGCCGAAAGCGGCGACGAACGAAAGTAACATTACTGACAAGGTTGTTCTGGAACAAAAAAAATCCTAAATATTTCTGTTTTTAGCTAAATAAGAAAACAAAAGTTGCTTGGCACAATAACTAGCCCCGTCGTCCCCTCCTCTTATCCCCAGTATAAAAAAAACAGTCAAGAAACTTTACTCGTGCTAAGCTACATTTTTGTGACCTAAAATATTACACTCACCCTTTCATTTTAAACAAATGTGTCCCCTATTTTCGAGTAAGTTCTATCGTTCAGTCAGTTATAAGCTATGAATTTTAAAAGAGTTGGGATTCGGGATGTCTCCCGTTTTACTCTCCACATGTAGCTAGTTGCGGCAATTAAAGTTAGCTTAACCGCCACACTTCTACCACGATTGTCAGCGTCAACTCTGACCCCCGCATGCGCACAACGACTATTTTGCGAACTAAAAATTTTACCTGAATCTTGACTTTCAGGATCATAGTTCCTTTTCCTCACCATAGATGCATTTCTGAGAATACGTAGATATCCCAATAAGCCTGAGCGATTATTTAGGTTAATTATTCAATAAGACCATACTTAAACCTGACTTAAACCGACAAAACTAAGCACAATTAACGTTATTTTGGCAAGGGTTACACAAGTCGAACCCGTAAGACAAAACTCAGGACTATAATTGATAATTGTTAATATTTACTGACATTTGTTTGATGAATTACATCAATGAACATTTAAATATTAGTATTTAATCATATTTCCAACCCTCCAATAAAAATGCAATAATATAAAGCTAATATTTTTAAAATTCTACAAGGATGTGAGGTTTATTCTCACTCTTTGCTATTTTTTTTATTTTATTTTATTGTCAGATTGTTCTTTAATTCTACTTCAGTTTTTTTTCTTTTTTATCTACTTCTGCCATTAATAATTGAGTCTGCTCTCACCACTTGTTTATTACTAAGTTTATAAGTCCATTTTGGCACCCCATTTGGTTTTTTGTCATTAAGTGTCTGCCATTAAATTCAAGTACATTTAGTTAAATAGTATCATTTTAAACAAAACTGCTGAGTAAATATGAAAACTTTTATTTTTTAGGTCAGTTGCAGCCCCCTTTCTGTCTTTGATTTCTTTCTATATAAAAAAAAAATGACAATTTTTATCCTATCTGTACATTCTGTCCTATTGTTTGTTTGTTTATCGTTTAAGCTCGGTGTCCTATTGTTTGTTTCTTTTCCTAGCATTGATTTACTGTAGATTGTCATTGTTGATGCTTATATCAAAGTTCATATGTTGCAATAAAAAACACTCCGGTTCAAACGTTTTTTGCACAAACATTCATTTAAATTGGATTTAAAAAAAACAGTTCATAGTTCTACCTATGTGTTTACTTTAAAACGTTGTATCTTACTATTTATTAGAACTTGAATTTGTTATTGTACTTTTCTATTAATTTTATTCTATATTTTAAGAGTGAGTGTTAAATTCAAGTTTTAATTTAATTGCAGAAACATTTTCTTTTCTTTTTTCAAAATAAAAAAAAATCACAATATTTTGTAAAAAGTACCATACTTACAAACTGCGGGGGAAAACAGACTCATGGATATACAACGTCAAGTGGGTTCAAATGTCATGTTATCTGGAGAAAAAAAACAGCTCTGGTGTGATACGTCCCTACCTCTGACCAAGCAACGATCTTTTTTGGGTAGACCCAAAATGGCGGCGGTTGCAAGGGCCCCGCAGTAAAACTGAAGCGGCGCGAGTGAATGAAGTCAGCTGACCTCAGCCTCCTGTCACGCACCGCAGAATCTTGCGTTTCTCGTTCGAGGAAAGACAGGGAACGGACACATCACGACCAGACGGTAGGGATATTTCTCATCCCGCCATATTTTGTTGTTTTTAACAGAGATTTGCTCTCGATCTAGAAATGAAACCGTGTAGCTTTCTTGTTGCGGCAAAAATGATTGCAGTTTCTGAACCAGGCCGAATGAACAGTCGTTTTCACGAAACTGAATTCCCTTCCCAGCTAGCTGACATTTTCTAAGCTGAATAGGATCAAGAAATTCTGACATACGCGCGATTTAGCAATAATAATTCAGTTTTAAGCTAGCTAGTTTTTCAATGTCGAAGAAATCTCTTAGCTCTAACACCAGTGTATAGGTACAAATCCGTAGCTATCTTAATGCCGACCAATCACTCGTCTGTCGTTATATCTTCTTTAATGACATTAAAGGGTTTGCTTTTAAAAACAACATTACCGATCTGCAGTCTTATCTGGGTTCATGGGGTCTGCAGTTAACATCACCCCGTCATGGGGGTTTGCGTGGTCGTCTCACGACCATGCAACATTTCGGAGCCTGTTTTTGTCCTCAGAACATCTGTTACCTCTCAAACCAGATTAAGAACCTCCAGTTATATTGAAAGTGCTCTGGCGGATACACAAACTCGTTCCCCTTTTTTATTTTGATTTTTCGAACAGAGTGAGAGGCAGTTCATCAGAGATCTTTACAGCAAACTGTTTGCTGTGGAAATAATCTTTAGTGGCTCATAGTCTGGTTCTGTGGTCAGGTGGGATGTTTATTCCACCTTTTCCACATACACACTCATTTTTTTGTACTTCCCAGTTTTGCACCATGCTGCTTTTCCACTTCCTTAAAGATAGAGTTATGCCATTCAGTCATGTGCTAGGATCATATGACCAACTGTCCACTACGTTATTATCATACTTTTTCATAAAATGTTCAATTATTATACTTTAATATTATTTTAAAAGCCTTTTTTGGAACATAGATATGCGAAAATGCCTTTTTAAAATATATGATTTGATGCAAAAGTTGGTTTCATCACTCAGATGCCTATGAAAAATCTTTATTTTCTAACAATTCACCATAAAAGTGCATTAAAAAAAGAAAAATAAACCCAAAGTGAATTATATTTTTATTTTATTTTTAACAACTTAAAAACCCCCCAGAAAATAAATGCTTCCTGCAGTCCCCCCCTCAGCCACTAGATGGAGCCATATTTGTTTAAGCGCAGTGCAAACAGGAAGATTTCTCCATCTCCAGGAAGGGCAAAAAAGGACATGCAGAGAATAAAAATGAAGGTTGCAAAAATACATTGTGTTGCAATATTTTCTTTATCTTCTGCATCCTGTGTGCCTTCATCTCTATGGGGGATAGCCCACAATAAATGACAGCAGGAGCTTTTTTAACCCCTATGTGTGCACAGCTTCTGCACACCATCATCTAGCTAGCGCATATACAGAGATATTTTTGGTTCCTAGCAGAGGTGGGAACGGTTTAATGGAAAAGCAACTTGCAGCTATAGATGAATATTTTGAATAGGCGCCTCCTGTTATGCTAATTCAGTGGAGCTGGATGTGTGCTAATCTGAAGGATGAAATGACAGATGGCCTACCCTTGAAAAATGAGGAGTAAAGAAAACTGTTTTTTTATTTTAAAGAAAAAAACAATAATTCAGGGTCATGAGTTTTAAACAAATGTTTTCTTTTATTTAAATTTATCTAAGGTATGCTTTAAAAGCCACGCAATGCAGGTATTTACTATTAGATTTAGCAAATTTTAAATGCAGAATTATGATTTAGCTGGAGCATCAATCACAGGTCTTTGTATGTTTTACTAATTTCCTCACACTTTTATTTTCTTTCCTTCTCTTCTTCCAGTTGGACTGCTAAGCCGCAAAGATGGACATGTCCAAGCTGCCGAAAATCAGGGATGAGGACAGAGAGAGCCAGTTTGGATACGTTCATGGCGTTTCTGGACCAGGTCACAAAAACACATTCATGAATCCATTTATTTGGGATTTATTATGTTTCTCAAAGGAAAAAAATACTAAAAGTGTTACATTTCATGTAAATAAAAGCTGTTAATTTATTCAGAAATGTTTTTTTTTTCAAGGCTAAGTTAAAACTGTTATATTTAGCTTTTATTTGTGTTGAATTTTCTACAGTAAAGTCTAAATTTATTTCTTCATTGTTTTAAGAAAGATTGAAGAATCTGATTGCAATGAAAACCCAGTAAGTTAAATGTCAGTAGCAGAGCTCACATGAATGTCACAGTACTCCATACAACAAAGTTTGCCTGTTATGTACAGTTATTTCACTTTCTATTATCTGTAAAAACATATATTTTTACTCCCCAAACAGGAAAAAAAACAGTTCTATTAACTTAAATTAGCTGCTTTACAATTAAAGTGTTTCCAGTGCTCTATTAATTATGTTAATGTTGTAATGAGCTGCAAATATTTTCATGTAAAAGTGTAGTTTGGTGCATTGATTCGCCGTTTGTGTTTCCAGTGGTGACAGCCACAGCCATGGCCGGAGCGGCCATGTACGAGCTAGTGCGTGTCGGCCACAGTGAGCTGGTGGGAGAGATCATCAGACTGGAGGGCGACATGGCCACCATTCAGGTCTACGAGGAGACGTGTATCCTTACTTTGGAAAAGACTGCTTACATGATCCCCGCTGAAGGACAGTTTTAATGCTTAGACATAGAAAATCCCTTATTTTTGCTGCAGACGCTCATACACTACGAACAGTTGTGAATCCGTTTTCCTGATTGCTGCTTCAGCTGGTGTATCGGTGGGAGACCCCGTGCTCCGAACCGGAAAACCTCTCTCTGTAGAGCTGGGTCCGGGAATCATGGGGTCCATTTTTGACGGTATCCAGCGACCCCTGAAGGACATCAACGACATCACACAGAGCATTTACATCCCCAGAGGAGTGAACATTGGAGCCCTCAACCGAGACTCCAAGTGGGAATTTTCTCCCAGCAAGAGCCTGCGAGTACGAGACGAGCGTTAATCCTCGTCGTTTTTTTGATTTAGTTTCATTTTTTTAATGATTGTTTTTCTCATTAGGTCGGCAGTCACATCACAGGAGGAGACATCTATGGGATGGTGTTTGAAAACTCGCTCATAAAGCACAAAATCATGCTCCCTCCGAAGAACCGAGGCACAGTGACCTACGTGGCTCCGCCTGGAAACTACGACGTCAACGTGAGTGTGACGGCCTCCAGCTGCGGCCGGACAGCTGTTGTTCTGTGCTGACGCGCTGCCCTTTCCTGTCAGGACGTGGTGATGGAGCTGGAGTTTGAGGGCGTGAAGGAGAAGTTCACCATGGTGCAGGTGTGGCCTGTCAGACAGGTGCGACCTGTCACGGAGAAGCTGCCTGCCAATCACCCGCTGCTGACTGGACAAAGAGTTCTGGATGCCCTTTTCCCGTGAGTTCCGCGTCCTCCCTTTCCCCTAAAAACTTTCCAAAAACAAAGCAGCCATATTTTTCCCTTTTGTCTGTGATCAGCTGCGTGCAAGGAGGAACCACCGCCATCCCTGGAGCTTTCGGCTGCGGGAAGACCGTCATTTCCCAGTCGCTGTCCAAGTACTCGAACAGTGACGTCATCATCTACGTGGGCTGCGGAGAGCGTGGAAATGAAATGTCTGAAGTACTGCGAGACTTCCCGGAGGTGAGTTTCCTTCCAGAAGTTTGCTGAACTTGAGTTTGCATCTACTGACGGCCGTTTTTCCCTCATCAGCTGACAATGGAAGTGGATGGAAAGATTGAGAGCATCATGAAGAGAACGGCGTTGGTGGCTAATACCTCCAACATGCCAGTCGCTGCCAGAGAGGCCTCCATCTATACAGGTGAGGTGCACTGAATCAACCTTTATAGATCATTTTGCTAATCTCAGTCTCATCATCAAATTGTCTTTTTTTTGGCAGGAATCACACTATCCGAGTATTTCAGAGACATGGGATACAACGTGAGCATGATGGCTGACTCCACTTCCCGTTGGGCCGAGGCTCTTAGGGAGATTTCCGGCCGTTTGGCTGAAATGCCGGCTGGTGAGTAAGCATTTGTAACAACTTCACTGCAAAAATTTGTGTTATATGGTATATAGATTATATCACAGTTTTAAATACATTAAAAATTTAGGGGGATTGTAAAACTACATTTTCTGCCAAAATTGTTGGCAAAAATAGTTCTTGAGTTGCGTCCTGAAGGAGCCACACTGATATTACTGAAATCTTCATCTTTTAATCTCATTTTTTAATTTTTTTTTTTTTAGATCAAAATAAAACAGAGTTCTGAAATCTTTCTAATCACATATTTATTCTGCACACAGACAGCGGTTATCCTGCCTACCTGGGTGCCCGACTTGCCTCATTTTACGAGCGTGCAGGAAGAGTGAAATGTCTGGGAAACCCTGAAAGGGAGGGAAGTGTCAGCATCGTAGGAGCGTAAGTTCCACTTCCTGCCACTAGAGGGAGACTTTACATCTCACTTCTTTTTCTTCTTCTTCACAATAAAACCATTTTATTTCCAGTGTTTCGCCTCCTGGCGGTGACTTCTCTGACCCAGTTACCTCAGCCACACTCGGGATTGTCCAGGTAAAGTTCCCGCTCAGATTTCCCCTTTAACTTTAGTTTAGTTTGTACCTAATATCGTCTTTCTCTCAGGTCTTCTGGGGTCTGGATAAAAAACTGGCTCAGAGGAAGCACTTCCCTTCTGTCAACTGGCTGATCAGCTACAGTAAATACACCCGGGCTCTGGACGAGTATTACGACAAGCACTTCCCTGAGTTTGTGCCCCTGCGTACCAAGTCGAAGGAGATCCTTCAGGAGGAAGAGGACCTGGCTGAGATCGTGCAGCTTGTGGGAAAGGCAAGTTGGACACAATCATCCTAATAAAAGATTTTTTTTTTAAATCACACATTTTCTAGACCTATAATTATCACCCTGACAGGCTTCATTAGCAGAAACGGATAAAATCACTCTGGAGGTGGCAAAGTTGATTAAAGACGACTTCCTGCAGCAGAACGGTTACACTCCGTATGACAGGTAGATTACAGCTGACTAATCATTTATTAGTCAGAATCTAGCTAATTGATAGTTGGAGAAAGTCCATATGTGTATATTTTAGAGGAATTCATCCAACAAAAATATTTTATGGTCTATTTTTTTCTTCTTTTTCAGGTTTTGCCCTTTCTACAAGACAGTGGGCATACTCTCCAACATGATAGCCTTTTATGACATGGCACGGCATGCAGTGGAGACCACAGCTCAGAGTGATAATAAGATCACCTGGGCCATGATCAGAGAGCACATGGGAGAAATCCTTTACAGGATCAGCTCAATGAAATTCAAGGTATGTTTGGAAACATTGACATTAAGGGGCGGACTGGAGCTTCCATTTGGGATTGTCTAGAAAGAACGTAGCTGAGAGGAAAATATTTATTTATCCTCAAATCTGGATTTAGAAAAAAAATGTTTACGAAGTTTTAGCTAGTTTTTCGGGCCAATTTCTTTAAAATCCCACTTCACTTTTATTTAATTATTTTTGCAAAACTGTTCTCAGGGGTCTTAAGTATTATTATGCAGTTTTTAGCTAAAATTTAAAAGTCCTGTGTCATTTTTAAAAGACATTTTCTGCAGAGCAGCAGGAGCTCATCAGAAATTTTCCTCTAAGTTGTGGGCAGGGTGTAAGCCTGCGCATGTATCCCATCATGCCTTTGTTTACACTGTCTTCTGCTAGCTTATAGCACCTCACAAGCCCATTAGCGTAGCAAAAAAAAAAAAAAAGAGAGCAATATCCAGCCGTATAGTTCTGAGCCAGATCGAAAGAGGAAAACAAAGACGTTAATGGATCTATCTGTCTGAAGTAGAGGATTTAGAGTGGCAGTTGCTGCACATGCCTGTAGTGTTGGGAGGATCGATCCAAAATATTGATAGTATCCATCTCAAATTGGTGTTGGTATCGGATTGATACGTAAATCCTCAGTATCATCCAGCCCTACAAGCCTGAGCTGTTTCAAACTGCGGCTTTCCATCCGATCTAACACAATTTGACCAAATAAATACTCAGAAATGCAGTTTTGATCTTAAATTCTTAAATATACGTCCATCTTGAGAAAATATCCTACAATAACATAATAAAAACACCAAAATCATTGGTTGAAAACCTTTCAAACAGTTTATTTTTTCTCAAATATTTAAACTAAGGTTATGTCCAAATCCCCACCCTAATCCCTAACTACTGAAAAAAAACTATATATTGCAGTGCCCTAGATTTTAAAAGCAATTTGGACACCAAACCCCCCTACTTTTCTTTAGTTTTGTTTTATATGCCAAATATGACGTCACAGATTTCAATACAAACATTTTATCACATCTATTTGTAATTCCATTGTGTTTTGATGATGTAAATGTGGATGGTTTATTGAAAAATTAAATTTAAACTTGTTTTTTTTTTTTCACAAAAATTGTTTGACCTCAATGAATTGTATAGTGAGCATTGATGCACACTACTTTATCGCAAAGACTTCTGGGAAATTTTTAGGGAAATCGATTTTGGAATTGTAGACGGCACTTAAAGATAGCAAACACACTATATCGTGAGTAGTGAAAGAATTTGGACATACCCTATATGTATATTAGTCTTTTCCGCTGTTTTTTTACTCACATAAACCATATTTCTGTGTTTTCAGGACCCGATGAAGGACGGCGAGGCCAAAATAAAGGCGGATTACGCCCAGCTGCTGGAGGACATGCAGAACGGCTTCCGTACCCTGGAGGAATAGACCTCCACTTCCTTTCACTTTCCATCTCTCGTCTCCCTCCAGTGCAGGATCACATTCCATGTATTCTCTATGTGCTCCCCTGAGTGATTGTGCGAGTGTGTAAAAAAATAATGTGGAGGGAAAAGAGAAAGATGTACTGTATTCATTTTTTTGCTGCCCTCTCAATCCTCTGCATGGTCACCAATCGTGTGTGTGCGTGTGTGAGACAGATGGATGTCATCGGCCCCTTCGTTCCTTCCTCTGTTTACATGATTCGTGTGTGCAGCCGTGTTGCTCTTCCTAAAGAGGATTGTTCAGTTGATGTATTGTAATTCACAACCCATCTGTACAGAAGAGTATTGATTATAAATTTACTAAGATCAGTCTATTTATTGCCAGCATTTTGATGTAGAGGCTTTCTGTTTGTTTTTATGGTTGTGTTTCATGCTGTGCGGTGTTGTGCAGTTCGCTGTGTGAATGTATAAGAGTCAAACTCTTGACGCTTTCGCTGTCCAACTGTTTCATCATGTTACTCCCAAAAAATAAAAAAACTGGAAGAAAAAAAAACACGTTTGTTTTCTTAACCTCATTGTGCTTCTTAATGCTGTTGAACTGGTCCTCCTGCACTGAAGCATCCGGTTCTTTTGGTTTTCATTCTGTCCCTTCAAAATAAAAGCCTGATTTTTGGTAATTACTTTCATAAAAAAAAATGTAAGTATGCATCTTTATATTTAACCTTTTAAAAACTCCTATTTTATTACCTTTTATACAAAAAAAACGTGATTTTCGCTTTTCTTGTGCGCTCAAATATAGAAATATAGTACAGAAAACTATTTTTCATCTCCACATCCTGTTCACGGCTGCCAGGTATGGATCATTTTCGATGAAAGCGTCATCAATGTAGTGACACCTCCCAACAGGTATGTTTCCCCTACCGGATGTCGAGCACCTGCGACAATAAAGGCGGCAGAAGAGTGCGCCAACTCCTCAGCTGAGCGTCAGGGCTGTCTCCTGGAACAAGAGCTTTGGGCCTTCAATCTGCTTTTATCTTTACTGTGGGACACACAAAAGACACCCTGGGTCCTCTCCGTGAAGGGTGAGTGCCTGATAACTTTACATCGGACAAGAGAGGATGGGGAGATTACGCGTCCGTGCGTAAAAGTTGCCTTTTTAGCGCGCAGCTGATCAGATTGGTGTTTGATTGATGGCTCTTATCATGAAACTCAATGTTTTAGCAAACTAAATTAATATTATTGTTTAAATAAAATGCATAAAAAACATTAGTGCTGGCGTGAGGTGGTTTGACCTGACATCCTAATTTAGCTCTCCAGTCAAACCAGTTCCTTTGCTGAAACCATTGTGATCTTTCATGCCTTAAGAAGTAGCACTGCAAGAGTTTAAAATCAAGCTCTTCAAGTTCCTAAACCGATTTCTAGTTTTATTTTATTTTTTCTCATTCAAAAAAATGTTTTGACAAAAAAAATCTCCACATGAAACTCTCGGTTTGATCTTCCATGTGGAAACACTAAGCGACATTCCTGCAGATTATTGTCATTCCTTCTCAAAGTAAAACACTTCATCCTTCATACTTTTAAAAGTAAAATGCTGCATAATTATTTTTATGTTTTTAAAAAGAAAAGTTGACTTGATTTAAGAAAAAAATATAGAGAGCAAGGACAAACATTTTATAAGAAGGTCTCTCACGTTTTCAGCCGAACATAACTATTTAGATTACGCTTTGATTGATGGTAAAATACAGCCATTTTTGGCCGGCAAACACAGGATCTAATTCCAACCATCCTGTAAACAGTGTAAGCTAAGATCTTGGCCATGCTGATGCAGGTCCACACTAGTCTGAGTTGAAGAAAAATGTGAGCCTCTCGACTTTGAAGGGGTGCCGAATTATATTGATTGAACTCTTTAAAATAATGTATTTGTAGCTTTTTAAAGAAAAATGATCATTTCTTTAACCTGCAGCACAGCAGAGCCGATGGACCAGGTGACCAACCGGTCAGGGATGGGAAGTGATGATGTTGCAGATGAAACGGAATCCCCGGACACCAAATGGAGCTCTGAGGAGGAGGTAATCTTCATCAGACTTCAAACTTGTCTCGACTCAATCTAGGCGGTTTCATGATTCCTAATCTTGTATATGTGATGTATTTTTTTGTGTGGTTTCTTTTGATCTGTGCAATGTAAATTATCATAAAGTAAATCATTTTAATGTCCTTTAGATAAGGCCAGAGAGTGATTCTCAATCTAAATATAGATAACCAAACTTAACGTTAAGTCATTTTACATTTGTTTGATCACAAAAATAGTAAATTTGATTATTTTATCTAAATCATTAGCATAAACTCAGTTTCATTGCTTTAAATGGGGGAACAACATCTGGTCAGAATGACTCTAACTGAATACAGCTTTGTTTTTGGTTCTGTTTTAAGACAAAAATTGAAAATCTAATATCAGGTTCTATGATGTCTTCTTGCAGATCCTTGACCCTCAGGGTCAGCTTACTGCAGTCCCGCAGCCTCCTATGTGGAGCTACAAACAGAGGTTGGATGAATTTAAGAAGCTGTTCAAAGAGCTGCCTGAAACAGAGATCCTTATAGTTGGTGAGTAGTGAAGATAGTCTCTCTAAATGAATAATTAAAAAGCGTGTTGCTTTGTTGATGTTCAGCCACAGAGTTCTGTGTAAATACTCTTAAAAACACACATTTTGGAACCTTAAAAAAAGTACTAAATTAGTAAGAATAAGTATTTAATTTCTATAATAAAAAACAATTTTCAGTAAGCGTACTGACATTTCTGACAGTTACCTGCTTTGTGTTTCTTCACAGACTATCCGTGCGCTCTCCAGAGGGACATCCTCCTGCAGGGACGCCTCTACCTTTCAGAGAACTGGATCTGTTTCTACAGCAATGTGTTTCGAGGCACAAAGGTGATGAGTGTGTGTGCACAGAGGAGGAGCAGCAGCACACTGTGGAATCCCACAGATACACAGCAAAAAACAATGTGGGACACAAATAGGGGCCAACATTGAAAGTTATTTTTTTCCCCTATTGGGTATTTTTGCTACAAATATTGATATTATCATCCCTTCTGTTTGATACGCTGCTTGCTTTTTTCTAAAATTCTTGTTACAAATATTTTTATTTGTGCTCAGATAATACTGACTCTTAAAGACATCATAACCATGAGCCGAGAGAAAACGGCTCGACTGATCCCTAATGCTATCCAGATCTGCACGAACACGGAGAAGGTATAACCTTAAGAATATATATATATATATATTTGCATTTAATCAACACAGAATCAACTTTTTTCTTTGCATCCATCAGTACTTCTTCACGTCTTTCTCGGCGAGGGAAAAAAGCTACCTGGGCGTCTTCCGGATGTGGCAAAACACTCTGATGGACAAGGTAAGGCGTTTACGACAGCATGTGGTGGCGAAAAAAATAAAAACCCAAGCATTTGTGTGGGGTAAAGATCAGACTGTGAGGGCTTGTTTACTTTTCTACAACATGTTTCAAAGAATTACTTTGTGTTCTGGAACTAAGTTAAAAATAAACCTGGAGGATCTTTGCTTTCACCTTTTACACAGTTAAAAAAGCAAAAGAAAAGTCCAGATACGCTGAATGTTTATAATAAAGTAACAATGTGTCTGCCGAGGTAACTTGTTGACTCGAGCTACAACTTAGAGAGACGAGCTTTGGTTTCTGTAAATGACGGTTAAGTTATAGAATAGCAGCACAAAATGATGAAGTGTTTCATGAAGAAAACAAAGTTAAAACAAATTAACTGCTGAAAAATTCAACATTAAACTTTTGGGCATTTTGGCAGTTGTGGAAATTGAAAACTTGATCCATAAGCAGTGCCGGACTTAGCAGTTTGGGGGCCCCAGGCGAACAATAACATGA
>NC_050531.1:9323042-9330892 GCF_002922805.2 Oryzias melastigma | reverse complement strand
TAACTTCTTCACTGGTCCAAGACAGCATCAGTATCAAGAATCGATATGTTTGATAAGCATTTTTACACTAAAATTACATCTAAATGTTAATGTATTTTAGCCTATATACATTATTTTTACTTGGAAGAATACATGAAATTTCCTGAATATACTAACTTGATACTCACTTTCTAGTAGGAACAAATTATGATCTTCTGTCTTGAATTTTTCAAGTTTTACTAAGGTAAAAGAAACAAAAATGATTAAATCACAGAGCAAAACAGTAGGCGTAGGAATCTTGAGAGACTTCCCAAATAGATTACAATTCAGAAGGCAACGATTTGATTATCAATGTAGCTTTCAGTGTGGCTTCCAGTCATTATCTGAGTTTGGAGGACATGAGATTTCAGCTGCCAGTAATTGTGAGGTCTGATTCTGTGATGATTGAAGTCTAAGTGTCAAGTCGCACACTAATGCAATCCTGTCTGCTTTCACAAGAAATGATGTCAAAATGGTCAATTTTGACTTTTCTCTCCCTTTTCTCATTCTTTACTTTTTCATCTTACGTTTTTTTAATTTTCTGTTTTTCCTGTTTGTCTTTCTTCATGTACATTATTTGTCTGGTTTAACTTGCATAGTAAGAAGAATTTTTGTGTAAATGTTTTTACATTATTTTTATAATCTCTTTGGAGTTTTTGTCTGTTTGCTAACTTGTTATTGACAGAATATTCTTTCGCTTTAGAGGTTTGAAGAGGATGAAATGCTTTGCATTATTGTTTCATCTCAGTGATTTGGGTTCACTATTATAAAGTTAAATAATAATGAGTGTGGAAACTGTTTTTTTTTTTTGTTTGTTTTTTTTTAAATGGGGCCCCTTAGGAGTTGAGGGGCCCAAGTAATGCCCACCTTCATTTAGCAAGTCCACCTCTGTCCATAAGCAGCAAAGGGACCATCAGCTGATCACTAAAGTGGCTGTTTTATCTGCATGAGGAAACTAAGTGAGCTTCCTTCATAACTACCTTCCTCACAACCTACCGTAATTCTGTTTGGCACTTTTTGAAGTAATTATTAACATACTCAAATAATCTTTAACAATAAATTAAGCAAATAATACCATTGTAATGCTTAACACTGCTGTTTTATAATATCTTTCAAATAATATATAAATGAAGAAAAAGCATGGGAAGGTTTTATAGCAAAAAAATCAATAATTTTTGACATAACACAATAAAAATGTTGAAAAATATTATCAGTTGGGATATATAGACTTTTTAAAAATCCTAAAGAAAAATTTATTAATAAATAAATAAAGATTGGACTTTTAACACCCGCTTCTCGCTAATATCCAAATATCTGGCCTAGTTTTTTCTGGGCGCGCACCGCAGCAGCGCGCTCACAGGTGTGTGCGTCTGCTGGGACCTCCAGCAGTAAACACCTGTGGAAAACAAAAGTTCATTGACCCCTGCAGGAGTGGCTCTCTCTGACGGCTCATTTGCGTAGCCGTCGTGCTGCTGAGTAGTCGCGCAGGGCGCACTTCTTTACGCACAGCTGGCGTCGGAGCGGAAACGGTCTCCAGAACTGTTTATGGACCGTACTTTGGAAAGGTAGCCTTTGAGCTTTTAAATAAATTTGCCGTCGATGTTAAAACCTGGGCGGGTCTCGATCAAATCCAGGACTTCCGCAGTCTGCGTTGCGGGTTTTGAAGGCAGGTAGCGCTCACAGCTGCGGGTGTGCGCTCTGACAGGTGAGAATAAAAACATTTCACGTTTAAAATGGAGCTGAAAAACTCCTTGAATTTCACTTTAAAAAACGAAAATGACTCATTTTGTCCTAGAGTTCTGCTTTTTTCACCTTATCTGTCTGCTGTTTGATAAAAACCAGTTTAAGGGAGAAGCTTCTGGTTATTTTCCTTAAGATTTTTGGCTGTCACATGCTTCCGTGTTGTGAAAGAGGAAACTAATGTGGTTTTTCATGAAAAAGAAACCTACATCTGACGCTTCCATGTTCTCCCAGCCTCTGACCAGTTCAGAGTTGTGGCAGATGGTTAAACAGCACTATGGCCAGGATCTTGGTCTGAGCCCTGAAGAGATGGAAAGTTTACAGCTGTCAGCAGAAACGAGCATGCAGACCAGGTAAACGTGCACTCTACTGGACTCCAATTATGAGTTCATTGCTTTGTATTAATCCCCTGTACCCTATCAGTATTTCACAGAAGTCTGCCACTGATGATGGCATTGGGAAATTGGAGCGCCCCCATTCCCTTCGCCTTTCTGGAGTGGAGCTTGCACCTTTGCAGAGTTCCACACCTCAAGGAGAGGAATTACCATCACAATTGAGCTCACCCAGCTCTAACATGGTGACTTTTACTTATTTTTGGTATTTTTTTTGAAAAATGTATACGTGCGACAAACTCCTTTTTGTCGTGTTTACTGTAGGAAGAGTCTCGTAATTCCCCTAATCAGCAGCGCAGTCCAGCTTTATCCCTAAAGCGCCACGTCCCAGAGCGTCTCTCCAAATGCTCCTCAAACTCTCTGGATCTGAATGCCAATGAGAACTCTGCAGTGGACCAAAGTGGATCGGAGAGCGTCGAAGAAGGTGACGTCTCTCCTCCGCTTCCTCTGTCAGTTTGACTTTTTGGTCTAACCGTTTATTCCTCTGGTTCCAGAGGAGCGGCTCAGCTTCTCCCAGGTTCCGGGTCGACTTTACCTAAACAAGGTTTTCCACATCAGTGCTGCCAAAATGTTTGAGCTGCTTTTCACAGACTCCGCCTTCACTCGCAGGTTTAAAGATATTCGTAAAATATCAAGTAAGGCATTTTATTCATCTTCTTGAATACAGTAAGTCACTCAAAACACCCCTATAAAGAGAAAATTTGACCCATTTTTCAGATGCCAGTTCTACCCCCTGGCAGAAAGAGTCGTCTGGAAATTTAAGGCGGACTCTGAACTACACCATAACAATCACCAATCCTCTGGTTGGCAAGTCATCCACTGCTACAGAAAACCAGGTGTGTTTACATTTGTATGAATGGTTGCGTTTGCACTTGATTGGATAAGTAAACTTGTCCTCCTGTGAATTATATCTCCTTGCTTATTTGCTCTTCTATTCTCAGACTCTTTACAAAGAGTCCAGGGAAGGTCAGTATTACCTGGTGGACTCAGAGGTCTACACCCATGACGTTCCCTATCACGATTACTTTTACACTCTAAACCGCTACTACATTATAAGTCACTCAAAGCGAAAGTGTCGACTCAGGTAGAGTATAACTTAATTATTGTTATTTTACTTTTAACTATAGAGGATAAAGCTTCAATTTCCCTATTAGAGTCCACTCTGACGTGAAGTACAGGAAGCAGCCTTGGGGCTTGGTCAAGTCTTTCATCACCAAAAACTCCTGGAGTGGTCTTGAAGAGTATTTCAAGCATTTGGGTAGGTTTATGCTCTGGTTTTCATTTTTTTTTTTTTTTTAAAGGAGGTGTTCTGTCCTTTCTCCTCCGGCTGCAATTGATCTCTTATAATCTGATCAGATACCAGTAGGTTCCTCCAATGTCCTCCTATCGCTGTTCAGATGAGTCACATTATTGCTGCCGCAGCTTGCACTAGGCTCTATTTCTCTTATCAACTGGTTAGAGTGCACAAAATTAAATCTTTATTCAGTGCGTACATTAAAAAAAAAGCTTTTATTTTAGTTGCAAAACAAATATAAGAGTTGCATGTCTATTTCTTTACAGGTTTGACTTGGTCGAAGTTGTAGGTTTTAACTCTAATCTGTTTGACCTAAATTGATAAACTAAAGCAAACGTTCTAATTATCTGACACAGTTAACTTTTTGTTGTAATCTGAGATATTGTGCTTCTAAGTAATGTCACCGCCCTGACTTTTATCAGCATTTTTTTCTTCTTTAAAATGGGGTCACTCCTGTTTAAAAAAAAAAAAAAAAACATGGAAGAAAAACTAACTGTGCAGAACAAAATGAAAGCATCACCTATCTGTGATAAAGAGGAAAAAAAGTACTATGACTTATAGCTACTTACTATATACTCTTTTAATTATTTGAAGTATTCTCTCAAGTATCTGAATTATACTGGACTTGCATTATTTTTGAAAGAAAGGTGGATGGTAAACTGCTCATACTTGTGGCACCAACCTATAACCACCAGGAGGAATGTGGAGGTTCGGTGTCTTGCACTACAAACCAAGCCTTCAGTCTTTTGATGTGAGGATGACCACTCTACAGCATGGCTACCAACAGATTTATTTAAAAAGGAAAATAAATATGTTTGCAACCTAATGTTTTCCTAAAGTTCCACACACCAGGCATGTTCAAGAACCTGCTAAACGGGCATTCTTTGACGTGCTTTTAGCATATGTTGCTCACGCTGGACTGTCGCTGCCTGATACTAGCGCATGTACTCACAGTTGGAAGAGGCTTGTAGTGAAATGTCAAAGCCAGACATATTATTTCACTAGACCAAACAAGGTGTTGATGTCATCCATTGAAAATACCTTACCTCTGGTGAAATTGGGCCATAATAGTCGCCGTGTCTTCCTGATCGCATGCTTTTACTGAGACACCTGATTTGTCAGTTTAGAACTTCAAAAACTTGTGATAACGTTTAAAAAAATTAGAAACAATATATTTTTTAAATAAGAAGCTAAGAGGAATGTATCAGAGCAATAATGGTAATTCTGACAAATAAAATGACTGAGTAATAACTGTTTATTTTTCAATAGAAGTCTTGGGGATTTTGACTTCTACCCATGGGTACTTCCTGTTTGAAACATAAGAGAAAAGGGGTTGATATGTCCAGTGATTATACAGTCAATGGTCGAAGCAGTGAACATTTGGTGAATCTTGGGTTATGCTTTTTCTTTCACAGCTCTGTTCTGTACATGGAAGACTTGGTGTCATATAATTCTGGTTGGGCACAAACAGCATTTTTTTTTTTTTTTTACTTCATGAATAATTCTGTATTTTGAATAGGACGTTGCCCACGCCACAACCAAAACAGAATCCCTGATTGGCTCAACTGGTTTAAATTTCAGTGTGTGTCCAATTGCTGTGTTTTTTTTGCACATAGTGCTCCAAATTGGACTAAAAATCTTGGGTAGTGGCATGGGAACATGAGAGTTTTGAACAGGGAAGCCCAAAATGCACATTTGCATGTGTTTTAATATAGACCTCTCATTGTAAGCCGTCTGAATGTTGGCACTTGTTGCTTCAATGCAAGAATTTTTTTTAATTTTTATATAAATCCGATGTTTTTGTCAAATGCATAGATGAAGTGGTTTCTGCAGCAGGATTGCACTAAATACTATTAAAAAATGCTATTGAAATCTAAGCACTAGACTTGTGCTGTATTTGAACACCCAAAGAATGAATTTTGGAAAAAAAAAATGCATTGGTTGGCACAAAGAAAAGCCATAAACACATTTGAACTTTTGTGGTGCTTTTGGGAATGCAGAAGCAGAACTGCTGGAGGAGGAAGCGGAGTTGAACCAACCAAATGGAGAGATGGGGATGATGGGTGGACTCCGCAGACGGAGGAGAACCTACAGCCGGACTCTGCAGGAGCACATGAAGCCCAACAAGCCGTATGGACAAGAGTCTGAATTACACAGAGATGGTAATAAAATTATGAAATGTCCTTATTTCCTCTTTAGCACTTCCCACCATCAGGTTCCAGTAAGATGGTGTCTTCTTTTTTATTTATTTATTTTTTTAATAATCTTAGGAGTTCATTACCATTTGTACAAGCTAAAAGTTCATTGGAATTTTCTCTTGGCAGCTTCTGAGTCAGGACAATGACATGCAATGTAAAGCTTTTCAATGTAAATTTCCAGTTTTTCGCCGTTTCGCCAGTAAAATACTGAAATTGTGTTTTTATCTGCATCTTACTGTAAAATAATTACAGTATGTACTGTAAACTATTTGACGGGACTTAAGTGTTCTACAACAACAATGCATCGTTGTAAAATTACAGTTGATCCTTTCAGAGTTGCATAGTTTATTTACAGTGTGCAAGAAAAACAGTTACTTAAAAAAAGGGGGGGGGCACAAGACAGACTATTTAATAAGTTGTAAAAAAAAGTCAGTAAATCAGTATTGCAACTTTGGCATTAAACAATAAAATAAAACTAAACCTACAGTATATCTCACACAGGGAGCGACATCTTACCGTCCCTAAATCCACTTTACTGGAACTTAAAAAATAACTTGAATAGATTTGCTTTAACTTGAGATGTTGCAAAGTGAATTTATGGAGAAGTAAAAAGTTGCATTGTACAAAATATCAACAAAAAATGTTATCTGCCAAAAAAATGTATTTGCTTTATGTGGTTTACTTGAATATAATTTTCTTTTCTTCTATAAGGCTCCACAGACAGAACAGACTCCTACAGACTGAATACGACTATGATCGTTGCAGGCATGAGTCTGATGTAAGCCACTTTTTTTTTTTTTTTTTGTAATGCTGGTCCTTAAAAGCATTGATGTCCTTCGGAGTTGTGGTGTTCATTCCAAACTTTCCTTGTCTCAGTTTGCTGATTCTGACTATGCTGAATTTTGGCTTGCTTTTGAAACTTTGGGCCATGGAGGATGTGGCTAACCGCATGTACCTGACCACCAAACACCGACTTCGAGAAAGAAGTGAAGCCAGGTAAGATGCTTTGTTCTGCCCTTTGTCTGTTATTGTGAGTAGAGAGGAGAAAAGGATGGCTTCCATAACATTTTTTTTTTATCTGTATGTAATTTAATAGCGGCCTATTTTACATGTTAGTTCTTGCAACAAGAGCACTACACTGAACCCGCCTTTGCCAGTTAGCTCTTGCATCATAGGCCTCCTTGCAATTATTTTTCTTTAGTAAAACGGCTAAACATGTAGGAACTAGTGGCCTGAATATGCTTGTTTTCTCTGTTTATAGTTTTGCATCTGAATATGGTTCTAAACTGGGACCAGGACACAGGAATGAAGAAATGAGCCTCCTGAAAACAGTACTGCAGGACTCCATTAACCTTTTAGAACAGGTGGGATTGTCAAGCAGGAAAAAACATGTCTGCCTATGCAAACTGGTTTTGGAAGATTATAGAATCTGCTCTTCATTTTTTTATGATATTGCATCATAAATGTATTAATGCAATAAAAGTAGGCAAATTATGTGAAATTATCAGTATATTGTTAGTGTCAAATCATTTTACACTTGGATACCCAATTTTAAAGTCAGTTTAGTTAGTTTTTTAAATCTGTAAATTGCTTTTTTCTTATTTATTTGTATATTTTGCTAATAATCAAAATATGATTAAATATGTTTGTTTTTGATGATGCATTTGCTAAAGGAAGTTGCAGAAATCTCAGATTAATGAGCATCTGTACAATTTGAAAGCTTAAAGCTGGTACTGAATCGATTTTCTCCACAGCTGCGTACTTCTTTGATGATGCTTCAACGCAGCTTTCCTCCGACCAACTTAACTGAGGCACCGCAGTAACAGTAATACAGGAACACCTGAGGGGCCACATTAGGACTGCTACTGTCCCTGGAGGAAGCGGAAGCTCCAAAGCATCGAAGCGTCTCAAGAGAAAACTACTTGAATCCTCAGGATGCTGCCTTATGTTGCCAGGGGTTACAGATCAGGTGCCACAGCCTGGACTTACTAGGGTGCTGTTTTCACCTCCTGGCTACTCTGTTCTTTTATAGCTTTTAAAAATTTTACCTCACTAAAATTTAATATATGTTCAACATAAATTATTGTAAATATAATTCTTTTTAGGTTTTGGTTTTAGAATTTATATTTAAAGTGATCCTTTTGGGGCCTTTAATTTTTTATTTTTGCATAAAGTTTGTGAGCAAAGGAGATTTTTTTTTTTTTTTTT